>NW_003852416.1:19062444-19085719 GCF_000181295.1 Otolemur garnettii
GGGCGCCTGTGGTCCCAGCTACTTGGGAGGCTGAGGCAAGAGACTTGCTTGAGCCCAGGAGTTGGAGGTTGCTGTGAACTGTGATGCCACGGCACTCTACCCAGGGGGACAGCTTGAGGCTCTGTCAAAAAAAAAAAAAAGTTTTTAGATTCTGCCAAATTGCCTTCCAGGTGGACTATATCAGATTATATACCCACAGTGTGTACAACTACCTATTTCCTCATATTTGCCAGTATTGATAGTATCAGTTTTTGAACAATTTTGCCACACTGATGGGTAAAAAACATCTAAGTTGGGGAGTACATATAGAATAGTGATAAGAGGTTGACTTTGCAGCCTGCCTGGCTAAAGTCAAGTCTTGAGTCTCCCTCCTATTAGCTGTGTGACCTTGTTGAGTTTCTTAATCTCTCTAGTCCTCAATTTCCTCACCTATAAAAGGGGGATAATATTGGTAGTATATCTTGCATAAAAACTTTTTCAAAAGTTTTTTATTGTGGAAAGTTTCAAAATATACAGAAGTAGAATAATTACCAACTCTTGTATAATCTTGCTTTATCAATATTACCCACACACTTTTTCTTCCCAAATTATTTTGAAGCAAATAACAGACATATAATTTTATCCGTAAATATTTCATTATGTACTCTAAAAGATAGTGATACTTTTAAAATGTAGTCACAGTATTATTATAACTAGGAAAGTATCAGCAAATATGTAGGAACTTTTTGAGGGCTAAATGAACTAATCTATGTAAACTTACCAGAACAACACCTGGCACATAGTACATACTGTGCGTTTGTAATTATTTTTGTTGTTTTGTAATTTGCAATTATTTGCTTACTAGAGGTTTAATGTTATTTTGTATGTTTTCTTGGCCAGGTTTATTTTTTCTATAAATTACTTCTTCAAATTTTTGCTCATTTGTATACTTTCCCCCTGTGATTTATAAGATCTCTTCGGGTGGTCTCTCTGGGTGCTAATCTTTTGACTATATATGATAATTCCTTTCAGCTTGTTTATGATGTCTTCTGTTGTATAGAAGTTTTTGTTATTTGTAGGTTACATCTGTCATCTTTACACTTATAGCTGCAGAATTTTGTATTAGTCATAAGAATGTCTATAAGATTATAAAACTTTTTTCTTGTATTCTTACACTTTTATGGTTTTTCACGTGGTTTTAAAAACTTAGGGTTGGGCACAGTGGCTCATGCCTGTAATCCTAGTCCTCTGGGAGGCTGAGGCAGGAAGATTACTTGAGGTTAAGAGTTTGAGACCAGCCCAAGGAATAAGGGAAACCCCGTCTTTACTAAAAAAAGAAAAATTAGCTAGGTGTGGTAGTGCATGCCTGTAGTCCACTCTACTCAAGAGAATGAAGCAGGAGGTTTACTTGAGTGTGGGAGTTTGGGGTTGCAGTAAGCTATGATGATGCCGCTGCACTCTAGTCTACCTGGGGCGACAGAGTGAGACTCTTTCAAAAAAAAAAAAAAAAATGCTGGGTATAGTGACACACATGTTTAGTCTCAGCTACTCCAGAGGCTCAAAGATTAGAGGCTCTAAGAGCACTTTAGCCCAGGAGTTTTAGGCTACTGTGAACAATGATTGTGCCAGTATACTCCATCCTGGATGATCCAACAAGACCCTGAAGACTACATCTCTTTAAAGAAAAACAAAGTTTGTGTTCTTCCTCTACCTGGAATTAATGTTTTCTGGGAGGCAAGACTCCAATTTTATAGCCAGACATATATCCAGTGTTCTCTATACCATTTATCAATTAGTTTATTCTATATATTCTATACTTTCTTTAAAGGCCATGCTTAGGATCTACTGATTCTTTACAAATAGATAGGTGTAGCTTTAGATTCTTTATTCTGATTCATTCTGATCTATTGATCTATTTGTTGTAACATGAATATTATACTACAATTTTATAGTATATTTTGATCTACTAAAGTAGAGCAACTTCTTTCTTGTTAGTTTTTTTTTCTTTTTCCAGATATTCCTGGGTTATTCCTATGGATTTTCTCCCTCAGATGAATTTTAGAATCAATTGAATAAAAAATCTTGTTTAGATGGGCCTGTATTGCATTTATATTAATAGATTAACTAGGGAAGAATTGACAGTTTTATGTTTTTTGTTTTTTGTTTTTTTGAGACAAGAGTCTCACGCTGTCTTACTGGGTAGAGTGTGGCAGCATCATCATAGTTCACAGCAGCCTCAAACTCTTGGGCTCAAGTCATCCTCTTTGTTTTTTTGAGACAGAGTCTCACTTTGTCACCCTGGATAGAATGCCATGGCATCACAGCTCATAGCAACCTCAAACTCTTGGGTTTAAGTGATTCTTTTGCCTCAACCTCCCAAGTAGCTGGAACTATAGGTGCCCGCCACAATGCCTAGATATTTTTTTTGTTGCTATTGTCGTTGTTGTTTAGCAGCCCCAGGCTGGGTTCGAATCCACCAGCCCCTGTGCATGTGGCCGGCATCCTAACCACTGAGCAACAGGTGCCATCAAGTCATCCTCTTGCTTCAGCCTCCTGGGTAGCTGTGACTACAGGCATGTACCACCATACCTGGATAATGTTTTCTACCTTTAGTAAAGATGGGGTCTTGCTCTTGCTCAGGCTCGTCTTAAACTACTGAGCTCAGGCAATCCACCCACCTCAGCTCCCAGAGTGAAAGGATTACAGGCATGAGGCACTGTGCCCAGCCCCATTTTATATTCTTTTTTGTATTTTAGAGACAGAGTCTCACATTGTCGCCCTTGGTAGAGTGCCATGGCATCACAGCTCACAGCAACCTTCAACTCCTGGGCTTAGGCGATTCTCTTGCCTCAGCCTCCCGAGTAGCTGGGACTATAGGCGCCCACTACAACGCCCGGCTATTTTTTTGTTGTTGCAGTTCGGCCAGGGCCAGGCTTGAACCTGCCACCCTCAGTAAATGGGGCCAGTGCCCTATTCACTGAGCCACAAGTACTGCCCTCCATTTTATATTCTTGAGGCTTTATCCGGGAAAATGGTATATTCAATAATTCTATGTCCTTCCGTAAAGTTTTATAACTTTTTCATATAGCTCTTTGTTGTTTTTTTTTTTCTGTTTTCTCTTGGTTTGTTGTTGTTGTTGTTGTTGTTGTTGTTTGTTTATTAGGTTTATTCTTGGATATTTTATAGTTTTTAAATTCTTTTTGTGCTATGGAAGACCAAGGTGGAAGGAAGGATTGCTTGAGCTCAGGAATTCAAAACCAGCCTGAGCAAGAGTGAGACCCCTTCTCTACTAAAAATAGAAAAACTAGCCAGGTGCTGGATTGCTGGAGCCTAAGAGTTTGAGATTGCTGCGAGCTATGATGATATCACAGCACTCTATCCAGGGCAGCAGAGTGAGACGCTACCTCAAACATAAATAAATTCTTTCTGTGAGTGGACTTTAAGTTATATTTTCCACTGGTTTTTGGATGTGATAATAGCTAATATATATTGAATATAATATAATAGCTAGTTATTATATATAAAATAATAATAGCCAACCTCCATGGTTAACCATACACTTTTCTAAACATCATATCCCATATGATTTTTACAACAAACCTAAGTCTAGATATTATTATTATTTCCTCTTTACACATGAACAAACTGGATTTTATAGAGGTTAAGTAACTCAACCAAAATCACATGATTATGAAGTGGCAGAGTCAGGAGTCTGTACCTGTACTTCTTTTCTCTTATGGTATACAGCACACCAGCTACCTCATCCAACCCTGGTATTCAGTTGGAATAGTTTTTTAGATGAATTTTCTGGATTTTCTAGGTAAATAATCATATTGTCTGTATATAATGATCATGTATAGCATATCTTTTTTCATGCTTCATGTTGGGTACCTAATTTCCTGAATGCTATATTATCATTTCTCAGAAGTCTGAGCCAGTCAGTCTTTCCCTTAGCATTGGAACGTGTGGCCATTACATTCTTTCAGGAGCAGATGGAACAGTTGCTTGTGTCTGTTTTGTCTTTTAGTATGTTTTCTTCCACTTTTTATGCATAGGCTCTTTTAAAAATAGTTGTAATACTGCTATTTGTACCCTGCCTTTTTGTCTTATAATAGTATACCAGAAGCATCTTGCCCATGTTCTTTGGGAACATCATTTTAAATGACCGTGTAGTATTCCATTTAATATGTTTTGGTCTTGGCTGGGGGCAGTGGCTCAAGCATATAATCCTAGCACTCTGGCAGGCTGAGGTAGGTACATGGCTTGAGCTCACGAGTTTGACACCAGCCTGAGCAAAAAGTGGGACCCCATCTCTACTAAAAATAGAAAAACTGAGGCAAGAGGATTGCTTGAGCCTGAGATGGAGGTTGCTGTGAGCTATGACATCACAGCATTCTATCCAGGGCAACAACTTGAGACTCTGTCTCAAAACAAACAAACAAACAAACATGTTTTGGTCTTGATCCCTTGAAGGCAAGGCATATCCTCCTTTACCTTTTAATCAATTGTGGTTCATTCATCCATGAAATTAGTTAAACTTTTGAATTTATATTTTTTATCCATACTATCTCCGTGAGGTAATGGTATGCCAGCTGCTATGTACACTGGAACTTTTTTGCCTTAAACTTAGTCAAACTTCATTCAGATAAGCCTCTTGGTCTTATTATCTTTCAGTTTGATGAAGAATGTGGTATTTACCTTTCTCTGCCTGGTCTTACAGTTTTAGTCCTATAGACTACCCCCTCACCCCCCTACCCCTGACTAGACAAGACAGTCATTGGAATGGTAGGCGCCACAAGAGTGCCCCTGTTATCACAGAAGTGACCCAAGCAGCGTTCTAGTTCTGGGTACAGTATTCAGGTGGATGCTTCCCTGGCTATAAAATGGATGTTTGCTGGAGAGAGAATAAGATTTGCTTTTTTTTTCCCCCTCTTTCCCAGACACATCTATTTCCCTAGCCCTTTGGTGACCAGGGTGCTCTGTTGGCTGGATGTTAGGAACTGGCTGTCTCACACTTTCATCTACCCCCTGCCTGTGCCTTTCCCCTTCTTGACTTCTGTGGACCTCCTGCTCCCACTCCACTAGTCCCTCGCTCATAGTGCTGTCACTGTAGCTCTGCTCCAGGCTTCCCCTCACCAAGTGAGTTTGTGTGACCTTCGCACTGTATTCATGCTTCGGGACTTACCGCTGTAATGATGTCAGTGGCGGAGGTTAGCAGATGGCGGCAGCAGCAATGAGACCTGACATGTTCTAATGACTCCCTCCTTCCCACCCTTGCTGGCCGAGCCATGGAGGGGCAGGGGTTTCCTTAAGGTATTTAAGGAGGAGGCCAAGGGAAATCAGGGGTGAGGTGGGAGAGGTGGCCCAGGTGCCCATGAGGCCTGTGACCTTTGCTGCTATAATATCAGTGTTTCACAAGCAGGGCGGTTCAGGAGCCCACTTGCAGCCCATCAAAAATTGATTTAATTGCAATTTTTCCTCCAATTAGGAGCACTGGAGCCTGACTAATTGGAGTAATAGAGAGTAATAAGGCTCAGATAAAAAGCCTTCCTCAGCTGCCTTTGTATCTTGTGTCAGTGCCTGTCAGAGGTCAGAGAGCTTGCATATTCTATTAGGCAGCCTGGCCTTCATTTGTACAAATTAGTTTACCCAACAGTAATTAAAATGCCAATGCGGGTTGAAGAGAACTGAATACACTTGATGGGCATGTTGGTGAATGATGTGACAGCTTTGGTGGCCTCCCTTGCCAAAGTGTGTCAGCCCAGGCACAGAGGCTGCTGGGGCCTGGGCCAGCTGGGCGGCTCTGGGCCAGCCACGGGGCACAGCTGCTGAGCATGCCACTTCTGCTGCCCCACCTCAAAGCCATTCAGCCGCTTCTTTCTTTTTCCAGGTGGAGTCATTTAGCAATTCATTTGTTCAATAAAGCATTTGAATTTTCAATATGTATCAGGCATGATACTAGGTATTGGGAAGACAAACAAGACTAACTCTTGAAATGTAGCCCAGATGAGAATTTATGGGGTGAAGGGCCATATAATAAGTAGGGCTCTGGAACCAAGACTGGGTTCTAATTCTAGTTTACTAGTTGCTACTGAGCTAAAGCAAGTTACATTACCTCTCTGAGCCTCAGTTTCCTGACTTGTATATAGGGAGGGTGGTACCTACTGCATAGTATTATGAGGATTAGATGGGATAATGCTTTTGAAACAGTTCCTCAGCACCTGGCCCCTAGTAAGTGCTCAATAAACTACTAGTGTTACTAAAAGGGCCTAACCTAATGCAGAAGCAGTAGGAATCTGTCTTCTTGTTCATGCCCAATGAATTTCCCTTACCTTCCTCTCCTCTTTTCTATGTCTTATTATTTTCTATTTCTCAACTTGAGTGCAGAACCCTAATTCTCCTGCCAGCGTTCTCTGATGTGAGGCACCTGTGTCTACTTTGCAGGTCTGATGATCTCTGTTATACCAGGTTTACCTGAGCTACGGCCACTGGCAAATGAAGTAGACTAAGGATCTGGGCATAGTCTGTGACAGAATGAGAAATTGTAGAAGGCTGGTTTCTGGTGAGGGCTTTATGGTTCAAAAAGAGTTGAACTCACAGAGTCAGAATGATATTAAGATGCTCTAGCTAAGAGAGAGTGTATGTACTTCTAAGAGTGTGTGCACGCGTAAGAGAGAGACAGACAGAGAGGGAGAGAGAATGTTGACATTAATTTTTACTGTTTGGCTCGGCACCTGTGGCTCAGGTGGCTAAGGCGCCAGCCACATACACCTAAGGTGGCGGGTTCGAATCCAGTCAGGGCCGCCAAACAACAATGTTGGCTGCAACCAAAAAATAGCTGGGCGTTGTGGCAGGCGCCTGTGGTCCCAGCTACTTGGGAGGCGGAGGCAGGAGACTCGCTTGAGCCCAGGAGTTGGAGGTTGCTGTGAGCTGTGATGCCACAGCACTCTACCCAGGGGGACAGCTTGAGGCTCTGTCTCAAAAAAAAAAAATAAATTTTTTTTTACTGTTTGTACTTCTGTGTCTTATCTGGTTGTTGTGCTTATGAGGGACCCCCAACAATGTGTCTGTTTCATGGTCATACAGGTTTGAGTCTTTGGTGATCCGGGACTTGTGAAACAAATGGACCAACTTCACAGCCCACACAACTAGGTTCCCTAACAGTGTTGGCTTGAGTGCTCTGGAAGGCACTTTTAATTTACTTCCACAGATTTGTCCCAAGTGTCTCCTCTGGGGCAGTCACTGGGCATTGGAGTACCTAGGAGCCACCAGAGAGTTCATGATCTCAAACAGAAGATGAGAAGATAAAAAACCAAAAAAAGCCAATTGTCCCATGAGCATAGTAGGGACTTGAAGGAGGATGGCCAACCAAACTGGGGTGCCACCGGCTCCTGCCTCTGCCTGTGTAGCCCAGATTTGATGTCCTTGTCCCTGGGATACCCCTGAGGGAAGAGATGGGACTGAGGGGAGAAGCCATTTGAATTTTATTCATTTCCTGAGGGGAGCTAGTTTTTAAAGTATTTTCAAACCCTAAATTGAGGTTGTAGCAAAGGCCTTTAGTGGGGAAAATTCTTTGAGTAGTCAGTTAGGGGGAGCCATAGAAGTAATGGTATGTGTTTTTTCCAGCTGCTTACTGAGAGCCTTTGATATCCTTAGTTAGCATGTGACCTAGCACAGGGAGCGATATGGAAGGTGTACGGGGGCTGATGCACATGGAACAGGCGATGGGGCACAGCATTATGTTTTGGGCTAAATCTCCATGGAGGTTAGAGAACTGAGGTGGTGAAACTGTTTGTGGTGCACAGATCCACCCTACTAGCTTCTTTTCAAAGCAATTTATGTGGTGAGTCTTGATGGAGGGGTCAGAGTGTAGGGGTAGCAAGTCCTATGTGTAGTAGCAGCATTTTGAGGAAATTCACAGAAGCTTGGCCTTTACTTTATTTTTACTTTCTATATGATAGGATTAATCATTTCTATCTTGTGAACTTGTGGGATGTAAAGCATACTTTCTGGGTTCTAGAGTAGTAAATTCCTTTCCTTCCCTTGCTCCATGTGTTTGTTGTACACTTTGAGGAGGTTGTACTTGGGCATACCCTTTTTAATCTTCTGACTTTTTTTTTTTTTTAGACAGTCTCATTATGTCACTCTTTGTAGAGTGCTGTGGTGTCACAGCTCACAGGAACCTCAAACTCTTGGGCTTAAGTGATTCTCTTGCCTCAGCCTCCCAAGTACCTGGGACTACAGGCTCCTGCCACAACACCTGGGTTTTTTGTTTGTTGGTTTGTTTGTTTTGGTTGTAGTTGTCATTGTTTGGCAGGCTCGGGCTGGGTTTGAACCCATCAGCTCCCATGTGTGTGGCTGGTGCCCTAGCCGCTGACCTACAGGCACGGAGCCTAATCTTTTGACTTTTAATGTGGCTTGTCTGTGGCTTGTAGCTCATTCTTCCTAATGATTGCAAGAATTGGGGAGTGGGGACAAGTATGGTCACAAGTGGTAGGGAATAGTTGTGAAAGTGGTGGCAGGAAGAGAAGAGGACAGAAGTCCCTGGGAAGGGTGTTTGCATCCCCCACCCCACCTGCTGGGAGGTCAGAGCTGTGGGAGTGGCAGGGATTAAAGTTCTGTGTTCCTTCCCTTTTTCTCTCTATTGACTTACCTTGACGCTAATTTAGGCCTGTGGCTAGTCAGAGGCCTGTTGTGGGCCTCCTTAAGAGATGTCTGTGTGTCTGTGCTGGCGCCCTTCACCTGGCCCCCACTTCTCTAAAGTCTGGAGAGTCCAATTGCCTGCTTGAATGATTTCCAAGTGGCTATTATGTTTCCAACCCAAGGTAATTGGCTTTACCAATTATTAATGGATTACTCTAAAGAGAAAAATGTTGAGGGAGGGAGGTGAGGGCAACACCTACTAACTTTGTAGTTTGGTTCTTCAGTGCCCAGTGGAGTGGCTGATTCCCAGGCTAGGAGTTACTTGGGGCATGGCAGGTGTGGTTGTTTTGGCTGCTGGCTCCTACTCTGTGGTTTAGTGGCTGCTGGCAATCCCACAGGTCCAGAGGAAGCTGGGATGGTGGAGCATGTCCCTGGAGGAAGTCTTACTTGAAGCATGGGGGACCCAGGATGTATCCTATGGTCTTTTTATCAGCCTGGGATTGAGAAGCAGACACCTGCCCTGCAATTTCGATTGTAAATCAGTGACTTGGTCAATGCCTGACCTAATATTTCCTCAATCAGCAATTGGCAGGCCAACACCTGACCTTTGGCCAGTGGTTCTCAACCTTCCTAATGCCGTGGCCCTTTGATACAGTTCCGGTGGGTTGTGACCCACAGGTTGAAAACCACTACCTTAGGCAAAGCCACTAGCTTCTCTGGAGCCTTCCCTGTAGAAATCTATTTCCCCACTGATACACTTGGGACCAGAGAGCCACCATACTGGGCAGGCCTAGGGTGGATGGCCTGTTGCTCCACATTGCTAACATGTCATGAATATGTCCAGTTCCTCCCCCGCTCCCCCATGCAAGACATTTAGGGACATGGTCTGTCCCTGCCCCAGGGCTCCTGAGTGACACAGTTGCTTTCAGTTCTCTTGCTTGCCCTTACATTTTCAAACTTGGGTTTCCTAAAGGCTTTCCCTTTCTATCCTGCCAAATCCTCTAACAAATGAGTGGTCTGGCTCATTGGTTCAAGTTCTAGTCCCACCACTGTGTCAACCTGGCCAGTTGTACTGACCCTTCACACCGGGCTTGTGCCTCCACTCACAATGAACCTGAGCAGATTATGTATGTTGAGGGTTTCAGGGCTCTAAGAGACATTCTGGGGAATGTGCTCAGCTTGCCCCTCATCTGCAGTGTTTCTCATTGTCCTTAGATGATTCTGTCTGACTCTCCTCTCACTCAACTGAAGCTGCGGCTGCCTGGCCTTCCCCATTCTTTACTCTTCCCACCCCCAATCACTAGCATACATACCCATTTAGAGTATTGACTCACTTTTCAGGTTTTCGTTTTCTCAGTTTGGTGCCTTTAGACCAGCCATGTACTAGTACCAGATTACGAGATATCCCCCACCCAGCTCTTTTTTTTTTTTTTTGAGACAGGGCCTCAAGCTGTCACCCTGGGTAGAACGCCGGGGCATCACAGCTCACAGCAACCTTCAACTCCTGGGCTTAAGTGATTCTCTTGCCTCAGCCTCCCAAGTAGCTAGGCCCCCAGGCGCCCGCCACAATGTCTGGCTATCTTTTGGTTATAGTTGTCATTGTTGTTTGGCAGGCCCGGGCTGGATTCGAACCTGCCAGCTCTGGTGTATGTGGCTGGTGCCTTAGCCGCTTGAACTGAGCCTATTCCCCTAGCTTTTAAAACCTTTAACAATCCGCCCTCTACCAGCTACCCTCACTTCTGACTAGGGCATCATCTTCCAGCCTCTAGCAGCCTGTCCCTGGAAGACCTTTTCTGTGTCTTTGCACTGTGCTCTCAGCTTCTCATTGAAGCCCAACAGGCTTGCTCTCCCTTGGGCTCAGACTTGTACATTTAGAGATCTGTTTTTATGGTGGGCAGAGACCACAACAGAGCTCAGCTATTGTTGAACTTGTGGGTTCTCTGGTGGGAGGCTACAGCCCTCACAGTGCTCCAAATTGTTTTCCCACAATTCTAATGGCTCTTGGCTGTTTCTCTCTGGCTTAACCCCACGATCCGCTGAAGAACAAGCAAGCATTTCTAATTGTAAAATGTAAGCCATTTCTACCACAAATTCTGACAAGCCAGATCTGACTCTGCTTTCCTTTTGTTTGGCAGCTCTTTTGTGACAGGGACAGCTTGTTGTGGGCACTTCTCACCCCTGAGAATCTGGGACCTCAACAGGTAAGAGATTCTTGAGACCACTATGGTTTCAGAGGGAGGAGGGAACTGGGACAGCAGGAAGCAAGAGAAGGAGCTACATGAGCCAAACCTGGCCGTGGGGGCCACATGATCCAGGGGGAGACCAGGAAGGACTATGCCCCAACTACCCACCAACAGCCTCCTCCTGATGCTGTCTCACATGGAATCATTTGGGGTCAGCTTGAGGAGACTATTAAAGTAATGTATAAGTAAATAGTTTCATGTAGAATTTATAACAATTTGGATTTATGCTACTCTCTGAGGAGTGGCTATGTGTCTACATAAAATCCCATCTATCCTCAGAGATGGTTTTTTTTTTTTTTTTGAGACAGAGCCTCAAGCTATCCCCCTGGGTAGAGTGCCATGGCATCACAGCTCACAGCAACCTCCAACTCCTGGGCTCAAGCGAGTCTCCTGCCTCCGCCTCCCAAGTAGCTGGGACTACAGGCCCCTGCCACAATGCCTGGCTATTTTTTGGTTGTAGCCGGCATTGTTGTTTGGCGGGCCCGGGCTGGATTAGAACCCGCCAGCTCAGGTGTATGTGGCTGGTGCCTTAGCCATTTGAGCCACAGGCACCGAGCCCTCAGAGATGATTTTACTAGAAGGAACTTTGAAGGTGGTCTGCAGAACAGTTAAAATACTAGGTTGTATTCACAGTTCTCTGTTTTGGGAGGCTTGCCGTATTCCCATCTGATTATCTGCTGTTCTGTTTTTATTTTTTAACTTTTTATTTTGAAATATTTGTAGATTTACTCGAACTGACAAATATAAGATGAAGAGGTACTCATGTAACATCTTACATAATATAGTATAATATTAAAACCAGGAGGTAGACATTGGTATAATCCACAAACCTTTATTCAGAACACACTCATTTGTGTGAGTTTGTGTGCATGTGTATCTAGTTCTGTGCAGTTTTATCACCTGTGCAAATTCAGGTAACCACTACCACAATCAAGTTCCATTGGCACAAAGATCCTTCTTACACCCCTTTGTAGTCTCACCCTCCTCCTGTGCTCTTATCCCTAATTCCTGGCAACCACTTACACGTTTTCCATCTCTGTGATTATTTTATTTTATTTTATTTTTTTACAGAGTCTCACTTTGTCACCCTCAGTAGAGTGCTGGGGCATCACAGCTCACAGCAACTTCAAACTCGTGGGCTTAAGTGATTCTCTTGCCTCAGCCTCCCAAGTAGCTGGGACTACAGGTGCCTGCCACAATGCCTAGCTATTTTTTTGTTGTAGTTATCATTGTTGTTTGGCAGGCCCTGGCTGGATTCGAACCTGCCAGCTCTGGTGTATGTGGCTGGTGCCCTAGCCACTGAGCTACAGGCACCAAGCCCTCTGTGATTTTTTTCATTTTTGAAAATGTTACATAATGGAATCATACAATATGTTACTTTTCAAGAATGGCTTTTAAAAAAACTCATCGTATTTCCCTTGAGACCCACAATAGTTATTGGCATATGTCAGTAGTTTGGTTTTTTTTAATTGTTGAAGAATATTCCATGGTACAGATGTACCAGAGTTCCTTTCTCCATTGAAAGACATTTGCTTTCAGTTTTTTTACTTTTGCTTATAAAACTGTTATGAACATTTGTGTATAGGTTTTTGTATGGGGATATACTTTCATTTCTCTGGAATAAATGCTAACAAGTACAGTTGCTGGTTTGTTTGGTAGGTGTGTATTTAATTTTTTACCTACCAAACTATTTTTCAGAGTATCTTTACCATTTTATATGCCCACCAGCAATATATGAGAGATAAAATTTCTTCGTATTCTCACCAGGATTTGGTATTGTCACTGTCTTTTATTTTAGCTGTTCTAATAGGTGTTACATCTCATTGCAGTTTGAATTTGAATTTCCCTCAATAGCTAATGATGTTGGACATATTTTCATGTGTTTATTTGCTATGTATTTCATGTATATCCTCTTTGGCAAAATGTCTGTTTATGTCTTTTGCCCATTGGAATGTTTTTTTTTCTTTAATGGAATGCTTTATGAATTTGTGTGTCATCCTTGCTCAAGGACCCCACTCATCTTCTCTGTACCCTTTCAATTTTGGTGTATGTGCTGCTGAGGGGAGCATTGTTTGCCTTTTTTTTAGCATTGAGTTTTGAGAGTTATTTGTATATTCTAGGTATTAGTCCTTTGTCACATATATATAGCTTGCTAATGTATCTATTCCATCTGTAGCTTGTCTTTTTTTTCCTTTTTTTGGAGACAGAGTCTTACTCTGTTACCCTGGGTAGAGTGCTGTGGCATCCTAGTTCACAGCAACCTCAAACTCCTGGGCTCAAGTGATCCTCATGCTGCGGCCTTCCAACTAGCTGGGACTATAGGCACCCACCACAATGCTCAGCATACTTTTCTATTTTTAGTAGAGATACAGTCTCGCTCTTGCTCAGATTGGTCTCAAACTTCTGAGCTCAAACAATCCACCTACCTCAGACTCCTAGAGTGCTAGGATTACAGATGTGATCAGATCCTGTAATTTTTTGAGACAGAGTCTCACTGTATTGCCCCAGGCTAGAGTGCCATGGCATTAACCTAGCTCACAGCAATTTCAAACTCCTAGGTTCAAGTGATCCTCCTGTCTTAGCCTCCCCAGTAGCTGGGACTATAGGTGCACACACCACTACCTCACTTGAAGCTGGGCCCAAGATGGCATACAACCTGAGGGGTGGTCTAGTTATACCACCATGGCCCAGCTTCATCTTGAAGGTTGGATAATGATGGAGTAGACTCTTCTGCCTGTGGCTGCCTTGATGAAGGGTACTCCTGGGTACCGGTTTATGGTCAGGATGGTGTTCTAAGGCATCGAGTCTTTGACTGTTATTCTCTTATGAAATCCCTAGACCTCCCTAACCCCAACTACTGGAACCAGAATTAACCCAAATGACAGCTATTGCCTTGATTCTTACTGGAGCCAGATAAGAAACAGCCACTGCATCCTCTGGCCAGCCTGTGGGCTCTATGCTTGTGGCAGGGCTACCTTGGGCATGACTTTGCATTGCTTTCTCTCTACTTTCAGGGTGCTGTCCTCAACACTGGGAAGAGTGAGGCCTTATTTAAACATCTATCTTATTCTCAGAGAAGCTTGGAGGACTGAGCCATGTGGCATTTGAGGACAGATACCCTGGTGGAAGGATCGATTTTTCATGGGAGGAAATGGATGGACAGGATGACTCTGTAGAGTGGTCTTGCCCAGGGAAGCCCACGCAGATAATAAAGCCATGTAGAAAATAGGATTAAGGTAATGAACAGGCAAGACAAGAGTTTGATCTTTCAATATCACCAAAGCCTGACTGACAGGCCAATCTGTAAGGTGGAGCAGCATTGCTGGCAGGACTCAGGGCTGGGCGGTGTGCACACTGGATGGATTCTTTGCTTTTAACCTGTCACAACTGAAACTTGAGGAGTGCCTGGATTTTCTCTTTTATGTGTGTGCTGTGACTTGGGTGGAGGGGGAGTACAGGAGGGGCAGTTTTCCCCTGAGCTTTGTCCCTCCAGGAACTGCCCTCAGGATGACAGTGGGGGCTGGGACACTCTCAGAGCTATAGCTGCCCCTCTTGGGTGCTATTGCTCCATGGGGGTGCCACTGCCCATGACTATCTGTATGTCACTCAGCTACCATCCTCAGGCAGTCTATACTGCTTCTCACAATGCATGGGGACCCCTTTCAGGGTCACTATGGCTTCCCTCAGCCCCTCATTCCATTAGGACCTCTAGAAACTCTATTCTTCCTATAGGGTAGGCTAGGGAAGGAATGGGGGTTGCTGGCTGGGGCACGCAGGTCAGAAGGCAGCTATGGGTACCTAGCTATTGCCTAAATGTCAAGGAACTTAGCAATCTCCCTCCTCTCTTTCTGCTTTTCTCTCTCCTGGAGCTGAGCACTGTGAGAATGGGCCCAAGGACAGGGGATGTCTAACCTCTCAACAAGAAAAATGGAATTTTTTAGCCAACCTCAAGGTTCCAGAGTGTTCCTGCTTCCAATAGTAGATGGTCTTTGAACCTATTCCCCAACTCTCAAGTACCAGGAACTTGTGTACTTCCACCCTTTTTAAAAATAAACTCATTTTTTTCAGGGTCTCACTGTATTGCTCAAGCTAGGCTTGAACTCCAGGGCTCAAATAATTCTCTTGTCTTGGCCTCCCAAGTAGCTGGGGCTACAGGCCTCTATCTTGACAGACCAACCTCTGAAGTATGACTAACTAGGCCCTAAGGCCCCGTCAGCCCCGAGGAACTGCCCAGGCCATCCTTCTCCTGGGCCTGGGGTCTGAAGGCATCAAGGTTCATCTTGTGTTTTCTGTCTGCATTTGAGCAGAACCCTTGGCTAGGCACATGGAAAGTTCCTAGTGTTGACTGTGTGGGGCACACCTCCACCAAGCCACTGGAAGTCCCATGTAGGTCTGACTGGCCTGACATCACAGCCTTATCCCCCAGGGCTTTCCTTGCTGTGAGTTTTACTTTTTCTGCTAAGGGGCATTGGAGTTGGACTAGTGTCCTGAGGAGGGGGAACAACTAGGCCCCCAGTGGACTTTAGGGACCTAGTTGTTGGAGAGGCTGTGATCCTAGACCTAAGGTGTCACAGTGGCTCTAGCCATAGCCTTAAGCTACCTTGTGTACTGTAAGGGGGGCGAGTTTGGAGACCAGTGGCCTCCTAGGGCATACAATCCTTGGCTAGGCACTGTGCTGCCCTGCACATGTATGACCATATATTTATGCCTCTGCATACATCCCCTTATCTCTCCTTCCCTTGTGGGCCAGGTCACCCCCAGTTCCCCATTATGCCTCAATTTCCATCTCATAGCTCCTAAGCTGCGTCTTTCTCAGCAAAGGGAGAGGCAGACTAGGCATCTCACCCATTCTGACAGGTGCCCTACATTTTCCCCACTCTGTGCCCTAGTTCAAGCCAAACCCATGCCTGGAATATCCCATCTGTGCCTAATGAAATCCTGCTTAATCTTCAGCATAAATAATACCTCCTTCATGAAGCTGCCCCTGATCCTTACTCCTGTGGCTGGAACTGACCATTTTGTTAGAGTACTTATAAAAACCAACAAGTTAGCCACAGGTATGGCTCTCCTCTGAGCTGGAAACTTAACCTTGTAGTCTTGCACTGAGCACAGAATATGAATATTAGGCATCTAAAAACATTTGGAATGGCAAGGGACACCTGGCTGGAGCCCCCCCCCTTTTTTTTTAATAGACAAGATTCTCACTTTGTCGCCCATGGTATAATGCTGTGACTTCACAGCTCACAGCAACTTCCAGCCCTTGGGCTTAGGTGATTCTCTTGCTTTAGCCTCCCAAGTAGCTGGAACTACAGGCGCCCACCACAATGCCTAACTATTTTTTTTTTTTTTTTTTTTTGACAGAGCCTCAAGCTGTCCCCCTGGGTAGAGTGCCGTGGCATTACAGCTCACAGGAACCTCCAACTCCTGGGCTCAAGCGAGTCTCCTGCCTCCGCCTCCCAAGTAGCTGGGACCACAGGCGCCCGCCACAACGCCCGGCTATTTTTTGGTTGCAGCCATCATTGTTGTTTGGCAGATCCAGGCTGGGGATTCGAACCCGCCATCTTAGGTGTACGTGGCTGGCACCTTAGCCGGTTGAGCTATAGGTGCCGAGCCGCCTAACTATTTTTTTGTTGCAGTTTGGCTGGGGCCAGGTTTGAACCCACCACCCTCGGTATATCGGGCCAGCGCCCTACTCATTGAGCCACAGGCACCATCCTTGGAGCCCTTTTTTTTTTGAGACAGAGTCTCACTTTGTTGCCCTGGGTAGAGTGCTGTGGCATCACAGCTCACAGAAACCTCAAACTCTTGGGCTTAAGCAATTCTCTTCCCTTAGCCTCCCAGTACCAAGCAGCTACACGCGCCTGCCACAATACCCGGCTATTTTTTAGAGACAAGGTCTTGCTCTGGCTCAGGCTGGTCTCAAACTGGTGAGCTCAGGCGATCCACCCACCTTGGCTTCCCATAGTGCTAGGATTACAGGTATGAGCCACCACGCCTGGCCCCTGAAGCCCTTTTGACCATCTGGAAAAGGAAACAGTGTCCTGAGCTTAGGCTGGGCCACTCTGAGGGTACTACTAGTACCCAACCCACCCAGGTATGATTTTGTCTCTGCTGCTGGCCTGTGCTCCCACCCCATGCAGGGGGCCTGGCCCACGGTCAGGGTGATTACAGAATTGCCCCTCTTTAAACTACCTGCCTTTGCTTTTGAAAGTATTACTGACAGCTTTTTCATTCTCTTTTTTCTTTACCTCTTTAAGGAACCCTGTAATTTCTTTCTCTCTTTCTCCCCCCTTTCCTTTTTCTTTCTTGTCCCCTCTGTCCCCCTGAACTCTTTGAAATTGGCTCTCTGCCTGCTGACACCAAACTGATACTTTGCATTTCACTTCTCCTTATCCCTTTATGGCAACAGATGTTGAAATTTTGTATCCTTTTATCTGCCCGGCTGCCCCTTCCTGTAATTATAGTCCCCTTGTTAGCAGTACAAAGTAGGCTGCCTGGCTGCCTGGCCTTTGAGCCATTGTGTCTGAACACGTGTGCAGGGGTGGGTGCTGGGGGTATGCGCACACATGCATGTGTGTGAGAGGTTGTGTGCTTGGGAAGGCCCTTCTCTCTCACCTGATGTGGCTGGGATGAGCAAAGCTTCCATGGGCTTCTTATCTCCACTCCTCCCTTGTTACATTTAGAATCTATCTGTACCCTTGATTCTCTTGCCTACTCTACAGAGAGCTAGCCTCTGGGCATCTGGAAGGTGGAGAGGCCTGCAAAGAATAGGTAAGGGTTGGAGGTAGCCCTGAACATCTGTTGGGGCAAGTACAATTGTCCAACTGGGCAGAGGATGTTCAGGGCCAGTAACCAAGTGACTGCATTGTCTGTGAAGGAAGGGAGTGTGGGTACTCTGGAGTGTGCATAAATGACTTTAATACACTAGGTGTGCCACCTGAGCCTTCATTTTCTCATCTATAAAATGGGGTTAAGAAACTTACCTCATAGTCCTGTTGTGAGGATTAAATAAGCACTCAACACAGTGCCCGGAGCACAGAATGGACTCACGTGAGCTGCAGCTGTGGTGGCTACTCTGCCACCAGGTAACCAGCATATCTGTCTTAGCAGGCCCCAGAAGACACAGAAGAGAGCAGGTACTTCAGTTCCCTCTGTTCTTGTCAGCCTGAATGCTGCTACCAGACTGGTTTGCCAGGAACTCAGCCTTTATCATGAATTCAAGCTCTACCCTTTTTTGATTCCTGATCTTAAGAAAGTCACTTTGGGGCAGTGCCTGTGGCTCAGTGGGTAGGGCACTAGCCCCATATACTGAGGGTGGTGGGTTCAAACCTGCTCCCGGCCAAACTGCAATAGCAACAACAACAAAAATGGCTGGGCGTTGGTGGCAGGTGCCTGTAGTCCCAGCTACTTGGGAGGCTGAGGCAAGAGAATTGCCTAAGCCCAAGAGTTTGAGGTTGCTGTGCTGTGATGCCACAGGGTGGCATACCCCCTCCCTAGAGTGAAAAAGGGAGCCCTTTTCTCAAAAAAAAAAAAAAAAGAAAGAAAAGAAAGTCACTTTTCCTCTGTGATACTCAGTTTCCTTAGCTGCAACCAGGGGGACAAACTAAGACAATCACTTCCTGCTCAAAAGCCTCACAGCTTTCTGCTACTCACAGAGTTAATGCCAAATGAGGGGTATGCACCCTAAGGTACACCTATGTACCCTCCCACCATGTCTGGAAGCCAGATCCTGCCAGCTTGTTCCTCTCACACTCCCAAGCCTCTATCCAGCAAATTACCAACCACTGCAGAATAGCCTGGCTGCCCTGCCTCTGCACCTTTGTTGTTTCTCCCTCTCCTGTCTTTGCCTGTCAAAGTCCTGTCCCTCAGTGAACAATCAGTCAATACCCCCAGCCAGAAATGTTCTTTTTTCTTATCTGACTCCTTATAGAACTTTCTCTTGTCTTCCTATGGTATCTATCAAGTCACACTTTATATTGTTAGGTGGATACTTGATCCATACATCTCTCCTTTGCTGGAATGAAAAGTCCTTGCAAGCACTAAGTGTGTCCATCATATCATTGCTCACATCTCTCTGTAGCTTCTATTAAACACAATGCCTTGTATACACAGAAGGTGCTAAATTAATGGTTGCTGATTGAAAGGAGGAGGAAGTGGAAGGAAGGTAGGAAAAACCTCCCATTCTCTGTACCCATCCATGTTGGGTACAGCTTCTACCTTTAGGCCATCTGCATCTCAGGGAGAAGAGGAGATGGAAGAAGGTAAACTGTTTCTCACTCTTCCATCCTTTCTCTCCACAAAAGCCACTGTTGCATTTTGGGATAGTCCATACTAGACAGGGTGTCCTTATACCCAAACAGATAGAGGAGACCTATGCGGTTTCTAGGGAACATCATCAGAAACCTGGTATGTTAAAAATGGCTGGAAAATGGTGTGGGAGCTGTGGGCATCCTGAGATGTGGGCTGGGAGGTGGAAGTCAGCCAGTGATGATTCAGGAGCACTCTAGTACAAGAGCTTGTGGGGAAGGCTAGGAGAAGAGTCAGCAGGGTACCAGGCTTCCTAGCTCTGCGGGCCCATACTTGGGGAGTAGGGTGCCAGAGACTGCCCCTGTGCCTCTGTGGCCCCTAAGCTTGGTGCTCAGGGACTCTCCCAGGTAGGTCATCTAGGTCTTTAGGGCCAGCACCTACCTGCAGTGATGGGTATTATTGTTTTGCTTAAAATCCCTCCTCTCTGACTGGCACGGAATTCCTCTCTCTTCTGCCCAGCTGTAGTAGAATCACCTGGGCAGCAGAATGGGATGGGCCAGGGGGACCTGTTTCACTTTTCAAGGGACCACTCAAGGATGTGGCCACCACACTCTTCTTGCTTCTTCCTGCACAGGCACTGGGGGCTCCCAGGAGTAGGCCACATAGCCAGGGCCAAGGAAATAGGTCTCCTTCAGGCTGCCCCTCCCCAGCCTCTGTCTCATTCATCAGGCTCACACAGGCAAGCCCCATCTGTCTTTATCCTTCCCTGGGTAGAGAGAATTGCTGGAGTCAGGCTCAGGGGAGGCTGGGATGTGGAAGTCCTCCCCCAACCCCAGCCTTCAGCGGCTCCTGGAGGCCTGGGCTTTGTCCACAGGAGTTGGAAGGGAATGGACTTTTTGTCTGGCCCTCTATAGTGACAGACTGGCCCTTGCTCCTGTCTTGGCCCAGAGCTCTGAGCAGCAACGCTGTTCCCACACAAATTGTGCCACAGCCAAGGCTCTGCACACCCCCCCCCACCTCCCACAGTGAGAGGCCGAGAAGCATTCTTAACATTCTTTCTAGAGAAAAGGGGTGAAATGTCTGAATTTGGGGGTTGCCATGTTATACAAATTGCAATCTAATCGTTTTTACAAGAACACACTTGCAATTAGAAAAGGAGCCCAGGAGGAGGGGGTGAGGAAACAGACAGCTTGTTTTGTCCCTGTTTCCCCCAAAGTTTGGAGCTATTGTCAGGCCAGTCTCTCCCTCCACCAGAGTAGTTGAGCTAGAGTTTTCTAGTTAAATAGGTCTTGAGGTGGGGGCCTTGAAGAGCCCACAGTACCATTTCTGTTTGTTTTCCCAAATCAAAGCCTCAGCAGGGCTTCTATGGCACTGCTGGGCTGCTATTTGAAGAGACAGGCCATTTCCCAGAGCCTGGTGTGTCAGTTTATGCTCTGAACTTAACCTCACAGGCACTGCACAACAGAGCCTTGAGGGTCCTAGGCCCAGAGGCAAAAGAAATTGTATCTTTTTATTGGCCCATTTAAAGTGTGTGTGGCCATTTCAGAGAATCAGAGAATAATGTGGCAGAAAGAAAGTCCTCAGCCCCAGACCAGGATGGGCTGGCAAATTGAGGGGCTCTCAGGACCTGTGCTAGTTCCCAGGGGCTGGTGCTTACTTGGGCCCTTGGGTCTCCCCCAGAGGGCATTGGCCCCTAGTGGTATTCTCTATTTCATGTTACAGATACTTAAGGCCCAAACATTTTCCAGTGGTGTCTTCGAAGGAGGAGCAAGAGCCCAAGTTGGTAACCCAGTCTGGGTGTGCCTCTTGCGCTGCTGTCCCTGCCCAGCCCCATGGGTGCCCAGCTCTCCTTCCTTCTGAATCCTAGGACCAGGGATGGGCAGGCAGAGCCATGTTAGGCTTTACTTCTCCCAACCCCTACTGCCTTTCATCTTCTATTTCAAACAGACAAACATGAAATTACTTCTGTAGATTAAAGGGGAGAGCTCCTCAATCACTCCTTAAGCCCTCACTAATGGAGGGGGCAGGGTCCCCAAATCTGAAAGGAAAGGAAGAACTATGGAACAAAACAGCCCCTACCTGGTTTATCTGTGTGTGTGTGTGTGTGTGTGAGAGAGAGAGAGAGAGAGTAAGAGAGAGAGAAACTGAGACATGGGTGGTGGCCCATCTGAGAAGCTGGGCTTCTCTGGGAGCCAAGGTCAGTGGTCAGATCAGTCTGTGGGACATTGAGCTGGGGAGATGGCCTTCTCCCTGATGTTCCTGCCAGACAGAGGCTTGTCATCTTTCCCACTCAGGCCCAGCACTAGGATACTGAGAGGAAGATAAGAACTTCCCTGAGAAGGGAGTTAGGGACAGGGGTGCTGACTTGGGACCTACCCCCACCCCCAACTAGGGAGATAGGGCTCCTTGCTGGGGCTTACTGCTCAGAGCTAAAAGGGAAAGGCAGAGTGAGCAGAAAGGACCCCACACCCCAACCAGCTGCTTCCTTCCTTTAGCCTTCAGGGAAGATGGCAGCTGCAATAGGAAGGAAGGTTGAGGGTCATAATCTGAGTGAGGGGGAAAGACTAAAACTGAAGTTTGCACTCACGATGCATGGCTGACAGCCTTTCCTGCCTCAATCCTTTGCTAAAAGGCTGCTTTGGCCAAAGGTGAGCTGCTGAGGCTATGAAGTCCTCTCCACTCCATGCCAGGACCTCCTACCTAGATGTCCTTGTAAAGTATCCATGGCCTTGTTTCTCCTCACACCATGGAGCCCAGCATCTCATGGGTGAAAAAGAAACTGAGGCATTGGGCCTGGAGAGTACCCCTTCTCCTTCATTCCTCTCAGTCATTCTGCAGAAAGGCAATACTTCCCCCCATCTCCTAGCCACAGGGATTAGCGGGTGCACTTGATGTTGAGGGGTAGTTGCTAGGGCCAGGGGGCCCCCCTACATGGTTGCTAGGGGTCTGGCATTGGGGCAAGGGGTCTGCCCACTGCCGCGGTCACGGAGGGAATTACACAGTCACAAAGAAATTGTTCTTCTCAGTAATCTGCTCTTGGCCACCGGGTGGGGTGAGGGTGGGGGGAGCAGGTTGGAGCCCAGCAGGGCTGGGGGCTGTGATCACAGAGGCGTGCTAGCCTCAGGCTGGGGGCCAGCCGGGCCAGGAACACCAGGGACAGCCTGCTAAGCTGCTTTCTCAGCGATTTCTCTCCCCAGACACAAAGGTGTTTACTTGTTTTAACATCTCCTGGGACTCCCCTTCTCCCTTTGTGTGGTCTTTATCCCCAATGAGGTTTGAGCCCCAGATTACAGGCAGGAATTAAGGCATTGGACTCAGGCAGCTCAGAACTGCATGACCTGTAGGATCAAGGAGTATAAAGTAACCATGTGGGGGGGGGCAACCCCTTCAGCAAGGCCCATTCAATGTCCTGGGCTGAGGAGGAGTGGCTGGGCTGGGCTGGGGGTAGCAGCATGCAGGTGTGATGGAAAGGATTGGGCGGGGGTGGGGTGGTGGTGCTGGGATGATGGGAGAGGGAAGGGAGTTGGGACTAGCTGGAGAGGCCTCATGGTGGGGGTGAGAGGGCTAGGAGTCAGCATCTCCTCTTTCCACCCTCTTGCACAAGCTAAGGAGGAAGGAGAGCTTCCTTTCTCCAAGGTCTAATGACATCTGAAAGTTCAAAGAGTAGGCCAATGTGGGGCAGCCCTTCACTCTCTGCCTTTCTTCCCCTCAGTGGACAGCTGGTGACACACTTGGGCAGTGATTTTCCTCCAGGGGCTGGGGTGCTGGACGTCATGTATGAGTCCCCTTCTACACTGCTGTCCTGTGGCTATGACACCTATGTGCGCTACTGGGACCTCCGCACCAGTGTCAGGTGAGTGTGCTGGGCAGGGAGGACAGGTAGTGGGTCCCAGTGCAATCTGGGTCCTCCCTCTAGGCTTGGGTTGGCCCATGGGAGGGGATAGAAACTCCATGTGTCCTGAGAAGGGAGGTGCCTACAAGGTCATATCAAGCTTAGACTCCCCACCCTTGGGCAGCTTTGGTGCTGGTGTGCTGGGAGACTGTACCCAATAGGCCTTCAGAAGGTCAAGCACTTCCTTAGAGCCTCTGGAGCTGCCAGAGTACTATCCCTCACCATTCTCTTGAGGCCTTTATTACTTCTCTTTTTTTTTTTTTTTTTTTTT
>NW_003852416.1:19085910-19108484 GCF_000181295.1 Otolemur garnettii
CGGGTCCGGGCTGGGGATTCGAACCCGCCACCTTAGGTGTACGTGGCTGGCGCCTTAGCCGGTTGAGCTATAGGCGCCGAGCCTATTACTTCTCTTCATGAGTCCTGTGACAAGTAGCTGACCATGTGGAAACGCAGATGCAGGCATAATCTGCTATGTGCTCCGGGGCTTAGTAAGAGAGTCCTTTACAAAGGACGACTTCCTCATTAAGTTAGGTTTATGAAGAATTTGGTGATACAGGCCCCCCTCTCTCTCTCTCAGTCCACAATAGCTCCCTAACCCTCTCTGCAGTTCCTCAAGGCCCCTGAGGAAGCCGGGGGTGGAGGGCACCCTGAACCTCCCTCTATATCTCCCTTCCTGGACAGGAAATGTGTCATGGAGTGGGAAGAACCCCATGACAGCACCTTGTACTGCCTTCAGACAGATGGTAACCACCTGCTGGCCACAGGTTCTTCCTACTATGGGGTGGTACGGCTGTGGGACCGGCGCCAAAGGGCCTGCCTGCATGTAAGTGTACTGCCCACTTGATACTGCCAGGATGCCAGGATTCCTTATTATGGGCTGTATCTGGGAGAGGGTAATATGGCCAAGGGTGTGCCTGGAGAGGGTCAGAGGAACCCTATAATGGCACATGTTCCTATTTCACTGGGCCTGGGGATCCTAGGTAAGGTAACCCCATTTCCCACATGGAAAGCTCTTACCTCTTCTTGTGCTCTCCCTTCTAGGCCTTCCCGCTGACATCGACCCCCCTCAGCAGTCCTGTATACTGCCTGCGTCTTACCACCAAGCATCTCTATGCTGCGCTGTCTTATAACCTCCACGTCCTGGATTTTCATAACCCATGACTATCAGGCCACCCCTGCTAGGGAAGCCAGCTGAGTAGCTCCCTGCTGAGTACTCCCTGCTAAGTAGCTAGGGAAGCCAGCTACTCAGGGACCACTCTTGCCTGGAAGGTGCAGTGAACGCTCCTCTCTATTGCCCCCACTGTGCTCCTAGACTTGTGAATCAGTGCTTGGGTACCTTAACTAGAGGCTTCTGACTCTTGGGGCTTTGGGGTAGACCCAGAGATGCAGTCCCTCCCAGGAACGTGGAGAGACAAGCCTGCTGCTTTGGGAAAGTGCAGTTGAACCTGGGCCTTGTGTCCCTATTTGACCAGAGCAAGCATCTGTCCACCCCTTTGACAGCCTACAGAGTGAGGTGAGGAGCTCCTTCCTTCATGCTTGGTCCCTTTATGCTTCTTCCCAGAAGGAGAGGTGAGGCTGCCAATACCTGCCTGCTAGCATTGGCCTCCTCAGTCTTAGTCAGACCCTACCCTTGACCAACCTCTTAGGGCTGAGAGTTCATTCCTGGGCCACTGTAGACTGGTTTTGCTTTGAAACCAAGAAAGGACTAAAGGGAACCTAGTAGTTCTGAGTGAGTTCTGAGCCAGCCCTACCTCAGTCTGGCTGTTGAGACATGCTACTTTTCATTTTTGTGAAAAATAAAGCTTGATTGTTCATAGATCTGGTTCTTCACTGGCTGGGTAGTTCTAGGAGGCCCCAGGAAAAGGGAAGAACAGTTTCAAAGTCAGGGTTGTATATGCTGGGGAAGGTATGAAATCAACCTTGTGGCTGTTTCCCAAAGAACAAGGGTTTCTTCAGGAAAACCCTGTTGACCACCTACCCCTTCAGCTGTATGTGCACATGTGTGTGTGTGAGAGAGAAAAAGAAAAGAAGAGAAGTATGGAGAGGGGATTATGGAAGGGCTCCAAACTGCTATCATCTGTGGAGGCCTTTCTGCACCCCACCTCACATACACACAAACCCTTAGCAACACTTTGACCCTTACTCTGGCTTTTCACCCTCAATATCTAAACATCTTGTGCTGTTTCCAAGGCTTTTGCATTTTTAAAACTTCTGCCTTGCCCATACCTAACCTATCTTAGGGAGTTTCCTCTGAGATACTTTTGCAAGCTAAGGTAGCACAGGGTTCTAGCCTAGCCTACCTCTGAGTTTATGCAGACAGGCTGGAGGAAATGCCCTGCTCTGCCCTATTGGGGTCATGAGCTTCCACCCTCTTCACCTCCCTTTATGCGGAAGGATTTATGTTGAAGGGCCCCAGGATGAAGAAGGGAGGCCACTGGGGTCTGGGGGCATGCAGCATACAGAGGTAGACAAAAGGATAGTTCCTGTGCAGTAACTCAGAATGACTTTACTCAGGAAGTAAGATCATGACTCAGAGGCTAGGAGTACCCCACAGTCCAGTCCTTCAGACTCCAGATAGCTCCTAGAATCCAGGAGGCTGCCCTGGGCTGGAAAGGCCTAAGCCTGAAGTTTCACGGTGCCCTCCATGCTGGAGGTACAAGACTTTGTGGTTAGCTACTGGGTCTTGCAGTCCCCATCGCCGCTGTGGGCTGTCTTCACCTTCTTTAGCTCCTTCTGTAGCTCTGACTCAGCCATTATGACCTCCTTTGGCTTCTGATACTATAAATGGAGCCAGAAAGACGACATATTCAATCACTATCCCTGTTCCTTCCACTCTTCAGGCCACTTCTGTGTACATGAGAAAATTGAGGTCTACAGACATTTAATGATTTGCTCCAGTTCATGTGGCCTTTGGACCAGAACTCAAAAGTCCTGCAATTTATTCCCCATCATTTTCTACCCTCTCTCATCTGTGAATTATATGACCAGGCTCCTCCCTGAGGCCCCACCCTGCTCTTCCCCATGCTGAATTACAGATCCCTGTTCTCTATCAAGCACATCCTAGGGGTTAGGGCCACAACTGGGGGCTCCTGTGGGATTGGAAGTGGACAGGAAAAGAGGAAGCCACTCCCTGGTGTAGTACACAAGAATTCTGGGAGAATCTTACAGAGATTATTAGGGTGCAGTTGGCATGAGCAAAACTCAGCGAGGAATCATCCAGAGGTAACTGGTATCTGTCTAGGTCAGGAATGGAGAACTTCTTGTAGTACCTGTGGGAATACCAAGAGGCTGTTAGGGCTCCCAACAGTTGGGCATCAGGCCCTCTGCCACCAAGCTTCTACACAGTTTGATACCTTCCACACAGCCAGAGAGGAAGAAGGGACTCCAGAATATCAGTATTACAGAGCTCAGTAGCCCTGGGAAGAAAGGGATGAAAGCCTTATATCCAGTCCAATGGCAGAACAGAAGCAGTCACAATTCCATGATTAGACCAGAGTTAGAATGACTCACACTAAAGGTTGAGTTCCCCAAAGACAGGTAGAAGAAGCTTCCCAGAATAAACATATACCTCAGGTGGCTCGGGCCTCCTCTACACCCAAAGCCCCATGAGGACACCAAAAGATGGGACATATGTTCTCACAAAGGATAAAGAAAAGGGCTGTCCCCCAATGTTAAGGCCCTGCAGTTGCCATTTACATGGGACTTCCACTGAAGATCTTAGTTACCTTTTCCTCTTTGGAAGTCTTTCCAGGCCTTGTTAGCCTGGCTACTTGTAGATCAACGAGAACAGTACATCCACAAGGAGAAATCTCCCTCAGAGGACAAATGATGTTACTCATCACAGAAGCTGGATCTCTGGACTACTTTGCTGGTCCCAAGACCTTACTACTATAATTTCAGACACTGTACATGGCCCCTATCATATGCAGGTGCTAGCCCAGAAATTAATGATCCTTTTTAGTAAACGAAATTAAAAAATGAAAACCCAGATAGCAATACCCAGCTCATATTGTATATAACTGGACTTTGTTTTGCAGGAAATTTAACCCCCGTTACCAAAGAGAAACCTTAGGCTCCAGAGAGACGAAATATCTTGCCTGTATTTCATAGCCAGTTGTCAGTAGAGTAAGGAGTCAGGATTTAAGTTCCTTGTTCCTGGTCTGATGCTTATTACACCAGAGCAAGCACAAAAATGGCCTCATCTCTAAGGCCCATTTGGCATTTTCCTTGCGAGTGTAGCTAGGCTGTGGCCAATGACCTCTTACCTGGCAAGGCCTCTTACCTGGCAAGCCCTCATATTCTGCTACAGAGGTTGTGTGGGCTGTGAAGGGAAATGCCTCAGGCAGGTACAAACAAACTCAAATGAGGGGCCTAGAGAGGATGGGGCTTTTAATACTTCAGAGGGGCCTGGGTCCTTGTGGTGACAGCTTCCCCAGTCCACTTCAAAAGCCCTGATGCCCTGGGGACTCAGAGTTGACATCAATGCAGCACTTCTGCTCCATTCCTCCCTGCTCAAATCCCTCCGTTCAGCGGAGGCTCTCAGGGGCCCTCTCCTCCCAGGTTCTCCACTCCCCACTAAGGTGCTGGACCCATGGCAGGAAAAGAATGTTTACTTAAAGGCTGACAGTTCAAAAGGAATGGGGGCTGGGGGATCCTAATGGCACTGCAAGTTGCTTTATTTTCCAAAGCTCAGCCCCAGGGAAAGGCAATCCATCTGCCTGTAAACCCAGGATGGAATGCCTGCCTCATCCTCTTCCTAGCCAGCCCAGGCTGAGGGCTCTTCCTGAGGCCCTTGGTCTAGCCAGCAAAGGTGGCAGACACTGATAATAGAAGAGAGTCAAAGGTTAAACAGCAGAGATTAGATGAACACAAAAGCTTGTTAGGAAGTGTTAACATCTTCCCTTCAAATATACACACAAAGCAGAACCAGGAGAGAAACAGCCTAGCCGAACCTTTCTCCCAAGTTGGAGCTGTGGTATTTAGAAAGAATCCCAGGGTTTGGTCGCAATGGTAAGCATAGGATCAGAGCAGAGGGAACCTGAGTGTAGGGTTTGCCCCTTCCTCATCCTACTCCCACCAGACTAGGGGAATAGAGGCAGAAGAGGTCTGGAGGCTCAGTTTTTTGATTCTATTATAATAGATTTAGTTGAGGTTAAGTAGATTGGTTGAGGTTAAACAACTACTTAGAGTAGGGGTTCTCTCTGTTCCTAATGCCGAGGCCCTTTAATACAGTTCCGGTGGGTTGTGACCCACAGCTTGAGAACCACTGACTTAGAGGCTCCTGACAGGCATGGGACATTTGCCTTCTCTTCTCAGGTCTCAGGGGTCATTGGGGTCCCTTGCAACCTCCATTTCCCCAGCCTTGCCATGCTAAATACTGCATTTGACTTTTTCATGTGGACAAGAGAGGAACCCACTGTGCTTCTGGAAAAGGAATGTTCAGCCTCAGGTAGCTCTAGGTAGATGGCATACATTTATTGGGCATCAACATATCTTGGCCTTGATTTCAGGATAAAGAAGAAACAAGGATATATTCCTGCCTGAGTAGACCTTGTTTTATTTCTTGCTAAAAGCTCAATCGTTCTAGCAGGGTAATACCCTGGCTTCCTGCAGATGCCCAACTTCCCCCCATTCCCACTTCCCTTCACTGTTTTCAGTCTCAGCCATGAAATGAAAGCTGACATTTAAACAAAATTAATGCACATTCTGCACCAGGCACTATTCTAAATACATTTAATCCTCAAAACAACTTTCTCTGGTTGGTTACTTCTATTATCCTCTCTTAGAAAAGAGGAAACTGAGGCATGGAAAACTTGAGACTTTGTGCCAAAGTCACAAAGCTGATAAATGGAGAAGCCCCTATTATAAGTGATAATTCCCCAAGTCTCCTGATCCCTTCCTCTCTCTACATTTTCACCACAAAGTAATAGACCACCTGGTCTAGAGTCCCTGTGTTTGTCCAAGGATGGGGCAGATCCTGGGATTGTGGGTAGGAGATTCAACAGCAAACAAGTTTTCTGCCCTGGGACAGGGTACTAACCTGGGTACTCCAACATATCAGTGGAGCCTTCCTTTCTGAATGTCAGTCTTCAAGAGACTTACTGGGAGTAAAGGCTTACAATGGAACTCCTGGCCGTACCCTGTGGCCTTGGGCAGGCTGCTTAACTCTTTTTTTTTTTTTTTTGAGATTCTCACTATGTCACCTTCTGTAGAGTGATGTGATGTCACAGCTCACAGCAACCTCAAACTCCAGGACTTAAGCGATTCTCTTGCCTCAGCCTCCCAAGTAGCTGGGACTATAGGCACCTGCTACAACGCCCAGCTATTTTTTGTTGGAGTTGTCATTGTTGTTTAGCTGGCCTGGGTGGGTTTGAACCCACCAGCCTTGGTGTATGTGGCTGGTGCTGTAACCACTGTGCTATGGGCACTGAGCCCAGGCTGCTTAACTTCTGAGCATCAGTGTCTTCCTCCAAATTCCTTCCTCAAATAAAGGAGCTGCATTAAATGAACTTGAAGTCAAAGAGTTCAGTACAGGCCAATTCTGTACCTCTCTTCTCCCTATCTGAACAGATGACAACTTCACTTCAGCTATTTCATAAGTGACCTACTGCCTCCCTTCACTCTCTATTATATCCCTTCCCCAAACCCATTCTCCCTTCCAATGAAGGAGAAAGGGCACCAGAGGACAGGGCTTCAGAAAGAGAGACTGAGGGCAGAAACAGGGCTGCTATAGACCATCACTCAAGCCATGTGCCACACACCTGCATACTGGCATGGCCAGAAGGGTCCAAAGAGGCCTCCAGCCCATCCCACCCTTAGAAAATTAGCAGGCAAATCTTAAACATCAAGGCTCTGGGCAAACTCACCACCCCTACCTATAGTAGCCCCCTGCTAGAGAATCACATTGCTCATGTAATCCTAAAGGCACTCGGAGTTCTACTAAAGAGAAGGCTATTTAATCCAAAGTTTCCTAAACTTATTTGACTATAAAATCCTTTTTCTAGTGTCATGTAACACCTCTGATGGTGTTAGTACTGCTGATGTCAAATCAGCCAAGTTCTCTTCAGTTTTCAATTTCCAAAGAATTGTTGAGGACCTGCTTCAGGCCAGCACATGTATGATTTCATCAAATTGCCAAAACAACCTGTGAGGTAGATGTGAGTATTCTTCTGTGATAGATAAGGAAACCTTGCCCAAAATACTATAGCTAATATGTGACAGATTTAACCCAACATCTTCCCACTTTAGTACCGTAGCACATTCCAGTTACAGCTGTCAGCGTCTAGGATGAGACTAAGAATATGCTTTCTGCATAAACGTCATCAGAAACAGAAGGTCCAATACTCGGGTCCTGAAAAAGTACCTTTCCCTTCCCTAATTCATCCCTCTCTAATGCCAGAGGCCAAGGCATAATACATTAGAATTAATTCCTTCAAGTAAAGTGGCCAACCCAGGCGGGGCGCAGTGGCTCACACCTGTAATCCTAACTCTGTGGGAGGCCAAGGTGGGTGGATTGCCTGAACTTGCAGGTTCGAGACCAGGCTGAGCCAAGAGAATTGCTTAAGCCCAAGAGTTTGAGGTTGCTGCGAGCTGTGACACCATGGTACTCTACTGAGGGCAACAAAGTGAGACTCTGTCTCAAAAATAAATAAATAAAAATAAAGTGGCCAACCCAGTTCTATAGGATCAAGGAAGGTATGGATAAACGAATTCTGGCTTTGATCAGCAACTACATTCTAAGCTATTAGAACTGGGCCAGGTGTAGAACCTCTAGATGAAGGAAGAGGTCAAATCAGAGAGAAATGCCATGGTGTGGGAGAAACTGTAGATGCCAGGCTATCAAGAGAGGTCATTGACTTTCTTTTTGGCAGGTTAATTCATAAATATATACATTTATATAATTAATATATAGCACAAGAATAAAAATATGTATCCTGCCCACCACCTCCAGATGGTATGATGATCAGAAAATAGCTCTTTTTTTTTTTTTTTTTTTCTCTGAGACGGAGCCTCAAGCTATCCCCCTGGGTAGAGTGCCATGGCATCATGCTCACAGCAACCTCCAACTCCTGGGCTCAAGCGAGTCTCCTGCCTCCGCCTCCCAAGTAGCTGGGACTATTTTTTGGTTGCAGCCGTCATTGTTGTCTGCCGGGTCCAGGCTGGAGATTCGAACCCGCCACCTCAGGTGTACGTGGCTGGCGCCTTAGCCGGTTGAGCCACAGGCGCCGAGCCCAGAAAATAGCTCTTAAGGCCAGGTGTGGTGCTCAAGCCTGTGAGCCTAGCACTTTGGGAGGCCAAAGCAGGAGGATCACTTGAGGCCAGGAGTTCAAGACCAGCCTAAGCAACTTAGCGAGACCTCATCTCTATGAAAAATAAGAAAAATTAGCCAGGTATTACAAGTGCCTTTAGGATTACATGAGCTCTGTGACTCAGCCTGTAGTCTCATCTACTTGAGAGGCTAAGGCAAGAGGATCCCTTGAGCCCAGAAGCTGGAGGTTGCAGTGAGCTATTATTACACCACTGTACTCTAACCTAGGAAGTCCCTGCCTTGGAAAACAAAAAGAAAGGAAAAAAAAGTACTGTAAAAAAAATTTAAAAGTACTGTACCCTGAGAAAGTGAAACACTGCTCAAAGTAATAGCTATGAGCTCTGTTTAATTAAAGGGAGTAAGGTATAGAACATATCACTCCAAGTAGAAATTGAAAATGCAACTAGATTCAGGAAAGATCCAGTTAAGGGTTTAACAGCCTCTCCAGCCTACTTCTCAGCAGAGGAGCCTGAGGCTGTCAAAGCTGAACCAGCCTGGGACACTGGACCACAGACTTATGGGGGTCTCCAGAGTAGGTCCTGAAACACTCTTCTCCACTCTATGGGAATCCAACCCCCAGCCCTGACCCTTCTGGAGTACCACTCTCTTCCTACTTGGCTTCACCCATTGTTTCAAAATATCCCAAATCCCCCTATCCTCTTTACCCCATAGCCTTGGGGGCTATAACAAATGATCTCTAGCCATGGAGCTCCTGGCCAACAGCGCCACCTATGGCTGGACGTTTGCAGCGGATGGGACCCAGAGGATTCGCCCGCAGTTGAATTTTTTGGTGAGCTAGCTAGCCTTTCTTCTCACTCCTTGGTAATCACATTTCCGCTTGATATCTGTATTCGACAGTGACCTCTGGGGGACAAAAAGGAGGCAGCAGCCAGCTCCACAAAGTGCTAGGCTGCAGATTCAAGTGCTATCAGAAGCACTTTTGTTCCCCGTTTGGACCCAGGGCTTCTTACACCAGGGAATGCTTGCTGAAGCATGGAGTTTGTTTTCCTACAGGCAATTTCTTTGTTGTCTGAAATTGCTAAATTCCACTTTAGGCACTGACTCCTGTTAATGATGAGAACAATAACAAGAATAAACTGCCTTTTATATGAGGCCTTCAAAGTGCTTTATAAACGCAAACCCTTATTATTATGACTTTATATTTATAGACAAGACCCACTGCACGAGCTTCTAGCTGCATGTGCAGCAATAATCCTAAAATTAATTCATTTATCTCTACCTCTTCCCTTGTCCCCTTAACCCTGCCAAAGTGATAGGCTATGGGGGTCATTAAGAGAATGGTAGGGCTCAGGCCTGTGCTTAGGGGAATCTGGGAGCCACCCTGCTTCCCTGTGGGCCTCATGGGCCCAAAGGAGATGGTTGGGGAGGCTAGCATCACACTGCCTAAGAAGACAGAGAAAGGGACCCAGAACCTCCTTACTGTATGTTAAGTAGTGGATGGGTTGGGGCATCTCTGGGTTAGGCTTAGCACATCATGAGGCTTGTTGAATGGCTTCACAACTTGCTGACAGCTAACTCATAACACCTCCCATCTCAATGCCCAAATCTATTTCATGAGTAATGGCCCTATACTACAATCCCTCTGGTTCAGGTTAAGACCAATTCACTTCAGAGCCATTTTCTTCATGCCTCAAACACAGCTCTTCTACAATCAGTCAGAAGCCCAGAAACCCAAATGGGATCAATGCGCTCCCAAGACAGAAATGTACCTCAGTCACCTTTTGTCCTTTCAACCTCGACCTAGGGGACTACAAAGAGACGTTGAGTACCCCTTTGAAACATGCTGCAAGAGACTTCCAAGATTTCAAAGTGTCTGCCCATTGTCAACTCAGTTCAGGGAGGGATCAGGTCTACTGCTGCTCAGTCCAGTACTTGTCAGTCCTATAATTGCCACCTCAGAAAGATGTGCCTTCCAGACTATTGCTCCTTGACAGCTCTGACAGTGATGTCACTAGGCCAAGTATACTAAGATGTCAAGGTCATAATAACCTAATAGCAGAACTACCTGAGTTAATGGTTACCTAAAGTTAATGGCCATGTGTTTCCTTCACCCCCTTATTCAACAAATATTAAGCCCCAGTATGTGCCATGTACTATACTAGACACTCATTCAAGTTTTCCTGCCACAATGAAGCTGATTATATTATTTAAGTTGATCTTACAGAGAGGAAGCCCTTCTACTTTCAGTGACTTTTGGGTTTTAGTTCAGCCTCCTTCACTCTCTTCCTCAGAGACAGGCTTCTTTGTCTTCTGGGGTAGGGAGCAATCTGAGACCTAACCCCAGATCAAATCCCATCCCACACCCCACTCATACAAAAGCAGACAGGTACCTTCCACACTACTCACTTTTTGTTGGTTGTTCTGACAATGATGCAGCGCTCCTTCTGGTCCACACAGACATTATAGGTATCCTTAGAGTAGGGAAGGTTTCGGATCCGCCACTGGAAACTCATCTTTGTGTCCTTGCGCAGGAAGATAGGCTGTAAAAGGCAAATCCAACTCAAGGACTGTTCTTGGAAAAGGTCTGGCTCCACCCTTCTCAAAACTCTACCAGGGGCTTGGCACCTGTAGCTCAGTGAATAGGGTGCCAGCCACATACACCGAGGTTGGCAGGTTCAAGCCCGGCTGGGCCTGCTAAACAACAACTGTAACAACAACAACAACAAAAAGTAGTTGGGCTTTACAGCGGGCACCTGTAGTCCCAGCTACTTGGGAGGCTGAGGCAAGAGAATTGCTTAAGCCCAAGAGTTTGAGGTTGCTGTGAGCTGTGGTGCCACAATACTCTATAGAGGAAGACATAGTGAACCGATGTCTCAAAAAACAAACAAACAGAAAAAATTCTACCCAGGGGTATAATAGGAGACCCTCAGTTCTTCGCCATAATGCCCCTCCCATGCTACTATTGCTATGACATTCCAGGCCTAGAGCCCTCACCCTGGGATGATCAAGCCAAAATGTTTTTATTCATCCAAACAAACATTTGTAGAATGTTGTGTCCAGGTGGACATACTGGAGATGAGGTGAACAGGACATGTTCCCAGCTTTCAAGGGGTAGCAGTCCACCCTCACCTTAGCCCCCACAAGGCACTTGGACAAATGGACGTACATTAGCATTGCTTTCCTTGATGAGTTCGGGGCCTAGGCTCCCTGTTCCTGGGGGCACTGGCTCTCCCACCTCAAGCTGCCACTGGCCCAAGACTCCCAGAGCACTTTTCACACGCCACTTTCTCACTGCAGAGAGAAGCAAACAATGGGATGATAGTTAAGAAAGGGTCTTTGCTCTTTTCTGCCAGATTACCAACACCGTGTTAGGTAACTAGAACAAGATAAAATTGGGAATTTGGGAACTTTACATTAGGCTTTGTTCACCTGAGCAGGGACATTACCAACTCTGAAATCTCAGTAGAACATTTCAATATCAAACAACTTGCAAAACCTATCTCATGAGTGCCCAGACAAAAGGACTAGAATGAAGCTCTAAGAGGAACCAAGTGGAGTTAAGAAACCCTTAGATTGGGTTTTAAAAGGGTTTTCAACCCTTTCAAAAAGATGCAGAAGTTAGAAAAAGGGTAGTTTCTAGTAACAGGGAAAACTTGGAGCACAAAAAGGGAGCTAAGGGAGCTAAGACATTCTTTTCAGGCCAGGCACAGTGGCTCACGCCTGTAGTCCTAGTACTCTGGGAGGTTGAAGCCAGTGGATAGCTTGAGCTCAGGAGTTTGAGACCAGCCTGAGCAAAGTGATACCCTATCTGTACTAAAAATAGAAAAATTAGCCAGGCATTGTAGGGGGTGCCTGTAGTCCCAGCTACTCAAGAGGCTGAGGCAAGAGGATTGCTTGAGCCCAGGAGTTTGAGGTTGCTGTGAGCTATGATGATGGCATGGCACTCTACCCAGGGTGACAGAGTTAGATTTTGTCTATTAAAAAACAAGCAAACAGGCTCAGCGCCTATAGCTCAACAGGCTAAGGCGCCAGCCACGTACACCTAAGGTGGCGGGTTCGAATCCCCAGCCCAGACCCGCCAAACAACAATGACGGCTGCAACCAAAAAACAGCCGGGCGTTGTGGCGGGCGCCTGTGGTCCTAGCTACTTGGGAGGCGGAGGCAGGAGACTTGCTTGAGCCCAGGAGTTGGAGGTTGCTGTGAGCTGTAATGCCACGGCACTCTACCCAGGGGGACAGGCTCTGTCTCAAAAAAAAAAAAAAACCAAACAAAAAGATGCATTTTTTTCCCTCTCTAAAAAACTTGCAAAGGAAAAATAGATTAAGAGGGTAAAAGCTGTTGGGCAGGTTTGTCTCATGATTCACAAAGTCCAAACATAGAAATTCACTTGTTTCAGGTATACTTCACTCTTAAAAAAAACCCTGAAATCTGTACTTAAATAAAATCTTAGGCACATACCATATTTTAATGTACTATTTATAGAAGATCTGATGCAAATTTTTTGTAAAATGGAATCATTTAATAATGCAAATAAACATCTCTATTTTACCTTGTTTTACAACCCAGATGTTTGCTTTAAAGGACATAATATTATGGAAATTATATATCAGGACACTAGTTCAAGGAACATTAATTGGAAACCCCTGCTGAGATTTTCAGGGACCTTACTTAGGTATGTAGTGACTCCTGTTGTGCAGTCCACCCCTGCAGGAGTACAGGAGGAATTTTTCTGAGCCCTGAATTCTTTTCCCACCCTTTCTTTTCCTTTCTAGCTGTACTTGGTATCATGGAGGGAAGGGCTGCTGCAACTTGTATCCTCCGGCCTGAGCAGCCCAGTCTTGGCTAAAGACTAGCAACTTTCTGTGGCTATCTTTGGAGCTAAACATCTCAAAAAGCTCATGGTACTCTGCTACAGTTGTTTCCATTCGTTTGCTCCTTTTTCCAGGTTGGGAGATGATAGCTACAGTCTGATTCTCAGCATCAAGCAAGTGGGTGGTTTTCCTTTAGACCTTTTGAGCAGCTGTGCCAGATGCAAACATCCTCACTGCTCTAAGTAAAGAACACAAGCTGAACATAGAAGAGTACTGTAAAATTAGAAATTTCTCTTGAATATGCTTTTATAAGGTCTGCTACATTCTGCAGAGTGGTTTTATTATATCTTAGGGCCAAAAATCCTCCCTAGAAACCTATTTCCAAGTTTATAATGAAAATTAATAAGGAAGAGTAAAACTTGGAAATATGCTTTATAGGCAACTTTTTTTCAACAAACACTTCTCTTCTAAGTGAATGGACTATGACCAGGAGTATATCCAAATCTATTCACTGTAATACCTCACTTCACTGGAAGCCATCCTTCTGGGAGCCTCTGTCACAGTCACAAACTCAGAAGTGACAAATGCCTCAAGGCATAGCTTACTGTGACAAGACCCATGTAACCTCTACACTATAGGAAAGATCACTCCCAGATTCTCACCCAGACCGTGTATAAAATGGCTACATGTGGAATAAGGTAGGAAATTACTTTTTCCCCAGGCATATTGACAACAGTATCAGGGGACAGCTTATATCAGAGGGAAGAGTCAGAACTACATAAGCACTTGAGATCATTTAGAAGGAGAGCAAATAAGCACCCTTAGACACTGGTGGCACTGCTATATAACAGAACACAGTCATCACAGATTCTAGAGGTGAAGTCCCTTTAGAAAGCATCTAGTTTTAAAATGAAAAACAGCATTTCTTCCATTTCAACCCTAGCCACTACTGTTAGGGATGCTCAGAGAAACTAACTTATAAATGCCACAGCTAAACATCAGTTCTTCTTACTCTAAATCCAGAATTTGGATCATTAATAAAAGGTTAAACTTTATTCTATAAGTGTTCAATAAGCATATATAATATTTAGAAAGATTTCTTTTCTTTTCTTTTTTTAAGTAGCTCTGTTTCTTTCTGTTTGTTTAAGAGATAGTCTCACTCTATGGCCCAGGAGTGTAGTGGCATGATCATAGCTCACTGTAACCTCCAACTCCTGGGTTCAAGCTATCCTCTCACTTCAGTCTCCTGAGTAGCTAGGACTATGACCTAGCTAATTTTTCTCTTTTTGATAGAGGCAGGGTCTCACTATATTGCCCACACTGGTCTCTAACTCCTGGGCTCAAATGATACTCCCACCTTGGCCTCCCATATTGCTGAGATTATAGGTGTGAACCCCCATGCCTGGCCATATTTCTTTTTCATGTGTCCTTTAAAGGCTAAATTATGATCACCTGAAAAAATAAATTATAAGGAATATCTAACTATAGCTAGGTGGGTGCCCCTGTAATCACGGACCTTGTTATATTGTATATCCTAAGACATAATACAGTATTAGTGTAGACTGAGAGACAATAACTACCCCAGAATTTTTGTCCACTCTTTTAGTCTGAGATATATTGGGTTTTGTACAGAAATACTCAAAGAAGAAAATCAGATGCTTGCCTCCTTACTTCTGACTACTTCTTCCTTACTCTAACTCAGGTCACAGCTTGGCACCCTTGGCTGCTTCACTTTTTTATTTTTTTTTAACACCTTAAATTCTTTGTTAGATTGAAGAAGAAAGTTTTCCTTCCCATTCCCTCAAGAGATAAGATCCAATAAAGGATTTTGGCAAAGTTCTTATTTTTCCAATGCATGTGGGCATGAATGCACATTTGCAAATGCACACTTTGTCTTGTCTTTCTCGTCCCTGGCTTTGTTCCTAAACTCAAGGACGGCTCCTGCGGCAACAGAAGACTGCTTTCCACCTGCTGTCACTCTGATTTGATTATATGTTAAACCCAAACTGGTGCATATAAGGCAGCTCCTTGGGACGCTGTCACATCTTCCTGGCTGAGCCAGGGCCAGTCCTTGGAAAAGAGACTTTCAAGGACCGTGAAAAGGGTCTGATGGGGAATATGTGAAGGAGACAGGGCTTTGGGGCTTTTTCCTACATCAGCAGGAAGCAGGCTGATGTCCCAGACTGCTGAAAAGAGGCCCCATATTTCAGGTGGACTGGAAAGTAGAAGTCCTAAAGGCCTCTTTCCCCAAAGCTCCAAGCCCTGGCCCACTTCCAATATGGATAATTACATCCCCCTTCCTAAATACTCCCTGCAGCTTAAACTGGATGCAGGATTCTTCTTTTCTGCCCTAAAACACTGCAACATTGCTATGTAGCTATTAAACAGCTGCCACGGCCCATCCCCGAGGAGACTGAAGGGAATCGAGTGGGTCATTTATAAAGCCAGTGAAGTGCTTGGGGATGAAAGTGCTCAATATCCTCCAAATGTAGCCTGGGGTGGTTAGGCTGGCGGTCAAATACCAAAGCAGATTAAGCCGGTAATCCGAATGTAATCGCTGGGGGATGGCCTGCCCTTCAGCCTTGGCCCCCCTGGACATGCTGTGTTCTTCTCAGGCTGGTTTGATGTTCCGATCATTGTTATGGGGACTTCAGTTTTTTCCCCTATGAATACATATAGCATTCATTGTGGGGGGTGGGAATGAATAGCACTGAGAAGGTAGGAAAAAAATACGAGACTAACATGCTTATTGACACCAACTAGAAGAATTCTGTCCCAGACAGATGCACACCTACTAGCAATTCTTCCTCTGCACATTACTTTCTAAGTTTTTCTAATAGAAAACTAGTTTAGCCAATTATTAAATTTGTATAATTAGGTGGGAAAATTCCTATTTATTGACATAAAAGCCATGCCCATATTTTACTTCAAGGAAAGCACAAGCAAAAGCCATCTCAGGGCGGCACCTGTGGCTCAGTGAGTAGGGCACTGGCCCCATATACCAAGGGCAGTGGGTTCAAACCTGGCCCCAGCCAAACTGCAACAAAAAAAATAGCCAGGCGTTGTGGCAGGTGCCTGTAGTCCCAGCCACAGAGGCAAGAGAATTGCCTAAGCCCAAGAGCTAGAGGTTCCTGTGAGCTATGACGCCACGGCACTCTACTAAGGATGACAAAGTGAGACTCTGTCTCAAAAAAAAAAAAGCCATCTCAAGCCCTGGGATTATTCATATTTAAAAATTAATAATGAGTAGGCGGCACCTGTGGCTTAGTGGTTAGGGCGCCAGCCCCATATACAGAGGGTAGCAGGTTCGAACCTGGCCCCAGCCAAACTGCAACAATAAAAAAAAAAATAGTGGGCAGTGCCTGTGGCTCAGTGAATAGGGCAGAGGCCCCATATACCGAGGGCAGGGGGTTCAAACCTGGCCCTGGCCAAACTGCAACAAAAATAGCCGGGTATTGTGGCAGGCGCCTGTAGTCCCAGCTACTCCGGAGGCTGAGGCAAGAGGATCGCCTAGCCCCAGGAGTTGGAGGTTACTATGAGCAGTGACGCCACAGTACTCTACCAAGGGCAACAAAGTGAGACTCTGTCTCTTAAAATATATATATAGGGCGGTGCCTGTGGCTCAGTGGGTAAGGCACTGGCCCCATATACTGAGGGTGGCAGGTTCAAACCTGGCCCCGGCCAAACGGCAACAAAAAAATAGCTGGGCATTGTGGCGGGCACCTATAGTCCCAGCAACTCAGGAGACTGAGGCAAGAGAATGGTCTAATACCAGGAGTTGGAGGTTGCTGGGAGCTGTAACACCACAGCACTCTACTAAGGGCGATAAAGTGAGACTCTGTCTCTACAAAAAAAAAAAAAAATAGCCAGGCATTGTGGCAGGGGCCTGTAGTCCTAGCTACTCGGGAGGCTGAGGCAAGAGAATTGCTTTAAGCCCAAGAGCTGGGGGTTGCTGTGAGCTGTGACACCACAGCACTCTACCGAGGGTGATAAAGTGAGACTTTGTCTCTAAAAATAAATAAATAAATAATGGGGGCTGGTTGAGGTGGCTCACGCCTGTAATTCTAGCACTCTAGGAGGCCAAGGTGGGCAGACTGCTTGAGTTCAAGACCAGCCTGAGTAGAAGTGAGACTCCGTCTCTAAAAATTAGCTGGGTGTTATGGTGGGCACCTGTGGTCCCAGCTACTTGGGAGGCTGAGGAAAGAGGATCACTTGAGCCCAAGAGTTTGCTTGGATTTTGGTTACATGAATGTACGTATTTGTCAAAACTCTTTGAACTGTATACTTTAATATCTATGTATTTTACTGCTTATATATTACATCAATAAAGACAATTTTAACCATAGATTTACAGCTCAAAAAAAAAAGTTTGAGCTATGACACCAAGGCACTCTACCAAGGGTAACCAAGTGACTCTCTGTCTCAAGAAAAAAAAAAAAGAACAGTATTTTGCAAGGGCAGCTGGGATAGGGGAGAAGAATAAGAAAAAGATCTGCTATTCTAGAGGTTGGGGCCCAGTGATTCAAGTGGGGTGCTCCTCTTTGCCCACTCAGGCCATTTTGGAGAAAGGAAAACATTAAGAAAAGAGCGCTGGGCTCAGCACCTATAGCTCAGCGGCTAGGGTGCCAGCCACATACACCAGAGCTGGCAGGTTTGAACCCAGGCCAGGCCTGCCAAACAATAATGACAACTACAACCAAAAAATAGCTGGGTGTCGTGGCGGGTGCCTATAGTCCCAGCTACTTGGGCAGCTGAGACAAGAGAATCACTTAAGCCCAATAGTTTGAGGTTGCTGTGAGCTATGACGCCATAGCACTCTACTGGGCAACATAGTGAAACTCTGTCTCAAAAAAATAGAGTTTTGGGCCAGGTGCAGTGGCTCACACCTGTAATCCTAACACTCTGGGAGGCTGAGGTGGGTGGATCCCCTGAGCTCAGAAATTCAACTAGCATGACACTGTCTCTACTAAAAATAGAAAAACTAGCCAAGTGATGTGGTGGGCACCTATAGTTCCAGCTACTCAGGAGGCTGAGGCCAGAGGATTATTGAACCCAGGTATATGAGGTTACTGTGAGCTATGATGATACCATGACACTCTACCCCAGGGTAAAAAGAGTGAAATTCTGTTTCAAGGAAAAAAAAAAAAGAAAGAAAGAAAATGGAGTTTGGAAGCCAGGTCTGTTCTCCACTTGTCACCAAAAGAAATGACATGTTAACATGGGACACTGGGACATGAAATCTATAAATGAAGAAACCTGAACTTGTATTATTATTATTTTGAGACAGAGTCTCATTCTGTTGCCCAGGCTAGAGTGCCATGTTGTTATAGCTCACAGTAACCTCAAACTCCTAGGCTCAAGTGATCCCCCTGCCTCAGTCTCCCCAGTAGTTAGGACTATAGGTACCAGACACAACACTTGGCTAGTTTTCCTATTTTCAGTAGAGATGGGGTCTTGCTCTTGCTTAGGATGGTGTCAAACTCATGAATGCTAGGATTATAGGCATGAGCTACTGCACCTGGCCCTGGATTTGGGTTTTGGGTTTTTTTGCAGTTTTTGGCTGGGGCTGGGTTTGAACCTACCACCTCTGGTATATGGGGCTGGCACCCTACTCCTTTGAGCCACAGGCACCACCCTGGACTTGTTTTTAATTTTAATTTCATGTACAAGCACAACAAAGAGGCCTGAGTTTTGTTTGTTTTTACAGCAACAGCGACTATAGCTGTTTTATTTGCACTGTGTGGAGGGGAAGAGAGATGGTGCTCAGGGCTGAGGGCAAAGAGCTGTGGCTAGTCTCTGGGCTGGATTTGGGGGTGGTTAGCCCACGTGACCTCTGCTTTCATAAGTTCTCTCCTGTTAGGCATTCCAAGGCTGTCATCCCCTGGGAGCACTATAAATTACAATGCATTGTAAGAATATTACTACTGTATTGGTTTCCACCGAATCAGTGTCATATGCTAAACACATCAAGATTTTTAATAGCACCAGACTAAACCAATTGGGACTGGAGCCCAAGCAGCTTATAATAAGGAGGGATCAACACTTCACTCTGTGACTGAACATGCGCAGGACACACATTTTAAGACTGGAGACTAAGAGAATGCAAGCCAGTGTAATCCATGTTGTCGGTTCTAGACATTTATGAGCTGTCAGAAAAAGGGAAAAAGAAATTCCCTCACCAATACTACCTGTCGATCAGGCCCAGGAAGAAATTAAAATCAAGAATAATGACAAGAAAATAACGCAGCCCATGATTCCATCATTGGTCTTAGCATTTCAGATGGAACTTAATAAAGAGACTAACTCCCACTGCTGACAGCCTTGGGCCCTGGGTCAAAGAGCCAGCCACCTAGCTCTGGGAAGCTGGTTAATGCTGAGCTGCATACCTGGGAACAGAGAGAGGGCAAATCAAATAATTCTCAGAAATCCAAGCTGGAACCCACGAGCCTATTCTTAGAGGAAAGGAGTTACAGGAATGAAGATGGCAATGCTGCAAAATCACCAATTCTACCCTCTTCGATTCAGACATTTTTTCAAGATGAGGGTTATATTTTATAGTGTCACCTTGGAGCCAAGGTCAGAAGCTCTGCTTCTGATACTCACTTGTTCCTGGTGTAGCTTCAGCCAAAATAAAAAACAAGTGAAAAAAACTGCAGTGAAAGCCTGTTCTTACCTCTACCCAGACTATAGGCATATTTCCAATACCACTTCCTCTGTAGAGCTTTTTCTCAACCGTTTCTCTACATCCACATTCCCATCTTAGAAGAATTACCAACTCTCCCATTTGCATGAAGGTATATGTGGGGGGGATATGTTTTTCTGGTCAAAAGGACTCCCACTGTACTTTTGGTGACCAGATTATTCTCAAGAACAATCTTGGCCTTAAGGGCTTCTGTCTCCCCTAGTTTCTACATTGGTCTTGGCTCCTTCCTCAAGCCTAAGGCTAGGAGTGTTCACTTGTGCTTAGGTCAGCCCCAAGGATTTCTGAGGACCCACTGGAAGTCTTTGTCACTTACCTAGTAGTTCACTTGTCTTCTCATCATATTCTTCGGCCATTTCTTTCCCATCTGGAAACAAATAGTGCACTTTCCTTCTCCCTACACACAAAGCAAAAAGTGCCTTACCTCAAAGCCTCCTCTTGCCTAGGGCTTTGCAGATTAGGGGGCCTACCTGGGAAACAGCAGAAGCCTTAAGAAATATTGAGAAACCCTGCCAGGGCCTTCCCTGAACTCTTTGTCAAACATCACCCACCATTACTTTAAGACCTGTCCTGGGACTTGTGTCCTTTCAGATGGAACTTAGAAAAGAGACTAATAAGCTTCCTTTCTGAAACTCTGAATATGTCTTTGCTCTGCTATTTCTTCAACCAGCAATGGCTCCATACTTCTTCCCTTTTGTGGAACTCATCCTTGCCTTTCAAAATCCAGCTAAAATGTTACTTCCAGTGGGAAGTCTTCCTTAACTATCACCTCTAGCCACGTTGGCAGAATTAATCACTTCTTCATTTGTGCCTTCCTAATATTTTACTCACATCCATAGTAGAGCACTTATCACATATTATACTTTTTTTGAGACAGGAGCCTCAAGCTGTCCCCCTGGGTAGACTGCCATGACATCACAGCTCAAGCGAGTCTCCTGCCTCAGCCTCCCGAGTAGCTGGGACCACAGGCGCCTGCCACAACACCTGGCTATTTTTTGGTTGCAGCCATCATTGTTGTTTGGCGGGCCCAGGCTGGATTTGAACCTGACACCTTGGGTGTACGTGGCTGGTGCCTTAGCCACTTGAGCCACAGGTGCTGAGCCCATATGTTATACTTTGAAAAACATTTTTCATTTCACAAATGACATGTTTATCTTTCTTTTCTTGACCAAGCACTCCCTCCAGCTCTGCCTTCTGCACATCACTAGGTCAATGTTATCATATAGCCACACAATGTCACTCCCCATATATTTTCATTATGGCTCTTAGGTTGGGTACAATTTTACATCTGTTTGTGTGATTCTTTAATTATTGCCTGCTTGTTCTACTAGAAAGGATTTTATCTTTCATGCCTATGGTTTCCCAAAGACCAAGCATTATACCTGGCATACACTGGAGGTGCCAAAAATATGTATACACATTTAAAGTGATTGAGCTACGTGTACCTTTTTTTTTTTTTTTTTTGCAGTTTTTTGGCCAGGGCTGGGTTTGAACCAGCCACCTCTGGTAAATGGGGCCAGTGCCCTACTCTATGTATAGTTTTTGAAGTTGAATTGAATTACAGTAGCAATGTGTAGTATGATGTTCACTCAAAAAGTGGTGTCAATCAAATGCGTCACCCAACATGGGACAGGCATGAGTAGGATAGCTTTTTCTCTTAAAATGTACCCATATTTGTTTTGGCACCTTCTTGATCAAAAGAATAAATAAACATTGATATACTTTCTATTGAAAAAAAAAAAACAAGACCCCAAGGGGGTTGCCTAAACCAACTCCTCTACCTATGTAGTACACGTACAATCATAAGCATTTGCTTAACAGTGGCTAAGTAATTTCCCCTTTCTTTTTATACCTAGGTAAGCAGATATTGGCAGGCTCCTCAGCAACATTAGTAAAAGGGCTCTATTGCCCAGGAGACAAGTACCATAGATATGTTTGATAAATAAGAGCCCCAAGTTACCTTTTTCCTGTCCAATTTACTCTTCTGGGACATAGTTCTCTTAAATCATTCATGGTCTGTATTCCCCCAAATTTGCAGGGCCTCTCAGCAATCCCCTAAGTTACAGCACCCTTAATCATTTGGATGTCTCTTATAGGAACTAGAAAAGGTTTTCCTGCCAGGAATGCAATACAAGTAGCTAAGGGCATGCAGCCTTGAGTCCAGATAGGATGCAATGCTTACTATCAACCCAGCAGGTACTTTACACATTTTATCCGATTTAATTCCATATAATACTATATGTTTCCATTACCTGTATTTCACAGATGAGGAAAACTGAGGCTTAAATGTCATATAACTTAATTAAGATCATAAAGGTAGGAAATGACAGAACTGGGCTTAAACTCACTTAATTAAGGTCACAATCCATACTCTAATAACTATACCAGGATAATTTGTATGGCTTTAAATATTTGTAAGATTAAACATTATTCCCAGGGTTAATTGGCCATTTTTCTAGTGAATTACCTACTTACATAAGCCTTAGCCTATTTTGTTTGGGTACTCATCTTTGCCTTATTGATCTGATTGACCTTTATATATATAACCACGCATCATACATGTTGTAAATATTTTCAGTTTCAATTGCCTTTTAACTTTGTTTAAAGTGGATTCTCCTGAACAAGTGTTTAACTTTTTTTTTAAGAGATCGGCTCGGCGCCTATGGCTCAGGTGGCTAAGGCGCCAGCCACATACACCTAAGGTGGCAGGTTTGAATCCAGCCCGGGCCTGCCAAACAACAATGACAGCTGCAACAACAACAAAAAATAGCCAGGCGTTGTGGTGGGTGCCTGTGGTCCCAGCTACCTGGGAGGCTGAGGCAACAGACTCGCTTGAGCCCAGGAGTTGGAGGTTGCTGTAAGCTGTGATGCCACGGCACTCTACCCAGGGTGACAGCTTGAGGCTCTGTCTTAAAAAGAAAAAAAGAGATGGTACTCCAGCTATGTTGCCCTGGCTGGAGTACAGTGGCTCTTCACAGGCACAATCATAGCACACTGCAGCCTTGAACTCCTAGGCTCAACCAATCCTCCCATCTCAATCTCCTGGATAGCTGGGACTACAGGGACAGGCCAGTGCGTATAGCACATGTGTTTAATTTTTTTTTTTTTTT
>NW_003852416.1:19108504-19112606 GCF_000181295.1 Otolemur garnettii
TAGCTGGGACTACAGGGACAGGCCAGTGCGTATAGCACATGTGTTTAATTTTTTTTTTTTTTTTCTGAGACAGACTCTCACTTTGTTGCCCTCAGTAGAGTGATGCAGCATCATAGCTCACAGCAACCTCAAACTCTTGGGGTCAAGTGATTCTCTTGCCTCCCAAAGTGCTAGATGCCTGCCACAACACCTGGCTATTTTTAGTGACAGGAATCGAGCTTTTGCTCAGGCTGGTCTCAAACTTGTGACCTCAGGCAATCCACCTGCCTCAGCCTCCCAAAGTGCTAAGATTACAGGAGTGAGCCATCTTGCCTGGCCACATGTATTTAATTTTTACACAGTCAACTACCTACTTTTTCCTTTGTGGTTACTGGCATAGAAGTTGTGCTTAGAATATCCTCCCTACCCAATTATTGTATAATGCTTATCTATGCTTTATTCCAATACTATATTTATTCTGACAATGTGTGTGTATAAAAAATTTTAAGTATATTAATATTGTGTTTTGGTAAAAGAAAAAATATATATTCATAGAAAATTATATATATGAGATGCAAATGATGATTATCTTTGGGTGGTAGTAATATGTGTGCCTTATTTTTCATATTTTCATGATGAACATAATTTCTTTTCTTCTTATTTTTTTTGAGACAGAATCTCATTTCAGGCTCGACACCCATAGCTCAGTGATTAGGGCGCCGGCCACATACACCAGGGCTGACAGGTTCAAACCCAGCCCAGTCCTGCTAAACAACAATGACAACTACAACAACAACAACAAAATAGCTGGGCATTGTGGCAGGTGCCTGTAGTCCCAGCTACTTGGGAGGCTGAGGCAAGACAATCACTTAAGCCCAAGAGTTTGAGGTTACTGTGAGTTGTGACGCCACAGCACTCTACCAAGGGTGACACAATGAGACTGTCTCAAAATAAATAAATAAAGAATCTCATTTCACTTTGTCACCCTCAGTAGAGTGCTGTGGCATCCTAGTTCACAGCAATCTCAAACTCTTAGGTTCAAGTGATTCTTGCTTCAGCCTCCTGAGTTAACTTGGGATTACAGGCACCTGCCACAATGCTCAGCTACTCAGATAGATTTTCTATTTTTGGTAGAGATGGGGTCTTGCTCTTGGTCAGGCTGGTCTCAACCATCTACCCACCCAGGCTTTCCAGAGTGCTAAGATTACAGGTGTGAGCCACCATGTCCAGCCAATGAACATAATTTCTAAAAAAAAATTTAAAGTATATTGGATTCTCATTATCAATAGAGAATCTTTTGGTTCTTAATGGGAGGGTAGTAACACCTCCACTCTTCACATCCTCCCCACCAAAACCAGAAGGGTAACACTGTGGGTTTCACAAGGCATACCCATATATTCAATATTGTATTCGTTTTTGGTTTGGGGGGGGGAACCCTAACAACATCATTTTATGATGCTACTAACAAAAGAACTTAAAATTTTGGCTAATGAAATATTTGTTTAAATACTGTCATATGACCAAAGGAAGTGAGAGCAGGGACTAGAATGGGTATTTTTATACTCCTGTTCAGAACAACATTATTCACAATAGCCAAAAGATGGAAGTAACCCAAGTAGCGATCCTCAGACAAATGAATAAACAAAATGTCAAAATGTGGTATATACATACAATGGGATATCATTTAGCCTTAAAAAGGAAATTTTGGCTCGGCGCCTGTGGCTCAAGCGGCTAAGGCGCCAGCCACATACACCTAAGGTGGCGGGTTCGAATCCCCAGCCCAGGCCCGCCAAACGATGGCTGCAACCAAAAAATGGCCGGGCGTTGTGGCGGGCACCTGTAGTCCCAGCTACTTGGGAGGCTGAGGCAGGAGACTCGCTTGAGCCCAGGAGTTGGAGGTTGCTGTGAGCTGTGATGCCATAGCACTCTACCCAGGGGGATAGCTTGAGGCTCCATCTCAAAAAAAAAAAAAAAAAAAAAGGAAATTTTGACATATGCTACAATATGGATGACTCTTGAGGACTTGATGCTAAGTGAAAGAAGTCAGTCACAAAAGGATAAACATTATATGGTTCCACCTAGATGAGTTTCCTAGAATAGTCATATTCGTAGAGACAGAAAATAGAATGGTGGTCGTCCGGGTTGTTGGGAGGGGGACAATGAGGAGGTGGTGTTTCTGGGGCACAGAGTATCAGTTGAGGAAGATGAAAAAGTTTTGGAGATGGATGGTGGTGATGGTTGCACAATAATGTGATTGTCCTTAATGCCACAAAACTATATACTTAAAAATTATTAAAATGGACAAGTGGGCGTCTCATGCCTATAATTTTAGCACTTTGGGAGGCCAAGGCAGGAGAATCTCTGAAGGCCAGGAGTTTAGGACCAACTTGAGCCAATAATGAGATCCTGTCTCTACAACATTTTTAAAAAAATTAGTCAGGCATGGTGGCACATGCCTGTAGTCCCAACTACTTGGGAGAGTGAGGCAGGAGGATCATTTGAGCTCAGGAGTTTGTAGGTGCAATGAGCTATGATGATGCCACTGCACTCTAGACTCTGGTCTGGGCAACAGAGTAAAACTTATCTGAAAAATAAAAATAATTAAAATGGTAAATTTAAGCTAGGAATGGTGGCTCATGCCTATAATCTTAGCACTTTGGGATGCTAAGGTGAGTGGATTGCTTGAGCCCTGGAGTTTGAGACCAGCCTGAGCAAGAGTGAGACCATGTCTCTACTAAAAAAATAGAAAAAACTAGTTGGGTGTTATGGCAGGCACTTGTAGTCCCAGCTACTTGGGAAGCTAAAGCAGGAGGACCACTTGAGCTCAGAAGTTTGAGGTTGCTGTGAGCTATGATGCCACAGCACCCTAGCCTGGGGCAACAAAGTGAGATTCTGTTTCAAAAAAAGGTAAATTTTATGTTATGTATTTTTTTACAAAAAACCCAAAATCTATGGCTTGGCGCCTGTAGCTCAGTGGTTAGGGGGCCAGCCACATGCACTGGGGATGGTGGGTTCAAACCCGCCCAGGGCCTGTTAAGCAACAATGACAGCAATAACAAAAAAATAGCTGGGTGTTGTGGCAGGTGCCTGTAATCCCAGCTACTGGGAGGCTGAGGCAAGAGACTTGCTTAAGCCCCAAGAGTTTGAGGTTGCTGTGAGCTGTGACCCCACAGCACTCTACCAAGGGCGACATAGTGAGACTCTGTCTCAAAAAAACAAAGAACAAAAAAACCTATGAGATAATGACCAAAATCTTTAGCATGAATGAGTGATGTATCACAATATGTCCAATGTATCTGTAAGCTCTCTTCCTATTCTACCATGTCTCCTCATTATTCCTTGAGGAAAAGGAAAACTTTATTCACTCTTGTATCCTAGCAACTAAAATCATACCTGATGGTGTAGGAGTATTGTTCTGACAGACTCCATGACTGCTTTAGCATCACTAAACATTTTGTTATTCCTCTAGTAATCAGCTACATACCTTCACAGTTCACTCTTGAATGACCACCCCCTCTTCTCCACTTAACTAACACCTATTAATTCTTTGTGATCCAGAAAAATCACCTGTTCTGTTGGGGCTTCCTCCAAAGAGATGATCATTTCCACCTTCATGCCTTCATAGCATTTTATACAAGAGTCTAACCTCTATTTAACACACATTACTTATTTACATGTGTTTTTCCTGACCACTCTGTGAAAAACTATCTGCTGTAGTGCAAAGCATGGCACGAAGAAAAAAACTTCCCTTAATGTTGCATGAGTAAGCTAATGAGCATCTGATTTTAACTGTCACAAATTCCAAGCTTGCTCCATTGCTCTCTGTGAATGTGAGTCCTCAGCTGTTATCTTGAAAACCTCAGGAATGGGCTCAGCGCCTGTGGCTCAAGCGGCCAAGGTGCCAGCCACATACACCTAAAGTGGCTGGTTCGAATCCAGCCCGCCTGCCAAACAACAATGACGGGCTGCAACCAAAAAATAGCCAGGCGTTGTGGGAGGCGCCTGTGGTCCCAGCTACTTGGGAGGCAGAGGCAGAAGACTCGCTTGAGCCCAGGAGTTGGAGGTTGTTGTGAGCTGTGATGCCACAGCACTCTACCCAGGGGGACAGCTTGAGGCTCTGTCT
>NW_003852416.1:19112982-19114678 GCF_000181295.1 Otolemur garnettii
AAAAAAAAAAAAAAAAAAAGAATAAGACTAGAGAGAGAAAACCCCTTCCTCGTCCACATCTTCCTGTGCCCACCTCTTCCAAGCACAGCTCTTGGCTCAAGCTTGGTCCATCTCCCCTAAGGACAAATGGAATATTTAAAAGTTCACTTTACAAACATAACATTACAGCTGGGCAGGACCTCAAAGATAATAATGGTAACCCATCCACTTTATCTTACAGATGAAGAAAGTGAAGTCCAAACAAGAGCCCGACTGGAAAACTTACTGTGAATTAATGGCGGAGTGGGAACTAAAGCCCAAGTGTCCCGCCTCACTAAAGTTTAAACACTCTTGGCTTACAGTTTTCTTGTCTATGAAGGATAGTGGGAAATGATCAGCCTCTCGGGACTGCGGTGGGATGCAAATGTGATAATGAATGTGAAAGGAATTATTCATTAGCAACCCCAAATCAGATGGCATAGAGGAAACTAGGGGGTGTCCAGAGACTGTGTTGCAGTCACATCATCTCTCTGGGCCTCGGTTTCCTCATCTGTGAATGAAGGACCTGGCCTGTCTGACGGCCGCGGCCCTTCCAGCTCTGCCGTCCAGACTCTGAAGCCCTTCCCGGAGGGGTCAGCGCTGAAAGCCGGAACCTGGGGGAAAGGACGAGTGAGCTCACGAGGAGCGTCGAGTTACCGTCCTGCAGCAGTGCAGTCTTCTCAGCAGCCCGCAGACTCTCCAACCAGCCGGTCACCGCCATCTTCCCTCCGCCCCGCAGCGCGCCCAACCGCTGCCATGGCAACCCTGCTGCCGAGGGTCACTTCCGGCTGACTCGGAAGCTATTCTGGGCATTTGCCCTTCCCCCCACCCTCTTACTACGCTTTTATTGGCTCCGGTGGTAAGTGGTTTGCTCCCGCCAGCTCTGGTGACCCGCCCGCGCTACTTGTCGACCCCTCCCAGGGACCCACTCTGGAGGGGAGGACGCCCTCCTAGGCCCAGGTCGGGACACTCCAGCTCTCTTCTGACCCCCAGCTGGAAGTCTGGTCCGCGCAGCTGCGCACGCGGCAGTGCACCACACCTGCCGGGATCTTCTCCATCCCCAGCTGTGGGGCCAAGACTCCCCCAGTCCCGGAGGGCGACCCACACCTGCTGCAGCCGTGCTTGCTCTCCTCGCAGCTGCGGAGTTGAGCATCCCCATGCCGAGAGGCCCGCAACGAGGGCATGTGCAAGGCATTCCCACTGCTCCCCTGAAACGTCCCTCCCCGGACTTTCCTCTGCGCTACTCCGTATTGGGAGTAGAGAAAAATTCTGTGGGGTCTATGTACAGGTCTTGGTCTCCAGTCTCCACTTCCTAAAGATGTGGCTCCATTTTCTAACCTATATCCCCTCTTGGCAAAGCCCTTTGGAAGTGGAATCCAGCATGGGCAGACTGGCTGAATGTTGAGAGCAACTCCTCTGAGAAATGACAAATGGTATCATTTCCTACCCCTCAAAAGTCTTCCCAGTCTTTCCTTCATTTCCCCTTATACTATAACTTGAAAGGCTGAGGACTGTACAGTGAGGGTAAACCACTGAGATTTAATTGACTTTGGGGAGACCTGTAGGACCAGGCCAGATCAGTAGAGACCCTACCTCCATAAGCACAGGGTTGGGGAGCTCCAGTTCTGGATATCTACATGACAACTGTCCTTACCAACTTTTTTTTTTTTTTTTTTTT
>NW_003852416.1:19114856-19131828 GCF_000181295.1 Otolemur garnettii
GGCTGGGGATTCGAACCCGCCACCTTAGGTGTACGTGGCTGGCGCCTTAGCCGGTTGAGCTATAGGCGCCGAGCCTGTCCTTACCAACTTTAACAAAGGCCAAGATCCAGCCATACTTTAATGGACCCCAGAGGCATCTTGAAGGCATTTCCCAAGCGGAAGAAAATTCATGCCAATCCATCATCAAAAGCACTTGCAAAGATTCCCAAAAGGGAAGAGGGAGAAGAAGCAGGAGGTGAGCCAACCAATCCTCAGAACCCTACTCTGCCGCACTTCCAGAATCAGATCTTGGAGCTGACTCTGCCTGTACAGGGCCTGCAGGTCTCTTTTACCTGCCTTGTACTGAGCTTCTACCCTGGTCATTGACAAGCTATTTGCTGTGTTATCTTCTTTCTCCAAGATCTGCTTCAATCAGAAGGCTCTCCTTGATTCCCCAGAAAATGACTAGGAGAATCTTTTGCTTCCAGGAAGCTGGGGGGCAGGGCAGGGCTGGGGTTTCCAAACAGAAATCATCCTCCAGTCCCTAGGCTTACTATAAATTGTTTCACGGCCAAATTGACAAATAAAGGCAGAGATTTGGGGGATGGAGGTGTTAGGTCTGCTAGACTAAAAGGGCAAAAAGTATACAATAGCAAGAAACATGGCTCACTGCCTATAATCCTAGCACTTTGAGAGGCTGAGGCAAGTGGATTGCTTGAGCTCAGGAGTTCAGAGACCAGTGTGAGCAAGAGTGAGACCCCATCTTTACTAAAAGTAGAAAAACTAGCTGGGTGTTTTAGTGAGTGCCTATTGTCCCACTTACTGGGGAGGCTGAGGCAGGAGGATTGGTTGAGCCCAAGAGTTTGAAGTTGCTGTGATATCATAACACTCTACCCTAGGCAACAGAGTGAGACTATCTCAGAAAAACAAAAGAAATTTGTGGTTTGTTGAAAGAATAAATGATAGGCTTGGCACCTGCAGCTCAAGCAGCTAAGGTGCCAGCCACATACACTAGAGCTGGTGGGTTGGTATCCAACCTGGGCCCACCAAATAACAATGACAACTACAACCAGAAAATAGCCAGGCTTTGTGGTGGGCACCTGTAGTCCAGCTACTTGGGAGGCTGAGGCAAGAAAATTGCTTAAGCCTAGGAGTTGGAGATTGCTGTGAGCTGTGATGCCACAGCACTCTATCTGTGACAGCTTGAGGCTCTGTCTAAAAAAAAAAAAAAGGAAAGAATAAATGATAAAATGAAGGGATTCAGAGAAGGGAGGGAGAAGGCATTTATTTGTTCATTCAACATATATTTATAGGTTACCCAAAGTGTGCCAGATTCTGTCCTAGGTTCCAACAGAAAACAAGGTGTATAAAAATCCTTGCCCCTTACATTCAAGTGATGGCCCACTTTGCTCTATGCTTGTGGTAGAATCCCCAGAAGGAAGGATGTCTGGACAGAGGAAAAATAGTTGTTTTGGGGGAAGGGACTGTGAATAGTTCATTCAGATCATAATCAGGAAGTTAACAAAAGTTAGGTTTCTGAATGTCCCTCTGCAGAGTGGCTGAGCTCCCTTCGGGCCCATATTGTGCCCACTGGCATTGGACGAGCTCGAGCAGAACTTTTCAAGAAGCAGATTGTCCAGCATGGTGGCCGGATATGTCCTGCCCAGGATCCAGGAGTCACTCACATTGTGGTGGATGAAGGCATGGACTATGAGCGGGCCCTTCGCCTCCTAAGGCTGCCCCAGCTGCCCCTTGGTGCTCACCTAGTGAAGTCAGCCTGGCTGAGCTTGTGCCTACAGGAAAGAAGGCTGGTGGATGTAGCTGGATTTAGCATTTTCATCCCCAACAGGTGGGCTGCTCCCTGTATTTTTTCAAATGTTTTCTGGCAGCATCTTGAAATTATTCTTGAGTTACTAAACACTATCATCTTAGACACATTGGAAAACCAAGGTTTCAGAGGAGAAGATAAGGAACAGAAATAGAGTAAGACCTTTCTTATCTTTATCTCCATCACCATCACTGCAGGTATTTGGATCAACCACAGCCCAACAAGACAGAACAAGATTCTACTCCTAGTGTTCATGAGGCTGTGCTTATGACAGCCCTTTCTCCTCCCTCCACTCGACCTGTATCTCCTCCTCAAAAGGCAGAAGAGGCACCAAGCGCCCAACCCCAGGTAGAAGCTTCTCAGCCCCTATAGCTCCCTGGTTCAGAAGATTCGAGACCCCTGAGAAAGGAGGACTCTATTGTGAAGCCCTTTAGCTCTTCCCAACACTCATCACTGCTGCATTCCCATAGGCTATTTCTACCCCATACCACTGGGTAGCCTCGGGTGAGGTACTGGGTGAGCCAAATGGAACATGGTCCCACACTTAAGGAGAACTAAGTCTAGTGTAGAAGGTTCAGCTCATTCTTGGGCCTGACTAGGAGACTCCTCTTCCCAGAAACACAACCCTTATCTTTGAGGAGATTTCCTCATGGAGGACAAGAATTTATTGTCTCTTTTCCTTTTCTACCTCAAGCCCATCTCTGATGATGAAACCAGTGATAGTGAAGAGATGCGGGTTAGCACAGCTGATCTGGAAGCTCTAATCAGTGGCCACTACCCCACCCCTCTTGAGGGAGATCGTGAGCCTACCCTAGCACCTGATCACCTGGATAAGTGGGTCTGTGCACAGTCCTCAAGCCAAAAGGCCACCAATCACAACCTTCACATCACAGAGAAGCTGGAAGTGCTAGCCAAAGCCTACCGTGTTCAGGGAGACAAATGGAGGGCTCTGGGCTATGCCAAGGCCATTAATGCTCTCAAGAGTTTTCATAAGCCTGTAACCTCCTACCAGGTACCTAGGGCAATGGTGGTGGTGGGGGTCTTCTCTTTACTAACCAGTCACTAGTGGGATTCAGGTATAGTGGTTAAGATTTTGTGTTATCTGAGATTTACACAAAAGGAAAGAATATGAGATTAATGAATGATTGAAAAAATCATATTAATTATTGAAGCTGGGTGATAGGTACTTGGGAGTTCATTCTATTATTCTCTTTACTTTAGGATTTTTTTTTTTTTTTAGACAGAGCCTCAAGCTTGTCGCCCTGGGTAGAGTGCCATGGCATCACTGCTCACAGCAACCTCCAACTCCTGGGCTTAAGCAATTCTCTTGCCTCAGCCTCCCAAGTAGCTGGGACCACAGGTGCCCGCCACAATGCCCTGCTATTTTTTTGGTTGCAGCTGTCATTGTTGTTTTGGCCGGCCCAGGCTGGATTCGAACCCGCCAGCTCAGGTGTATGTAGCTGGCGCCTAAGCTGCTTGAGCCACGGGTGCTAAGCCAACTTTTGAATTTTTTTACGCTAATTTTTTTGGGGGGGGGGTAGGAAGGGCTTTTTTTTTTTTTTAAAGAGACAGAGTCTCACTTTGTTGCCCTTGGTAGAATGCTGTGGAGTCACAGCTCACAGCAACCTCCAACTCTTGGGCTTAGGCGATGCTCCTGCCTCAGCCTCCCAAGTAGCTGGGACTACAGGCGTCCACCACAACACCTGGCTATTTTTTGTTGCAGTTTGGCCGGGGCCAGGTTTGAACCTGTCACCCTCGGTATATGGGGCCGGTGCCCTACTCACTGAGCCACAGGCACCACCCTACATTAATTTTTTTTAAAGTTTAGACTTTAGAGTACAACAGACCAGAATTTTCTGATTCTATGCAAGTTACTTAAATTGTCTGAACATCAGTTTTATTATTAACAAGAGGGACTAAGAATAGGCTTGGCACCTGTAGCACAGTGGTTACGATGCTGGCCACATACACCCAGGCTGGCAGGTTGGAACCCAGCCCAGGCCAGCTAAACAACAATGACAACTGCAAAAAAAATTAGTACTAATAAAAAATAAAAATAGCTGGGCATTGTTGCAGGTGTCTGTAGTCCCAGCTACTTGGGAAGCTGAGGCAAGAGAATTACTTGAGCCCAAGAGTTTGAGGTTGCTGTGAGCTGTGACGCCACAGCACTCTACCAAGGGTGACATAGTAAGACTCTGTCTCAAAAATAAAAAAAAAAGGGACTAAGAATAGTAACTATTAATAGTGTTCTTATGAGGCTCAAATGAGATGGTCCCTGTAGCACAGAGCCTAACATACAGTAAATATCAGCTCTCACCATTGTGATCATGATAATGGTAGTAACTAATATAATTATTCTGTACTTCTCATTGCTGGTCTCCATCCCTCTGGGAAACAAGAGATGAATAATACAGCCCTCATTCCATCCAAACTTCTCATCTTTATCTATGCCTGAGCTTTACACAGCCAGTCCAGCTTTACACAGACATCTTCCCTACCACTGGCTCTGCCCCTCCAATCTCCTCACTTCTTTTTGCCTCTGTTTCCTTCTCCAGGAGGCCTGCAGTATCCCAGGGATTGGAAAGAGGATGGCTGAGAAGATCATAGAGATCCTGGAAAGCGGGCATCTGAGAAAGCTGGACCACATCAGCGAGAGCGTGCCTGTCTTGGAGCTCTTTTCCAACATCTGGGGAGCTGGGACCAAAACTGCCCTAATGTGGTACCATCAGGTCACTCCTTTACCAAGCCCCCACAAAGTTTTGCTTTCTGTCAGAGTTCCTACTCCAGAGTTCTTTTACCGTGTGCTCTGATGGGAATGAACCCAAACCAAAGAGACCACTTTTCAAGGGACCAGAGCACATCTAGATCGCTCTTCCAGCTCCCAGAATAGCTTTGTTGCTTGGTATCCTTGAGGTATAGGCAGGGACAAGAAGTACATCGTTCTGTCCCCAGATCAGCAAGGGCCTTCCTAAAGGAATCAGGCCTCAGGGCTGCATGTCCAGAGCAGTGGATCTCAAATCTGGCTATGCCCAGAATCATCTGTGAGCTTGGGAACAAGGAAGATGCCCAGGCCCGTCCCTGACTGATGAATTATGACCAGTAGTTTTGGATTGTGGCATGTCTTCCATGTCCCCTGCCTTTCCCAAGTCCCAGTGTGTACAAACCCAAGCATCTGAACTTGATCGTACCTTAGACCTTCCCTAGAGAATCTGGGGCAATGGAAACCTCATGTGTGTGCTCATATGTACCTCTTCATTAGTCTCATGGCCTTCATTTCTGCCTGCTTTTATTTTAGGGCTTCCGAAGCCTGGAAGATATCCGGAGCCAAGCCTCCCTGACTATCCAGCAGGCCATTGGCCTGAAGCATTATGATGATTTCCTAGAACGCATGCCCAGGGAAGAGGCTGCAGAGATTGAGCAGACAGTAAGCAGATGTCCCTGAGCAGTGAGGAGAGCCAGGCCCTGCCCTAAGGTCCTAACCCTTCAGCTGGGGAGCCCAGCAGGCAGAGGAGGCTGTAGATCACCAGAGATTGAGGAAAGAGCAAATTGAAACTACAGCTGCTGGCCTAGAGCATGGGGAAGTAGCTTTGGGAGGGAAGAACTGCATCACCAGCTCTGGATTAGAACTTTCTGTAGCCAGGCATAGTTAGAACTGGATTAGATGTTAGACTCGTGTTAGGAGTGCGTTAATGTTAGATTAGAGACAATTTATCCAGATTACTTAAGGATACTGGTGTTTGAACTAGGGTAGGGTAGAGTGGGTCAAGGCAAGGATTCTTAATGTTTCACCAATTTCTTTGAAAACCTGATGAAAACTATGGAGTTTTTTCCTCCCAAAATGCACAGATGTGCTAAGTTTTATCTCTCTATCCAAATGTGTAGATCTTCTGAAGCCCACTCAAGGCTGGTTCAGGATTTATATAAGAGTACAATACCAGTAGGATCAGGATCAGGGTTAGAAAAAAGCACAGTGAAGATTGAGTTAAGGTGAGGCCTCTATTAGGAATAAGATTTTCTTAATGTTGGTTGCTTTTGTGTTAAGATTTGTAGTTATCCAAGAAATACAGTTTGGCTAATATTACGGTTTTGTTAGAGATTATGGTCATATAAAACTTAGATGAAAGCCAGGCACAGTGGCTCACGTCTATAATCCCAGAGCTTTAGGAGGCCAAGGCAGGAGGATTACCCAAGTGTGGGAGTTTGAGAGTAGTCTAGGCAATATAGCAAGCCCCTGTCTCTTAAAAAAAAAAAAAAAAAAAAAAATTAAAAATTAGCCATGTTTGGTGGTATGCACCTATAGTCTCAGCTACTTGGGAGGCTGAGGTAGAAGGATTGCTTGGTCTCAGGAGTTTAAGGTTGCACTGAGGTATGATGGAACCACTGCACTAGATTAGAGAGAGACTAGGGTACATTTAGGGCTAGATGTATCATTTGGTCAACTGACATTAGGATTAGAGGCTGCTTTTCATAGGCAAGTGTTGCGCACTTTGGTCAGGGATTCTGATGGGATGGGCCCCTTCTGACCCAATTTAGTTGAAATCAGCCTCCAGCTCTTTTCCTGGCCACAAAACTATGAGACCCGCACAAGATGGATAGATAGGCTTCTTTGTCCACCTGTCATCAGGCTTTGGTGCCAGTGATAACACTGTCACTCAGCCACAGTATCCAGGCACAGAGAATGCCCTAGTCACCCCTTCCTCCCCCACCCCACCCACTAGAACAGAATAGGCTTCCCACCTGGCCTCCCACTTGCCCTACCCCCGCCCCCCCCCGCACCCCCCACCAAGGGCTCCAGCCTTAGGAGTTTGATGGTATTACTCATCTGGGCCGCCTCTTCCCATTCTCCTGGGAGGCTCAAAAAGGGAATGAGGGGATTAACAGAGGCTGCCTGTCAGAAGAATTGAACTGTCCAGGGCCCCAGAAATCTTGGTGTCCCAGGGTGGAGGCGGGAGGCCATCTGCATGTGAAAGGCCTAGCTATTTCTGGGTGGAGGCTAATGCGTTTATTTCTCCTTAAGGAGGGATCAGCCTTCAGCTGAAGGTCCCCTCTGTCTCAGTTCCCTCCCCACCAGGAAAGGATATGAGCATTGCCTCAGAATTTCCACCCCTCCCCACACCCCCTTTGCTTTCTTTTCTTTCCTTTCCCACAAGAGCAGTGATATTTTTGTGTTCCATTTCCTCCCAGGCCTGGGCCTGGGGTACACTGCCAGCCACCTGCTCAGACTTCAAGCCACAACTCACATGCTGCCTTTAGCTCTAATCCATGGATACCTGGGGCCACTGAGACCTTCCAGGCATCTAGCCCCTAGTCTTACATGGAATTTCACAGATCTGGCATGTGGGTTGGGGCAGGGGCCAAGAGAAAGTGTCTCTCTTTGCTCTTCTTCTTTTTTCTTTTTTTTTGAGACAGAGCCTCAAGCTGTCCCCCTGGGTAGAGTGCCGTGGCATTACAGCTCACAGCAACCTCCAACTCCTGGGCTCAAGCGAGTCTCTTGCCTCCGCCTCCCATGTAGCTGGGACTACAGGTGCCCGCCACAACGCCCGGCTATTTTTTGGTTGCAGCCGTCATTGTTGTTTTGGCGGGGCCGGGCTGGGGATTCAAACCCGCCACCTTAGGTGTACGTGGCTGGCGCCTTAGCCGGTTGAGCTATAGGCGCCGAGCCTCTCTTTGCTCTTAAAGAATCCCGGAGGTGCCCTCCTTCAGAAGCAGAGAGAGCAACTTCTTACATCTCTCCTCAGGCCTCCTGCAGTGTGAGCCTTCTTTTCTGTCCAAGTGAAGCTAGAGAACAGCAGCTCCCCAGGGTGGATTCCCTCAGGCTGGCAGCAGGTTTCTGGGGATTGATTGGCTTGAAGCATAAACTGAGGGTATTGGCCTCTGGCTCTGGGAAAGCCCTGGTGCTGCCCTGGGTGAGAAACTTCCTGTCAGCCCACAGCCCCTCACCCCTCATTGTTCTTTCCCAGGTTCGGGAAGCAGCCCATGCCTTCAACCCTGGGCTGCTGTGTGTGGCATGTGGTTCATTCCGTCGGGGGAAGGTGACCTGTGGTGATGTGGATGTGCTCATCACTCATCCTGATGGCCAGTCCCACCAGGGCATCTTTACCCTCCTCCTTGACACCCTTCGACATCAAGGTATAAGCTCCATCTCTGGGTGAGCAGTTACATTCTCTAGGCAGGGGGCAGGGAAAAGGTGCTTTGTGAGAACCACATCTTTGTCTCATCTCTCAAGGACACCAGAAATCTCAGTGTCCCAGGGTGGAGCTGGGGAGGTGATTTGCATTTGAATGGCCTAGGTGTCTAGGTAGAGGTCAAGGGAGATGAGACAGCTCCTCCTCACCTTCATGGAGGTGTCAAATAGGTGTAGCTCATTCAGCTACAAGCTGAATGTTTCATCTTATCTTTCTGTGACACTGTAGAGGACAAGGGAAGAATTACTTCCCATGTTTTATAGATAAGGAGATAGGCCCTGAAGGGACAAGATCACTGAGCAGATAAGCGGGCAAGCTAGGAATAGAGACACCAGGAGATTAGGAGAGACTTGGGAGGATGGGACAGCTGAGGGCCTGGCTCCCTGCCCTCCTAGCGGTCCCATGGTATTGGCCCAGGATTCCTCACAGATGACTTGGTGAGCCAAGAGGAGAATGGCCAGCAAAAGAAGTATCTGGGTGTGTGCCAGCTCCCAGGGCCAGGGCGACGGCATCGGAGACTGGACATCATCATCGTTCCCTACAGTGAATTTGCCTGTGCTTTGCTCTACTTCACTGGCTCTGCCCACTTCAACCGTTCCATGCGGGCCCTGGCCAAAACTAAGGGCATGAGCTTGTCGGAACATGCGCTCAGCACAGATGTAGTTCGGAACACCCAAGGCTTCAAGGTGGGGCCTGGCCGAGTGCTGCCCACCCCCACGGAGAAGGATGTTTTCAGGCTTTTAGGCCTACCTTACCGAGAACCAGCCGAGAGGGACTGGTGACCATGGTTCTCAGGGAGGTGTAACTGAGCTTTCCACCTGGCCACCCACTATTCCCCTTCAGGCTCATCTGGCTGAACCTCACTACTTGAACCACCAGTCATCCTCATCAAGGCTGCTTCGAGGGCTCTGGGCCTAAGAGAAAGCCAGCCATCTCCCAGACCAGAATAGGCTGCTGTCTTTTCTCCCTCACCACTGCCACTGGAAGTTCTGCAAACAGCTCCTTACCCCATTTTAAGTGATAACAAGTAGCTGGTTTGAACCCCCAAGGCATCCTTCTTCCCCACCCTGGGAAAGGTCTAGCTGCTGGGGTCGGATAGAAGCCTCAGGAGGACAAGCAGCTATGCCCCCAGCATCATGCAGACCCTTTGAAGCAGGTGATGAAACTACTCCACATGTATTCCCTCTATCCACCCTGCTTCCTGTGCAACTGGCAGGCTGGGAAGGGGCTGCCCCAGGCTCAGCAAGGACAGCATTTGGAGATCCAGGGGCCCAGTAAAGTGCATTTGACATTCAACCTGCGTGGTTTGTGAGCTGCTACAGCCTGGTATGCCTTTTTTCTCCCAGGCAGGCACAGAGATGGCTCCATTAACTGCCCTCCAGACAGGCCTGGCCTGAGTCAGCTTCTGAACTCAGAATGGGGGCAGGGGCAGATGTTAAAATGGAGAATTATGGAATTGGCACTAGGATCTCACCTATGAGCATCTCTTTTGTGCCCTCCTTTAGGCCAGGCTGTCAAGAGGACATAAACAAAAGTGACAAGGCTCATAGGAAATGATCAGGAACAACTAAAAGGTGACCTATGCATTACTGACAGGAATAGGGTGGTAGTGGTCAGGGAAGGCTGCCTTGAGGAAGGGAGGGGGGGAGTAGGCTGGCAGGGCAATACCCTGTTTGAGAGGGGTCAGCAGGCTCTGGGGCAGTTAAGGACCAGCTTTCAAAAGGATTCTGTATGCTGAGAGTCAGGAAAAGGCCAGGTTGATAGAAGATTGGAAGTTGAGCTTTGGGGGTTGGTTTGATAGAGCAGATAGGAGTAAGTCCAGCTGGTGGGGTCAGAATAGTTAGCTGAGGCTGGCCCTTGTGGGACAGAGAGACTTGGTGGGAGAGAAAGGGATGTGGAAGGAGGCTTGGGCATTCCAAATATGAAGAGTAGTGGGCACAGAGGCCAGAGAGGGAGCTTATATTAGAGAAGCAGTGAAGAGCCTGCAAAGGCCCCATGATGTAGGAGATTTTGAGGTAGCACAAGGGGGATGTAGGCTCAAGTGTGCTGGATGGTTACAGCAGACTGTAACCTGAAGTGTGCTGGATGTGGTGTGCATGAGCATAAGTGTTTATGTTAAGTCCATTTGTCTCTGTCAGTAATTTCCAGAGCTGGCCTTTGTCTGCCTCGTCTCCATCATGGGATCTTAACAGCCTGAGAGTAGGCCCCCTACTCCAGCTTAGATTCCTAAAGTCTAAGCCACAGGGCCTTACTAGTATGGGTCATACTGAGGAAAGAACTAGAAACCCATGGAGTGTGGGGGGCCCTTTCACAGCTGTGTGCCAACTATGAGATAGCCACATCAAAGGCCCAGAAGCCTCTTTGAAGGCCAACCCTCACCCTCAAGAGCTGCTACTCCCAGAGGGGTGTGGCTGCCAAGGCCCTGGTGACTTGGGGTGGATAGGAGAGGAACCGAAGAAACTGCTGGGCCCCTAGATGTTAGGTCTGCTTTTGGCCCCTCCTTCAAGCTCTGTTGCATCTACCTGGGACTGGCCCCTCAGTTCCCACCTCTCCATAGCAAGGGTCATGTCAGCAGAAACCCAAAGACTGTGGTGTCTGGGTCCAAAAGTTGAAGTTGTATCTCTCTTTGCTTCCCATCTCAGTGTCCTAGAATGCTTCAGGCCCAAAGAGCAAGGCCTATAGGGCTAGGAGCAGAGGGAGCCAGTGGGCAGTGAGCTGTAGTTGGCTGAGTTAGCCCCTTCCTACACAGGAAATTCCAAGGACCACAGGGAGGGATAGTGCTGATTTTGTCTGGAGTCAGGGGGCTAAACCCCATTCCTGATACCCCTCCCCATCTGCCTTAGTTTCTTTCTCCATGAGACTCAGAATTTGGGAACTGCCTTCAAATCATACAGATTCCTGGTCCTACCTTCCGGCCAGAGTAACAGGTCATGGGATAAAAAAGGAGAGTGTCTGGGCCAGTACTTACTTGGTTTTTCAGTCTGACATGGGAGCCTAGAAGAGTTTTGAGGCAAAGGATATCCTAATCCCTAGAACCTGTGACTGTGTTACCTTAGTTGGCTAAAGGTACTTTACGGATGTGATTAAGGTTAAGCATCTTGAGATTAGGTGATTATCCTGAGTAATCCAGTGGGCCCAATGTAAAGATGATGAATTCTTTCATTCTTTTTTTTTTTTTTTTTTGAGACAGAGTCTTACTCTTTTACCCAGGGTAAAGCGCTATGGCATCAGCCGCTCATAGCAACCTTAACTCCTGGGTTCAAGTGATCCTTCTGCCTCAGCCTCCCAAGCACCTGGCTGATTTTTCTATTTTTAGTAGAGATGGAGTCTCACTCTTGCTTAGGCTGGTCTTGAATACCTGAGTTCAAGCTGTCCTCTGGCCTTGTCCTCCCAGAGTGCTGGGACTATAAGTGTGAGGCACTACTTCCAGCCTAAAGATGAGTTCTTAAAAGCAGGAAATGTTTCCCAGCCACAAGCAAAGATGAGAAAAGGGTTTTTTTTTTTTTTTTTGAGACAGAGTCTCACTTTATTGCCCTTGGTAGAGTGCTGTGGAGTCATAGCTCACAGCAACCTCCAATTCCTGGGCTTAGGTGATTCTCTTGCCTCAGCCTCCCGAGTAGCTGGGACTACAGGCGTCCACCACAATGCCCAGCTGTTTTTTGTTGCAGTTTGGCCAGCGTTGGGTTTGAACCCACCACCCTTGGTATATGGGGCTGGTGCCCTACTCACTGAGCCACAGGCGCCGCCCCAGAGATGGGAAAAGGGAAGAAAGTTCAGAGATGCAATGTTTCTAGTTTTGAAGATAGAGAAAGGGGCTGCCAGCTAAGAGACGTGGGCAGCCTCTAGAAGGCAGGAAAGGCAAGGAAGTAGATTCTCCTCTGAAGCCTCCAAAAGGGAACACAGCCTTGTTTTATCTCAGTGAGACCTGTGTCAGATTTTGAACCTGTTAGAACTGTGAGATAATAACTTTGTATTGTTTTAGGCCACTAAGTTTGTATAATTTGTTAACTACCACAGTAGAAAACAGACCTATAGATGTTGTGTACCTGGGTCTGTCCATGTACAAAGTGGGGGAAGAGATGGTATGCAGGGAGATGGTATGCATTCCTCCTCTGAAGTGCTGCTGGGGGTGTGGGGAAGTGAGAGAGAGAGCCTTGCCTGCCAGGTGTAGGGAAGGGTCAGGTGAGAGCCCTAGGTCCCACCCAGCCATCTCATTCCGGCTGCAACATGCTTAGTCTGAATCTCCCTCATATCTGACACTTTGTGCCAAGGTACAAATCATCTCAGGGAAGCTCTGCCCAGCCCTGCCAAGCTGGGAGCCTCATTTTCCCAGGGCCTGGGGTGATAACATCAGTCTTGGTCATACACTTGCACTGAAAGGGAAGCAAATGGAGTTCCTGTCCCTTTAAATGGAATGACATTCTTTTTGCCAGGACTGAGGACTGCAACTTGAAGACTTTGGCTTTACCTACAGGAGAGGCCCTTTCTGGGTCCTCCTCTGTTAACTTAGAAATTGACCTCACATGCAAGCTACAGCTGTTGGGACAACCTACTGCCACCCAGACTATGCAGGCATATCAGGAGCTGCCCCAGGCCTACCATGGGCTGAACCCTAAGACATTTGGCCCTATGTTTACTCTGCCCTTCAATCTGAGCACCAGCCAACTAGCTTTTCAGAATGCTTGAGCCGGGTAGCACCTGTGGCTCAAAGGAGTGGGGCGCTGGCCCCATATGCCGGAGGTGGTGGGTTCAAACCCAGCCCTGGCCAAAACTGCAAACAAACAAACAAACAAACAAACAAACCAGAATGCTTGAGCCACTGGGCAGCCCTACTTCTGTGTTCTGGAACTGGGGCACCATCAGGGCTGAAGCCCTAAAGTGGCCTGAGACTCTGGGGGCAGGTCTTATTCTCACTGTCCTACTGGGTGGCTCAGTAAGCCTTGGTTCCCACAGTGAAGGTCAGTGGAGAAGTTGAGCCCAAGCAAGAAACCTACAGTGGTTCTCAACCTTCCTGATACTGCAGCCCTTTAATACAGTTCCTGTGGGTCGCAATCCACAGGTTGAGAGCTGCTGTAAGAGATCTTCCCTGAAGAAGGCCCCAGGGCCCAGAGATGAGGATGAGCCCCAGGGATTAAGGGGCATCAGGAAGGGCTCTGAGGCTGTCTCCAGAGGACAGTGCAAATACCAGGCAAGGGAGGCCATTGCTCACTGCTTGAATGGCTGTGAAACCTCTTCTTGGATGGTAGGGGAGGCACCTGTGCCCTGTTGGACTCAGGCCTAGCCCTGACTGAGACCGCCCACAACCTCAGACATAGTGTACCTCATATAGCAATGTGCCCTCAGCCCCACTGCCCTCACCTACCTGGCTCTGTTCCCCTAGCTTCACTGTCACTGTACATGTGTAGGTGTCCCTGGATGTACATGTCCACATTGGACTACGTGGTCATTTGTCTGTGTGCCTCATGTGTGCTCTGTGTGTCTGTGTGTTCATAATTTTGTATCTGAGTATGTGTGTGCGACCCTGGTTATGTGTCCAAGTGTACCAGCCTGTGTGGGGCTCTGGATACAGGCCCCAAGGCTGTCAGAGGCTGTTCCAGGGCCTGTGGCTGGAAAGGGCGGGGGGTATCCCTGCCAGTCCCCATGGTGCTAGACAGGGCTTGTGGAAGAAGTCCCTGGTTAGGCCCTGGACTCTGGGTCCTCATGTCCATGGAGGAGGCCGCAGGGTGGGCTGCCTGCGTCAGCCTTGAGCGGCCATCAATAGCGCGCGGTTAATTAATTTGATGGGAACAGCAGGGACCGCTGTTTGCATTTAGTGAAGTTCCAGGAACTTCCAACCTCATCTTCATAATTGGCCTCATAAATTCTAAGAAAGAGAGAGATCAGCAAAGCGGGAGGGAGGAGGGGCTGCCCGTCCGTCCTTATTTAATTTTATTGCTGAAATTCATCTTTTTAGCCTCCTCCACCGGAATCAGTGCTCTCCCTGCCGGATTTGCCTAATCATGATAAATTAATATTCATTTCCCCGCCTCTTACCCAGCTCCCGCACTTGGTTGGAGTTGGGGAGGGTCTCCTTGCAGCCCCTCTGTTGAGCCTTGGTGGCAGCCTGGGAGGGAGTGGAGATACTGAAGGGGAGCTTGTCTACAGAGCTGAGAATGGCATCTGGGAGGTCTGGAGGGAAGCCTAAGAGGAAGATGGGATTCTATTACCGATAGGGGTAAGGGAATTGGGGGCCAGGTGACTGGGGATCTCAGAGGACCCAGGATGCTGAGATCAACTACCTCTGCCCAGCTAGGGCTGAGTAGGAGGGGCAGGAAGAGCCTGAAAAGGCCCTTTTGGAGACCCAGAGGCTGAGAGTAGGGGCAGACAGAATAGATTTAGAAGGAACTGGAGGCCAGCTGGGATGGAAGAGGGCAGGGTTGGTCTGCTCTTTGCCCCACCCCACCACCAACTAGATCCAGGCCACCTTGCCCTGTGCAGACTCCATATGGACATATCCTTGTCTGGGGCCTCATAGGCAGACTGCCTAAGCAGCCTCTCTACTTTGCCATAACCAGCTCAGCTGGGTGGTTGGGTTCCCTAGGCTGGGCACTTCTGCTATGCTATATAACTGTCACAGCTACTACTGTCCTTCAGCAAAGCCCTTTGGAAGTTGGGATGGGAGTGTTGTTGGGAGGGAAATGCAGTCCTGGTCTTCCCTAGGCAATGGGGTCCCAAAGTCCACAGGATCAGAATTCCTTATCCTCTTGTATCACACAGTATGTGAGAGGGAGGGTTTTAGGTGTTATCTAGCCCCTGGGCCTATTTACAAATGAGGAAACTCAAGCCCAAAGATGGGAGTGGCTGGTCCGAGGTCTCACAGGAGGCTGGGTATAGTAGGCAGGAATCTAGGAATGCCCCCCAGTGACCCTTGCCCATGTATCATATCCTTTTTGAGTGCAGATTGAACTTTCCAGTATGATGAAATGTTACTCCCGTGGTTAATTTACATTATAGGGCAAAGGGAAATCATCAGTGCGCCTAGTCTAATCACAAGAACTCTAAAAGCAAAGAGTTTTCTGTGGTTGCTGGCAGAAGGGACAGAGAGACTCAAAGCATGAAAAGGACCAGAGAGTGTCCTTGAGGAACATCCCTCAGCTGATAGCAAGAAAACAAGAGACCTCAATCCTACAACCACAGAATTCTGCTAACAAGAAGAATGAGCATGGAAGTGGAGTATCTCCTAGAGGTACCAGATAAGGGCCCAAGCTGGCCAAAATCTTGGTTTTAGCTTTTGGGACACTAAGTGGAGAATTCACTTGAAATTTCCTGGACTTCTAACCTTCAGAACTATGAGATAATAAATGAATGTTTTAAGGAGCTAAGTTTGTGGTAACTGGTTTATGCAGCAGTAGAAAACAGATACACATGGCCTAGGGGCTGGGTGTCTTAGGAAGCTCTATGACAGAGGGAGGGAATGAAGTTGGAAGAGGTCTGGGGGCTCTGTGTCCTAATGCTACTCCCATATTCCCTTGTGGCAATAATTGGAGACAAAGTCCTCACCACTCCTTGTTGTTTTACTCTCATAAACATTTAAATCTGTAATTCCTGCTCAGGTAGAGTCTGGACCCCTGGGTTATGAATAGCAGTGAATCCACCTGTCACAGGAATGGGTCTCTGACAGGAGAAGTTCCTATGGAATTGGCTTGGGTACAGCTTTCTAGGCACTCCAGGCAGGATAATAATTTTGTGCTCTTTCAAACCAGAATCCCCCCACCCTACCCAAACCAGAGTTTTCAAAAGTATTTATTCATGGTGCCTAGGTAGACCATGGTGCTGAGGAGACCCGAGTTGGCTCCTCCTTATTTCTGGTTTATTTCATCACGATTTCAGTACTATTTATTGACACTGGAGCCTGGCCAGTCCACCCTTAACTCAGCCTGCACATAGATTATATCATATAACCTTCCCAACAGCCTTCCAGGTAGTTGTTTTAGCCCCATTTTGCAGATGAGGAAAGTGAAGCCCAGACAGGTTTATTCACTTGTCCTAAGTCACAGAGCATGTGAGGAACACAGGTGGGTTTCAACTTAGAAATTTGTGATCTGGGAAGCCCAGCTGGTTTCCCTAGCTCCTCTCTGGGAGTGGTTATAGCCCAGATCTAACTGGACTTTTTGTCATAATCTCACTTCAAAAGCCTAACTTCCCTTCCTCTTTTCCCCACTTGAAGCAAGGACTTTGAGCTTTTCAGTCTTCAAGGGGTTCCTGAAGCTAATGTTTATTTTAGTTTGTTATTATTATTTTTTGAGACAGAGTCTCACTTTATTGCCCTCAGTAGAGTGCTGTGGCATCACAGCTCACAGCAAACTCAAACTCTTGGGCTCAAGTGATTCTCTTGCCTCAGTGTCCCGAGTAGCTGGAACTACAGGCACCCGCCTCAATGCCTGGCTATTTTTTTAGAGATGAAGTCTTGCTCTGGCTCAGGCTGGTCTCAAACTTATGAGCTCAGACAATCCACCCACCTTGGCTTCCCGGAGTGCTAGGATTACAGGTATGAGCCACTGTGCCCGGCCCCGAAGCTGATGTTGAAGGGACACAGGGGCCCTGAAACCTGGGTTTTGAACCAGCAGTTGTCCACTTGCCCTGTCTTCTCCACCTCCATTTGGGAATTAGTGGTGTTTGGGGGCACCAACTCCTAAAAACTCCTAAGTTCCAGCTCTGCTGGAGGTGGTAGTCCTGTCTGTACAGCTCGAATATATTCCTATACATGTCGTACCCATCCCCCAGATGCACATGTGTCTGTCTGTACACACCTGAGCCTTTTCTTTCTTTCCTTTTTTTTTTTTTTTTTTTTTTTTTTTTTTTTTCTGGAGGCAGGGTCTTGCTCTGCTGCCTGGGTGTGAGAGCAGTGGCATCATCATAGTTCACTGCAGCCTCAAACTCAAGGCTCAAGCAATCCTCTTGCCTCAGTGGCCCAAGTAGCTGGTGCCACAGGTGAGTGTCA
>NW_003852416.1:19131848-19145457 GCF_000181295.1 Otolemur garnettii
CACTTTATCACCCTTGGTAGAGTGCCGTGGTGTCACACAGCTCACAGCAACCTCCAACTCCTGGGCTTAAGCGATTCTCTTGCCTCAGCCTCCTGACGGGACTACAGGCCCCCCCCACCCCACAACCCCCAGCTATTTTTGTTGTTGTTGAGGTTAGGCCCGGTCCGGGTTTGAACCCACCACCCTCCGTATATGGGGCCAGTGCCCCTTGAGCCTTTTCTTTTATCCCCTTGCATGAGTCCTTACACAGAACTGGTGCCTCCCTCACAGCCCCCATACACAGCTGACTTGTCCCCACTTGGACACCACCACAGGGCCTAATGGGTGCCTCACCTGACCTGAGACATCTCCCCCCAGTTTCAGGCTTTCCCTGGGGTATCCTGTCTCATCATCTTGACCTTGGACTCCCACTGTATGGGAGGCTTTGGAGCCAGTTTGTCCAGAGCCTCTGGTCAGGCTACCCTTCCTACATATCAGACAGACAGACACCACACTGGAAACCAATCACCTGGCCTGCTCCCTTCCTCCCTCCCTGCCTGATGGGGAATGTGGTGTGTCCCCTGAGAGGGAACCCAGAGGCCATGCCCTTCCTTGTTACTGCCAGGGAACGGTCCTGGAGCGCTGAACACCTGTAGCTTATCACCTCAGGGGGAGAACCCGGGTCCACCCACTCTGAGGGCCCCCTGACTCTAGTGCCCAGAGGTCGGAGGGCACCGAGTGAAGGGGGAGGACTGTGGAGAGTAAATTCCAACTGCGGGTGCCCTTCCACAGCCTGGCTCGGTAGGCAGGAACGTAAAACGTTCCTCTCTGTTCCTAGACAAATGGGCCTTCTGGGACCTGAAATGAGAGCAGCTGTCTCGAAGCAGTGGGATGGCGGGGCGGAGGAGTGCTTCATGGGTAAGGTGACCAGACGTCCCGCTTTTGGCGGGACAGTCCCGATTCCTAACAATTTGTCCCTCGTCCCGCGGCGTTTTAAAAAAGTCCCAATTTTTGGAAAGAATGCACAACAAGGGCGGGACAACGGGAAGGGAATATACGGGCTGCCGAAAAGGTTGATGTAACTCCATTTGGGAATGAAGGGGTTAAACTCCCTACTCCTTTAAGCCACAGGCGCTGCCCTATACATAATTTTTTTTAATGTATTGTATTCGTAAATTGTACTTATGTTGAAATTAAAAATATGTATATTAAAAAAGTATGTATATTACAATACTATTTTTGCATTCTATGAAAATTTTTGTTGCTCCATATAGAACAAATTTTTAATTAAGGACCCCCCCCCGCCCGGTCAAGGTGTCCCGCTTTACCAATGTTAAAATCTGGTCACCTTATTCATGGGGCATTCTCTGGGACAGGGGTATCGGGACCGCCGGGTCTCTCCAATCATGGCTGGGTGGGTGTCGGGCTGCAGGAGGGGCGAGCCTTAAGGCCGACTGCGCTTCCCGGAAGTTGCCAGCAGAGGGCGCCCGAGGACCAGCGAAGAGGCCCGGCAGCGCGGAAGGCCTGGAATGGAGGTTGTGGAGGTGTGGTTGAGGGCGCTATGCCGACAGGGGAGGAGACCTGCGAGCCAGGCTTTCGGGCTCGTCTTCTAGCTCGCGGGCGGGGGTTAGAGGTGGAAGGGTCCCGACTGCGCTGCTGCAGCGTGATCCCCGGCTGCTCTGGAGGAGGCTCCCAGATGGGAATGTGGGCACGGGTCGCAACTCTCTCCGTCATTGGGCAGGGGAGCCAACTGCGGATCCAGACTGCAAACACTAGTGCTGAATCCAGTGGGATCTTCCCCACACTCATCCCTGATCGGGACTCAAGCTTTCCCCGTAGGAGAGTTCTGTCTTTGTTCTTGTAAACTCTAAACTGACCAACCAGGTTGGGTGAGATGCCTGAGTCTACAGGAACCAGCACCTTTCCAGACCTCGGCCCTCTCCTCGCTGACCTTGTACGCAGGACTTGGGGAGAGGAGGAAAGAGTGAGGGAGGGATGGAGGAAGAGGCAGCGATGGAGAAGCCCGCGGGGAGAGTGGAGAAGGAGTTAGGGAGGAGGGCTAGAGTGGGTAGGCGCGAGGTGGGGCCCAGCCCTCTGGTGGAAACTCTCCAGAGATCGGGATTGTCTGCGCCTCCTCCCGGTCTGCGTTGGGCCCTGAGCTCTGCGCTGTATCCCAGCTACCATCGCTCCTCCCGTAGCCCCCCTCCAGCCACCATGATTTATGGCTGAGCCAGGCCAGTCGACCTTGGATGGATAACTAATGACAGGTCAATAACGCTACAGAAAAAGTGAAGTGGTAAGGGGAGGAGGGACAGGCCCATTAAGCCATCCCATCCCTTTCCAGCCGGCATTTCCACTCTAATCTTGGTGCCTTTCACAGCAGTCTCTTTGCTGGGGGCTTCCCAAGAGCCTTTAGGCAGATCTGAGAGGTGATGATTAACACAGCTGAAATAGGGGAGAGGGGCAAGGGACCAGAACATTTTCTAGAGACCCAAAGTGGGTGCCTTGAGGGTGAGGAAGACAAGTGGGAGGTCCTGGGAATATATTCCCCTTCCATTCATACATTGGGAAGCCCAAGTTGGCAGGTAGAATCCCTTCCAGTCAGAAGGTAGGGCACCCTTGGAGAGAAATAGAGAGGCATACTAGAGCCCTCCACTCCCTTTCACCTGGCTTCCTCCTCTGTTCCATCTCTATCTCCTCCCATCCCAAGCTGCCTGAGGCCAGTGTTTACTTTAGTCTTGGGCTGAACACCTTGTATTTTCCCTCCGTTCTTGCTTTTATGTGGGTTGTACAAGTTAGGGGCCCAAGTCTCAACTCCTACATCATCTGGTTCTTTTTTTTTTTTAGACAGCATCTCACTTTGCTGCCCCAGGCTAGAGTGTCATGGCATCACAGCTCATAGCAACCTCAAACTCCTGGGCTCAAGTAGTCCTCTTGCCTCAGCCTCCCAAGTAACTGGGACTACAGGTGCCTGCCACAATGCTTGGCTAATATTTCTATTTTTAGTAGAGATAGGGTCTTGCTCTTGCTCAGGCTAGTCTCAAACTCCTGAGCCATCCACCCACTTTGGCCTCTTAGAGTGCTAGGATTACAGGTGTGAGCCACCATGCCCAGCCATATCATCTGGTTCTTATTGGGAGTGAACCAAAGCCTCCTTCTCTCTGGAGTGCCAATCCTCTTTCCCCCCGTTTGAGGTCACCTGGATCACCTTCTGAGTCTCTAGTCTATTTTCCACACCCGGGGGAACCCAAAATTGAGGGTAAAGGAGCAGATGTCAGACTTGATTTGCTATCCTTCCCCAACAGACCTTGTCCGCATCCTTGTGCATTTGCAGCCCACATTCCCATTTTGTAGATGAAGAAGCTGAAGCTCAGAGAGAAGTAGTCAGCAGAAAGAGGAGCCGAGACTTGGATTCAGATTTCCTGGCTCCAAATCATAGATGCTCCCCTGCGCCACCAACCCAAGGGCCTGGGTTTCTTCCTCTGTCTCCTCTTGATTCCTGCCTAGCTTTGTCTACAAGGAATACACCCAATGACAGTGCCACAGAGGCAAGGGCATTATACTTTCAAATTAGACAAAGTAGTGACAGTACAATCTTGGAGGAAGTATGGGGCAATGGCAATGGGATAGGGGAACATATTTGGGCCGGCATGTATACCTCATGATGGGAACACTGGATACATGTGGCATCTTGTATCTGTGCATCCATTCATGAATTCACATATTCATTTAAGGTGCTGGGAAAATAAGGGAGCTACTCTAGTATAGGGAGTGCTTAAGATAGGTATGTTTGAGGGGCAGCCCTAGTGGCATGTGGTGGGGTGTGGCCTTACTGAAAAGCAGGAGTGAGCTTGGGGAGAGGCAGATGCAAGGAGGTGATGCCTACTTCAGGAATGGAGACATGTACTCTTCTCCCATCACCTCAATCCCTCACTCCACCTCCAGCCTCTCACATGCCTCCTGTCCCAAACCAATTCACCTTCTCTCCCAAACCTACTCTTTCTATTGGCTTACTAATTCAACCTGGAAACCTTGGAGATCCCTGGCTACATAATTCTTGCAGTCCAGTGCAAAATGAAAATACAGGGCTCTGTATTTAAAAATTATAAAGAATTTCAGAGCAGCTGGCAGTGAGGCTTGCAGCATTAGCCCACTGGGCGCTCCGGCTCGCACCTCATGTCCGTGCGGGGTCCAGACCATGCACACAGCTTTGTCAGGCACGCAGGCAGGTGAGTGCGTCGTGGTGACCAAAGAGTTCTGACACCATGTGGATCTGGGTGCACCCCATGGACAGTAAAAAATAAATAAATAAAATTATAGAATTTCAAGAGAGGCAGCAAAACATCCAACCACACATGGGGTTCTTCTAAGTGCAGGGCCCAGCGTGCATGCAGTCAGCCTCCTGGTACCTCTAGCCACTTCTTTCCTGTTCTTTGACTTGCTGGTCCTCTCCTTTTATGTCTAGGCCTCTTGGTCTCATATGTGAACCTGCCTCAGCTTCCTCTAGGGCTCCTTGGCTTCCAGCTTCCTGGTCCCAGTCTGTCCGAGAGGCCTCATTCTCACCACATTCACCCACCACCACTCACCTGGACTCCTGGCACCTTAGACTTCTGGCCCCAAATACTACCTACACTTTCCTATTTCCATGACTTTTGGTCAGGATTCAATTCCTCTAGAATATTTGCTCTTCCTTTAGCCACCTCCCTCAGGAAGACTGTCCTGATTTTCTAGTTGGAAATCTCACATCACAGACTATGTATTTGGGTCAAAGCACATACTACCTTCTGCCTTCACTCATAGCCATTGAACTCCTCTTGGAAACTTAAAATTCTGGATGGCAAGGAGGGTGTTAAATTCATCATCATAACTGCCCCAGCACCTAGATGGCATGTGCATAATAGGGGCTCAGTATTTGTTGATGTAGCTGTATCTTTTGCAGGTATGTGTGGACATATCTGGACACTGTGTGCACAGAGCAGTTGTACAGTTGTAGAGCTTATGTACAGCCACAGGCATTTCAGCTTCCATGTGTACATATTTCTATATCCCTGCATGTGCTGTCAGAAGCACACATCTGCATGAACATAAGTGGTTTCTGTAGGTATGTACACCAGTTAAAGCTACATCGGTGTTGGCTCGGCGCCTGTGGCTCAAGCGGCTAAGGCACCAGCCACATACACCTAAGGTGGCGGGTTCGAATCCCCAGCCCGGGCCCACCAAACAACAATGATGGCTGCAACTAAAAAATGGCCAGGCGCTGTGGCGGGCACCTGTAGTCCCAGCTACTTGGGAGCCTGAGGCAGGAGATTCGCTTGAGCCCAGGAGTTGGAGGTTGCTGTGAGCGTGATGCCATGGCACTCTACCCAGGGGGATAGCTTGAGGCTCCGTCTCAAAAAAAAAAAAAAAAAAGCTACATCGGTGTTGCGTGAATGCGGATGCCAGGATTTATGTTGGTGGTGTATGCACAGATCTGGGTGGCAGATGTATGTGTGTTCATGGCATAAAAGGATATGTGCACGATACCCTGAGGTCAGGGTTGTGCCTGGACAAGAGCAGCAGGTGCACCGTACAAGGACACAGGCGGCTGGCGTGTGTGCAGGCCATGTGTGCACAGCTGCGTGTCCTGGCCGCAGGCAGACTGGATGCCCAGTGCGCTCCTTGTATCCACTGAGCACACCGCTTTGTTCCTCAGCCACGGGTGGCTGCGCGTTCTCCTGGCTCCTAGGTCTGGGTGCCTCGGACCCGCAGTGATTGGCGGCTGGGCGGTAGCGTCTGGCCTCCCTCTGGGGCGGGCGGAGCCAGATAGGCTCCCGTTACCGGCGTGGGGTGGGTAGGGGTGGGGGCGGCGGGGGGGGGGCAGCAGGCCATCCATCTTCTGTTATTACAGCGTAATGGGGCTGCTCGGGCGCCCGCCCATTTGTCATCAGCCTCGTTCGCTGATAACGGGCATTTGTCATCACTTTCCTCTGCGCCAATGTCATCAGCATCCCTGACAGCGAGGGGGGCGGTGCATGAGCACAGGAACACACATATGCACATGGACCTGCTGGACACACACTCACACATATGCACACGGGACCTTAGGGACACTGTGATCCTAGGGGGACACATGTCCCTGCGCATGGATCAAGGCTTATTGGTGACTGACACACATGCACACACACACACAGAGACACTCAGAACAGCCTCATCTGTCAAGCAGATATTCCCAGCTGGAGATCCTCTTCCCCAGTGGAAGAGCCTTGTGATGGGGGGGAAGGGGGGGGTCCTGGTTAATGGCAGCTTGAGTGCAGGTGGCCCTCTGCCAGCTTCCTGTGTGCACACGTGTGACATCAACCATCACCATTTATTGTGCTCCCCACCCCCAGATTGTAGCAGCCTTTATGTGACTGTGTTTCATTGGCAGCACAGGGATAGCAAAATGGTCACATTCAGGCCTCTCAGGACTCTCTGACACAAGGATATTGGGAGTCTTCAGGACTGGGTGGTGGGTTGATGGATGGCGGTCCCCATAATACCTTTCTCCCAACCCTCCAGAGACAGTGTAGCCTGGGAATCACCCTTCCATTCCTGGTCCCACTCAGGCTCTGAGCCAAGGCTGCAGCAAGAGGAACTTAGGAAAGACTCCAGAAAGAACTTCCTGCCTGGATGGGGTGTGAGGCAGATTGGGGCAGGGATGTAGTCAAGAGGGAACCTTGGCAGGGAAGGATATTCCCCGTTGTCTACATCTTCTACCCTCTGGGTTAGGGGTCAGGTGCCAACCCACTTGGGGCACGGATATGTCTTCTTTATGATGCTGGATATGTCTTCCTGGTGCAATCACTACAAGATGGCAGACAGGACTCCAGTAGCTCTTACCATAGAGAGACACAATCCCTATCACTCTGGTCCCTTGTTGTCTGGCACATATTATGTGCTCAGTAAATAGCTGTTGAATGAATAAATGATTGAAGACAGAATGTATGAGGGGTGGGGGAGTCCTCCTTATCCCTCCAAGAATGGCCGCCAGCCACTGGCCCATCTCCCTTCCCCTAACTCTCCTCCTCACTCCTTCTGCAGCCCCCCAAATTCCCCTTCTCCCTTCTGGGCTCAGGGGGAGGAGGTAGAGGGGATGGTCCCCTGGCAGAGTAGGGCTCGCTTGTTCCTTGTAAATGAAGACCATAATTAACATTAAATTAAGGTAATACAAATGAAGGCAACATAGAGGCTGACAAGATGAGCGTTTGGGGAGGCAGTGGGGAGAAGTGATTCATATTTTTAATTTACTGTACGGATGGGCCGTGTGGCTGGGGAGCGCAGCTCTCGTGGAGGGGGTGTCGCCCCGCGATGTTTGCTGGGCTCCAAGTGAGCACACAATGACTATTAAACTCAACTGTCCATATAATGGGACAGATTCGACACGACGCCCACTGGAGCACCAGGAACCTGGCCGGCCAGGCTGTAAATCCTGCCCACATAGCACCTGTCTCCCCACCTGCCCGCCTAGCTGACCTGGCCCAGTCCTTGGGCAGGACAGACACAGTTCCCAAGGGGCCTGGAGGGGTCTTGGGCATGGGGAATCAAAGGGGCCAAGAGGGCCCAGGTCCCTGGCCCCAACTGCACTCAGGGGTGGGGACACTGGAAGGTCAAGTCTTAGATGGTCTAGGGGTGAGATGGACCCTGGTATCTCCGTCTTAGCCCAGACATTAGTGCCAGGATGTGGTTGGAACTTATAGCCCCACACATGGTCCATTCTAGGAAATCAAAGACACTTAAGTCCCATTCCAAAGAAGGGAATTAGTCATTGCTGTGTCATCATAATCTTCACTGTCACAACTCACATTTACCAGGCACCTACAATACACCAACCCATAAGCACTTCTAATCCTTTAACCTGTGTCCCAGAGACCATCCTATGAGGAGATTATCCTCATTTTACCTGTAGGGAAACTGAGGTTGGGAGATGGGAAATATCTTAGTCACAGAGTTTGTAATTGTCCACTGCCCATGTCAAAAGAGTGCCCAGCCCATACCCCAGAGCCTGGAGCAGCCTCTTCATCTTCTATCAAGAATAAAAGTGGCATCCCAGGCACTCCTACCCAAGGGACTGACCCTGAGGCCTTAGACATGGAGCTCTCTGGGGACGTGGGGTGTGTGTGGGTACACACCCTCCCACCCTCACTCCAGCCAGAAGAAAGGTGCCAATAGATCCCAGGCAGGTAGGCAGGGATTCCTGCTTACTCACTTTGCAAACGGAGCCAAAAGATGCTGATCCCTGGGATGAGAGATGCAAGTGTAATTTAGGTTTTGATATTATGAAAGTCTCGCTGCTCTAAAACAGCGGGGCACTCGGTGCCTCATTAATAAAGGATAAACTCGGAGTCTATTTACAAGGCGCTTTTTGGGGTTATTTACTCTCCAATATACATATGTAATGTTGCGCATACTTACCGCTAGGTAGGCTCATCCTTCCAGCCTGGGCTTCCACCCTGAGGAGAAGGTCTCTTCAGGGTGGAGCGGGTCACTGGGGCAGAGGGGAAGCCAACAGGAGGCTCTGTGGGAAATGACAGGCCCTATGGAGGAGTGGAATCACAGAATTGTAGGGCTAGAAGTAAAAAGGGCAGAGTACACCCTTCCCACCCTCTTTTCTGAAGCCCATTTGTACTCTCCAGCCCCCTCTTAAAGATAGGTGTTATAACTATTATGTATCCATAATGGCTTTTTTTTCTTTGTTTGTTTTTTGAGAAAGAGCCTCAAGCTGTCCCCCTGGGTAGAGTGCCGTGGCATCACAGCTCACAACAACCTCCAACTCCTGGGCTCAAGTGAGTTTCCTGCCTCCACCTCCCAAGTAGCTGGGACCACAGGTGCCCACCACAACGCCTGGCTATTTTTTGGTTGCAGCCATCATTGTTGTTTGGTGGGTCTGGGCTGGATTCGAATCTGCCACCTTAGGGTATGTGGCTGGCGCCTTAGCCACTTGAGCCACAGGCACCAAGCCCATAATGTTTTAACATACAGTAAGGTACTGGCTAAATAATTCTGTTGGGCATTAAGGAATCTCCCTTCCAGGATCCCTTGTCCCCCATCCCGTCTCAGGCCAGGGCTGCTTTCCTCACCAAGGCCCTTCCCTTACCAGACCCTGCCATCCCAGGGAAGTGCCCCCTCAGCTTCTGAAGAGAGACCAGCCAGTTCCCCTCAGCAAGCATGTCCAGTGCACCCAATCCTACACCACCCTTGTTCATGGCCCTGCATCCTCGTTCCATACCCAGCACAGCCTGGAGCTGGCAAGGTCTTCCTCACACTAAGGTGCAGTCTGCCTCCCTGCCCCCAGTGCCCATCAGTCCGGTGGTGGTGGTGGTGGCGGCGGCAAGGACCCCACAGCTGCCTGGCCTCCTTTCCTGGCAGTTCCAACACCTCAGCCTTGACTCTACTTAGCTGTCCAGTGACTCTGAGCCACCTTTCCTGGTAGGGTACTTAGAAGTTAGGGAACTCACCTGGTGTCACACAGCCAGTAGAGAGCCAAGCTGGGGTTTTAACCCAGATTAAACCCCAACAGGCCTCTAGAAGTTCCTGGGCCGGGCTTCATGGCTCAACATGGGCCCCAGCTACCTGCCTCAGATCAGGAACAGGGATTTCTTCTCCCTGGCTGACTTATCCACTCACGAGTCACTAAACATCCACCACTTGGGCCTGCACACATAGTCCTGCTGGGTCTAGGTGTGCAGGGAAATGGAAGCCCCACCTTGGTCAGAGAGCCTGGTTAATTCTCAGAAAAGCCTGGAGATGGGGCCACCAGCATGTACACACTATGCTGTCAGTTGTGAGGCTCTCTGTGCCTGTCAGCACTCACCTAGGGGTAAGCAGTGTGTGGCCCAAGACCCAGTCTGGCAGGGTGCTGTGGTCTGTGTGTATATGGGAGCCCAAGGAGTAATGTCAGGTCACACCTGGCCTGGCCCCTTTGGACCAAGGAGACACCTTGTGGCCACCAGGAGACCTGAAGCCTTTTAGGAAGGAGCCCAGGGCCCTAAGAGGACACCATTACCCTTGGGGTAGAGCTCATGGTTACTCTAAGCTTGAGTGCCTGGAATCCAGTGGAAAGACAGCCAGATCTCGCATATTTTTCCTAATCCTGAAGTTGGGGGAGAGCTGCCCTTGGAGGTGCTGGGCAGAGAGAGGACAGTAAGCAGGAGGACCCGATCCATCATCGTTGGTGAACAATGAGCCATCGCCACCCTAATTAAAGATGTAATTATAGCAAATACATTCTGGGCTGTCAGTGAATGACCGGTGGCAGGAAGGTACCTTGCAGCCCAGTCAGGAAATGATGCTCCCTAAACTCCCCATTCTGAGCTGGGGAACCCTCCCCTTAGCAGCCCCTAGCTGGTTATGGGGTACACTGATTCCTCCAAATAGGAAGGACTGAGATAGGGGCTGGGGCTTGACTGGAGAAACAAGGGTGGGGAGGAGGCTGCTCAGTGGGGTGAGCCTGGACTTGGATGTCTCAGGTGGGGGAGAACGGGAAGAAGTGGGTACCTCTGTGAGAGCATAATGGCAGGCACTAGGCTGCATTTTAAGGTACACCTGCTTGGAGTGAACTGAGCCCCTGGTAAGGTCCTGGAGGGCAGGTGCAAGGGCCAGGCCAAGGGGACTCAAACTGCAGAGCAGTGACCATAGCAAGGCTCTGGTAGGCCATATGGGCTTTTGGTTTGGCCCAGGCTTCAGGGACTAGGGTAGGGTGGAGTAGATTCTCTTGAAGGCTAATTTGTCCTTAGTGGAGGTTGGGGGATAGGGCAGGGTCTGGTCACTTGACAGAAGAGTTGGGCTCTTCTGGCCGATCTAGCTTCTACTGTTCTCTCCTTCAGCAGGGTAGGCCCTCACTCCACAGCTGCCACTTGGACCACACATATGGGCAGTGGTTATCCCAAAGAGTCCTGGGACTCAGGATACCTCTTTCTCTCCTAAGGATTCCAAGGCCTGGTTGCCCTGAAGCCCCACCCCCACTTACCCTCAGGGACTAGGCTACCCTGAGCACAGGGTCAGGTCACTCTGAGGCTAGCCTGCACTGTGACCACCCCAGGGTCAAGGCATGAAGGCCTACTCTAATGGAAAGTCAATGGGCTTGGCCTCTTGGCTCTGTCTGCTGTAGAGGTCCCTGGCCAAGTCCTTCAGAGTGTGTGGGCTGCCCCTGGGGGAAAATGGGCTGGGTAAGGAATGGTGGGAGCCCAGGCAGGCAGGCAGAAGGGAGGGAGGAAAGGACACTGACAGCAGAACAAATGCTTGTAATTTTATAACCAATCGCAGTGTATCCGTGGGGGGCCGTTTGAGACTCCACTCAGGACCAATCAGCCTGACAGAGCTATGAGTCTGCCTGAGTGAATGTGAGCAGCTCCCCCTGCAACACCACTTACTGCAATCTCATTACCAGCCCGGCCCAAGACTAGCCAGAGCTGAGAGGCCTCGAGGAACAGGGGGCAACAATGAGCAAGGAAAGTCAGGCCAGAAACAGGGTGGACCCAGAACCAGGAGGGGCAGGTTGTGTAGGCCTGGGAGATCCAGTGGCTCAGAGTGAGGTGGGAGGAGGCAGAGCCAGAAACATCATGTACCTACCAGGTGCTGAGCATTTGGGATTCTGACAGGGCACAAGCCCCTGCCCTCAAGGGGCTTGCAATCTGCTCAGGGCAGGTGGAAAGATTAGAGAGGGGTGGGTCCTGGGCCAAGTGGGGCAAGGAGGAGGCTGAAGGACAAGGAAGGAGATGGGCATTGGGCAAGGGGCTGGAAGGTAAGGGTAAGTACAAGAGGGAGGGGTAACAGAGAAACTTCTGGACTGCATGTAGAGCCTGGGCAGGGAGACACGCAGGGCACAGGGAAATGGCCACCCACTGGAAGGAGAGGAGAGCAGCTGGGGGAGGGCCCGGCTGGCCAGTGGTGGATATTAAAAAATGGCCTTGTTGGATATCTGGCTCTGGGGATAACTATGTGCCCATTAGTCTCTCTAATTGTCAAAAATCTAATTTAGTGTCTGAAGCCTGGGCTGGCCTTGGGTTAAATGGAGGGAGGCAGGCCTAGCCATAAATCCGCCTGCCCAGCCTAGGCCGGTGCTATTTCTGCAGTTAAGTGAGGGGGTGAGGAGGGCACAAGATGAGACAGGCAGGGCTCTGGAGGAAAGGTGTCCCTGGGTGATAATGCATACCAGCCCCCATGTGCTAGGTCATAACCAGTCCCTTCTCTTGCAGGAGGAAGGGCATTTGCCTGGGGCTCATTCGGACCACTTAGGGGGAAGCGCCTCAAATGTGACATGAGGTCAGGACTGGAAGAGTCTCTCAAGGATCTGCATGGCTGAGATTATAAAACTATCAGCCCCTTGTCCTCCTGGACATACCCAGGGTCTACGTGGGCTCTGCTCTTGCAAGGTGACTGGTAGGAAAGGCACATTTCCTACATAAAATCAGGAGCCTATGGGGAGGAAGGGGCCATGGAAACTCACACTAGGTGACTAAGTGATTGCTCTTCACCTAGCAATTCGCTGGGGATGGCCTCAGTGATGAGACCTTGTGACATTAACGTGAGACCCTTGGGGGTTAAGGGCCATTCCTTAGTGAGGAGCACTTCCCACTGGGATTCCCAGCCTCTCCTTCCCCAGGCCTAGAGAATCAGGAGATGCCTGGAGACCTGGACAACCCCTGAGGGCCAAGATGGTGTTGAGATTCTCAACTTGCTTGGCAATCTCACATCCCACTCCCCTCAGAGCTGCTAATTGAAAATAAGGGGTGTGGCAGGCACAGCGGGGAGAGTGTGGGAGACCAAGAGGCTTCTCTGAGAGGCTTTGCTTCCATGGGGGAGGAAAACAATTTCTCGGCAGCTCCATCTCACCAGGCACCCACCCAGCCTCTCCTGCTGCTAACAAAGTGTCTTTAATTAGCAGCCTAATAAAATGATTTTAATTGGCAAGAGCCAATCAGGAAGAAGAGAGGTCTCCTCCCCTTAGTCACTGCTGATGGTGGCACAGCTATAGGTTTAAAGGGGAGAGGGATTCTAGACCCAGCTTGGGTTAGGAGATAATGGCTATAGAGGTGAGTCTTCCCAGTGAATGCCTGATCCCCACCCTTCTTGGGGGAAGAGGTTTGACACTGGGTAAAGGTGAGGCCCACAAAACCTTAGGATCAGCCTCTGCTCAATTCTGTGCTCAGGGTTGGCGCCTGTGGCTCAAGGAGTAGGGTGCAGGCCCCATATACCAGAGGTGGTAAGTTCAAATCAGCCAAAAAAAACTGCAAAAAAAATTCTGTGCTCAGGAGCCCAGCTGGTTAGTTGGATGCTACAGCCTAGAGTGGTCTCTACTGACTCCTACCTCCCTGTTTGCTTCTCCAGGGCATTGTCTGTTAATACCTGGTGAGGAGAAGATTCAGTGTGGCCTTGGGCAATGTGAGTTCCTTTTCCTTCTCCTAAATTTCTGTATCTCCAACAGACTGGGTGTACCTGTTTCTTTCAAATTCTTCTAACTTGAGGGGGGATAGTTCTACATAGCAGCTCTCATGTTGACCACAGCCTAAGATGGCTCTAATGATCAGTGGAGTCCAGGTGAGACAGTGAGACACAGGGTGATGGACGATTACAACTAAAAGTCCATAGAATGGGTCAACTTTTTTTTTTTTTT
>NW_003852416.1:19145622-19166994 GCF_000181295.1 Otolemur garnettii
TCATTGTTGTTTGGCAGGCCTGGGCTGGGTTCAAACCTGCCAGCTCTGGTGTATGCGGCTGGCGCCCTAGCTGCTCAGCTATAGGCACCAAGCCAAGATGGGTCAGTTTTTTTTTGTTTTTTGAGACAGAGCCTCAAGCTATCCCCCTGGGTAGAGTGCCATGACTTCACAGCTCACAGCAACCTCCAACTCCTGGGCTCAAGCGAGTCTCCTGCCCCAGCCTCCCAAGTAGCTGGGACCACAGGTGCCCACCACAACGCCCGGCTATTTTTTGGTTGCAGCCGTCATTGTTGTTTGGTGGGTCCGGGCTGGATTCGAACCCGCCTCCTTAGGTATATGTGGCTGGAGTCTTAGCCACTTGAGCCACAGGTGCCGAGCTGATGTGTCAGTTTTGAGAAGGTCCTATTTGTGACACTAGAGAAGGGGTGGGAAGAGGATGAAGGGGAAAGAGGCCCCCTCTGTCATGTTCTGCCACCTTGTACTTATCTCCCTACATTTGGTTTAAGGAGGGAGGCAAGGAGAGCTCACTTGGGAGCAGCAATGTTATCCCCCAGATGACCAATGATGCCTTCATTCTTACAGCTTATTGGAGTTTCTCTGAAATTGCTCATTTGTCTATAACTGATCAAGTGGGAAGCATGGGAAACTCAAATCTTCTTTCTTCAGAGAAAAATTTAAATTCTGGGCTCAGGTTGGGCTATGGTTAGCTATGGCGACCCATTCAAAAATTAGATACCACTTTGGCCTCAATTTAATTCAACATGAAATAGTGCTTATTATGACAAGGACCCTGCACTTATTGACATCATCTAGTTCTGACTTCTCTCAAGCTTGCTACACCATATCAGATTATCTTAAAAGTTATTAAATCCGTGTACTCCCTCAATTTGCCCATTAAAAAACTTACTGTCCTATTGATGTTGGGGCAAATAAACAAGACACTTAAAATATTCACTTTAATCTTATATTTGTAATTTAAGTTACTTTTTTTCTGAACAGTTAAAAAACCAAAACACATTCTATTACCATGATCCTAGGTTGTGAACAGATTGGTACATTGACTACACATCACCATAACATAATAATCACAAAGGTCAAAGCAGTCAGTACTTAAGAATCTAGAGAACAAAGAACTGAACCAACCGAAAGCTCTCAGGGAAGCTCGCAATTGTTGCCAGGCCTGTTTCCACAGCTGAAGTCCACAGACCACCTCTCAGATCAGTCTGAGTTGGGTTTAAGTGATCACTGACTTGGAAAGATTTTTCTTTGGTACCCAAAGTTCTAACCTCCTAGTTGGTCTTTCTCTTCAGTGTCTAAGAAGGGGAAGGGTTAGGAGAGAAAATAACACTTTTAGAATGCCATTTACTGCACTGATCCTTAATAAAACACACATATAGCCAATCAGGAGCTAAGAGAGCCAGCTGGACTGGTCAGAAAGCACACATTTCAGATGTCATTTGCCTCCAGGAAATTTCAGATCATAGGTACCCAATGTCCAACAGAAGAGTATTTTAGGTATCAATGCAGTAAGTTCCATCTGAAATTGGGCAACTATATTCATGCACTTTTGATTTATCTCCTCAGCTCCAAGGATTCTGACGTCACAAATGAACTACAGGTAAAGGTAACAATGAGCAGACTTATTCCCTTAAGAGTTGGCTATCTTTCTAGAATAAGGTTGAGATTGTGGTTAAAGTAAAGGGTCTGGTCTGTCAGTTATTAGCTGTGTGGATAAAGCCCATGGAGATTAACTCAGGCTGTGGTCTCTGGGTGCACTTGAAAGTCTGCTGAAATCCAAATGGGAAAGGAGATCTAAAATGTGAATTAAAGAGATATGGTACTCATCAGAGAATGTGATGGTCACAGGAGGTGAGTAGCTAAGCATACCATTTTCTCCCTATAAGTACGTTGGATTACTCTAGAATCAGGCTTGCAGCCTAGCCCTCAAGGCTGCACTAGTCTAGGTTGGACTGTTCCACTTCAGGCCGGAGGGTATTGACATCTAAGGCAAAAGGAAGATGTTAAGAAGGTCAACAATATCAAGGTATCTAATCCAATTCTAGGAAAGAAAAACGAAAGCAGCCTTCATTATTTCCAATGTTTCTCATAGCCCCTACCCCAAGCCCTCCACCCACATAATCCAGTGCTAAAGAGCAGATCAACCACGGGTTCAGACCAATGAATGGTACTAGAAGTTGGCAAAGGAAGAGTGCATTGTTTTTCCTGCTTTAGATTGTACAAAAGAAAACAATGATTGTTCTTACTCAAGCAAAAACAGAATGATTTAAGGGTGTCAGGGTCTTTCTCAGTTCAGAAACAAGCTCTGGGGGCCAGACTTTATTACTTGTCAATAGAGTTTTAAAGAGAATCTCTGTTTTTGAAGGAGACACCATAAAGAATTTTGCCAAGGGACCAAGTGTAAAAAAGGCCCCCCCCACCCATAATTCATATCCACTTTCAAATTGCACAGAAAGTAAAAAGATGTTTTCAGCAGTGAAATACCTACACGTGCAGCAAGGCACACTGGTCTTCTTCAAGCTGCCCCAGCGTGAACCAAGAGGTCACATGTGTCTGCGACAGGTGTAGGTGCATGCACTATCCTTCTCAACCCTTGTGAAGGGGTCTCAGCCTTTTTTAAGAAAGGTTTCTTTCAGGCCCTAACATTGAGAAGTGAATTTTAATGAAGAGAAACTAATCTACAGTGGGGACATTTCATTTCAGAGCTGAGGGGCACCTTCAGCTCCTTTTCTCCATTACTTTAAATGTGTTGAGACTTTCTTTGTTTCTCTTTTCTTTTTAAAAAGGTCAAACTTTACATTTATTCTAGCCCAGTTGGGGATTAGTAATAATCAATTCCCACTGAAATCATGCAGAGATGGTAAGTGGGGTTTACCTTCTCTGGAAATGAACTTCTACTTACCTGATTATTCCTTTACAATGAACTGGTAAATGACCCCCAGAGCTGAGAAATGTGAATGATTCAAGTTTTTCAGACCACTTAACTTCATTCCTATTTCCAACAGCCGCAGAGAGGACAACCAGGAGAATATCCTCAACTGAGCTAATGGAGCCACATCTGCAGGGTCTACCCTTGCTCTCATCTATTAAGTACTGGACAAGTTTCAAAATGGTCTCAGCAACAATATACCTTCAACAGAACCTAGATAGGAGAACAAAACCCCAGGCACTAATGAATATTCAACAGCTCCCACTTTTGAATAGCAGCATATAGGAAAAGGGCTAGTAAAGTTATGGCTATTGGACAATATTTTGACACAGCTTGAAACTCATGCCTCTGTGATGTCTGACCTGTGTATTTTTCAGGGCGGACAGCCCTCTACCTTCATCTGTAACAAAATGCTTAGCCAATCGAAAAGCCACTAATAGTCCTCCACAACAGATGAGGAATCCTGACAGTGGCTAGTAGAAAACATTTCTCTGTAATATTTGGATAGCTAGTAAGGGAATTATACTGAAAATATTTCTCAGGCAACAAAGTATCACGACACAGGAAAATATTTTCTAAACATAACCTGGAACTAAAACCTTAAAAATATTTAGTAGGAAAAAGGAAAAGTGAAATGCATATGCATAACCTGCTTCTCCATATGTAGTAACAACATTCAGTCTGGATACATAATGGGAAGAGGATACCTTGTTGCAAAACAGAGTAAGAGTGAAGGGGCTCCCTGGTCCCCTCTTGCTGAGCTAATGGTGGCCTGGCTTTAGGTCACTTGCAACTGGCTCTCACTTTGCTGTTTTTATAGCAGCTGGTTAAACAGTGGCTTCCTTGCCCTCAACTGCTTTGATCAGGAATGAAAACAATGGGCCTGACTATTCAGTTTCCAACGAAAATGAGACTGTGCTGTGGCCTCAGGGCTTTGGCCAGGCCTGCCTATGCTACCCCAGATGGCTTATGCAGACCCATGCATACTGGGGAAACAAGATGGGGGCACATTAATAGTATTTCCTGTGTTCTCAGGTCAGTATGGCACAAGTGCCCTTGCACCTGAAGCCTGCTTGCTTGGAAGCCCATACAGCTGCCTTCTAAGTGGCCAGGTTAACCTGGCCCTTGCTGAGGTCCGTTTGTTTTTGTTTTTTTTTTTGGCTGGGCCTGGGTTAGAACCCACCACCTCCAGCATATGGGACTGGCACCCTACTCCTTGAGCCACAGGCACCACCCGGTCCATTTGTTTATGTTGTTTACCAACTGCTAGAGAAATTTTTATTGGCTGGGGAAAAGTAAAGAGCAAAATAAGGCCAGGAGGGAAAACAAAGAGAAGGCAGTTTCTGCCCATTAATAAACCCTGTCTGCCAAACTTCACCCTGATCCTCTCTCTCAGACAGCTTTGCCCTTTTGCACATTCCAGCTAAGGATGAAACAGAGGGAAGGTTCTGTGGTGCAAGCATGAGATGGTTAGATTAATGTTTGAAAGATGATATTTACTGGCGTAAATGAAAAAATCAGTTTTTACTTCTGACCATCTCTTAAATTACTCTGATTAGGGTCTTGGTAATACCTGGGTATACACAGTCCCTGCTGAGGAAACTGGAGATGGGAACTATTATATGCAGAATGCACCAAGCGACTGGCTCTGGCCGTTTTGAACCTTTCTGTAGGTTGAGCCTTACCAGTGATTTAAGATGAAGTACAATGCTTTTTATTACACACCTAATTGTTTTTTTTTTTTTTTTTTTTTTTTTTTTTTTTTTTTTTTTGAGACAGAGCCTCAAGCTGTCCCCCTGGGTAGAGTGCCGTGGCACCACAGCTCACAGCAACCTCCAACTCCTGGGCTCAAGCGAGTCTCCTGCCTCCGCCTCCCAAGTAGCTGGGACCACAGGCGCCCGCCACAACGCCCGGCTATTTTTTTTTTTTTTTTTTTTGGTTGCAGCCGTCATTGTTGTTTTGGCGGGTCCGGGCTGGGGATTCGAACCCGCCACCTTAGGTGTACGTGGCTGGCGCCTTAGCCGGTTGAGCCACAGGCGCCGAGCCAACACACACACCTAATTGTTAATGAGAGGAAATGTAATCAGCAACTCCTTTCCACACTCTACATGGAATCAAGGAGACTGCTGAGTCCAGAAAAGATGCAGCCATTGATGAAGCCCAGGAAATTTCTGCTCCCCCCACCCACTGCCTTTGGGTGGGAGGAAAGAAAAGAGAGAAGAGTCACAAATATGATGAGAGTATCACGTCCAAGAATCCACTGTTGCCACAGGGTCAATTGCAGCAAAAGCCTGGGTTTGGAATTTTGATTGAATAGCATTTAACTCTTCCAAGTGCTGCATTTCCTAGCTGATCTGGCCTATGCAAACTGAGGACACTCTCTTCATATACCTTCTTCTCAGGTGGAGCAGAGAAACGGGTTAGGAGAGTGGGAGACAGCAAGAAAGAGGGACAGAAACAGGGAAACAGAAGGGAGGCAGGAAAGCCAGAACTTCTGGTGTGTGCATTTTCTTTCCTTGCCCTGGAGGCTATACACACAGCTCTGCGTCCTCCTATGTATAGTGGGGCTGGGCTTATGTGGCCAGGTGCTGAGCATTCCTGCAGTGAACAGGAAGACACTGGGCTCTGTCTGCATTGAAGATGTATACCCCTCTTCCCTAGAAGTGGGTCTCTCCCAGTAGCCTATATAGGGAAAGTAGTTCCTTCTGCTTAATGGCAAAGCAAGAGAGATTCTGGCAAAACACTAAATATATTTATAAGTCATCTTTCTCTGGAACCAATGGGGAAAAATAGGTGCACAGGGGAAAAGAGGAAGGGAAGTGAGGTTTAAAAGTTCCAATCATTCATGAAAGATAGAAGACATCTTCTGATAGCAGCACTAAAGCAGTCAGCCGTGCTGAGTAGAGCATCCTGGGCCGACTGCAGACCAACTGTGTTCCAACAGGAGTCTCAAAACCCTGCTCCTAGGATAGTCCAGGGAAACTGGGTAGTTGTTTGGTTGTTACCGTTGTTGCTCTTCCTGGTGTTGGCAGATATGTTAAATACCGCAACTTCAATGAGTCCTGCATAAAAACAGAGCAAACAGTTATTAGCTCCCTTCCCCTTCTTTACCTGCTCTATGAAGAAAATATTCACTTTGTTGCTAATTAGGAGAGAGACTTAGGGTTCTTCCTAATGTCTGCTCCTCATCCATGTTATGCAAGAGCTTCTGTCCCAGCCTACCTGGTCTGATAAGGGACTTATACAAAAGGTATGGTTTGGCTGGGTGTGGTGACTCATGCCTGTAATCCTAGCACTCTGGGAGGTGGAGGAAGGTGGACTGCTTGGGCTTAGGAGTTTGAGACCAGCCTAAGCAAGATCGAGACCCTGTCTCCACTAAAAATAGAAAAACAAACTGGATGTTATGGCAGGCACCTATAATCCTAGCTACTTGGGAGGCTGAGGCAAGAGGAGTGCTCAAGCCCAAGAGTTTGACATTGCTATGAGATATGATGCCATGGAACTCTACTCAAGGCAAAAGACTCTGTCTCAAAATACAAATAAAAATAAACAAAAGGCTTGCTGAGGGCTGTGGTGTTCAAACAAAGTTATGTCTTGAGGCTAAGACTGACCATGGTTGGTATAGCTTTCACCTGATCTCTGGATTGCAGGTGTGTGTGTGTGTGTGTGTGTGTGTGTCTGTCTGTCTGTCTGTCTGTCTCAGGGCACTCTACCCCAAGGAGCCATGAAAACAGCGGTGCCACTAATAGAAGTGGGGGGGTTGAAGGAAGCTGGCCCTGCTATGTGGCTGAGGGGATAGTCTGACTGAGGATAGGAGCAACAGAAGTGCTCTTAGTATCTTCAAGGACAGATGTGTAGATAAGAGCTGGAAATGTGACTGGGAGAGTAATGTAGAGGTTAGAACTGGAGATGAAAATTTGAGAGTCATTTACATTGAGATGAGAGCTAAAGCTATGGGAAGAGATCTAGCAAACTTATTCTCAAGAAGGGGAACTTAGATTAGGAAGAAAAAGCCAGATATAGACTCTCTTTTAGGAGTGAGAGGCTGAAGGAGACACAAACAATCAATTAGAGAGCTAGGAAGAAAAGTAAAAATGGCAAAATGCCATGGAATTAAAAGGAAGAGAGAAATCTGGCGAAAGGAGGGCATGGGTATATGGTGATCACAATATTGATAATAAAAACCACTTTTTGCTGAAGGTGTGTCATGTGCTAGGCACTGCACTAAGCACTAAGACTTCCATACAGTATCTCCATGCAGTCCCCGCAAGAGCTCTCTGAGCTAGGTACTGCAGGCCCTGGGAGGCTACTTGTCCAAGGCCTGTGTGATTTGGCTGAGGAAGCTTAAGAACAAAGAAGCACTATGTCCTCTGTGAGAGCAGGGAGTGCTGAGGTGAGGGAGGTTAGCTGGGTGTGAACCACCTCCCTCAGAAGAAACACTGCAAAAAGAGGTTCAGAGAAGTGCAAGTGCAATGAATGTGCACTACCACGAGAACTGAATCAAGAACGGGAGACAGAAATCCTAACCACAGCAATGCTCACAGAGGCTAGTGCAGCTTTCCCAAACCTGTGATAACCTAGGGCATTTGAACTGGTTAGGACTTCCGGTATGATCTGAACATACTATAGTATGTATAGGCAATCTGGTATTTTTAGAATCTTGCCCTGTTTGAGCAAGAGGTTTGAGACCTGAGTAGGAGAACAATGATTTCTTACAACCTTCAGAGCTACTTCTGAGGTCAAAAGACAGGACTTCTTTTTGTAGCAGGGTGGAGAGTGGAGCTAAGGATAAAAAGGCACTTTTTATAACTGAATGATATTAATAAGGCAGGGCTGCCTAGATGTCAGTGTGAAATCTTACCAAGAGATAATTCCATTCACACATTAGATCAGGCATCCTCAAACTACAGCCCGCCTAGGACATTTATCTGGCCCACTGGGTGTTTTTGCCACTGCTGTCACATCCCGGGGCCCGCAGTCCAGCCCTCCATCAGTCTGAGGGACAGTGAAATGGCCCCCTGTTTAAAAAGTCTGAGGACCCCTGCATTAGATCATCTACTTGGCTCAAAGGGTCTCTATTGTGAGTATCTTTTTTTTGGGGGGGGGGGGTTGAGACAGAGTCTCTGTTACCCTGGCTGGAGGGCAGGAGTGTCATTACAGCTCATGGCTACCTCAAACCTCTGGATTCAAGTGATCCTACTGACTTAGCCTCCTGAGTAACTGGGACTACAGGTACATATCATCATGGCTGGCTAGTTTTTTTACTTTTTGTAGAAACGGGGACTCATTCTTGCTAAGACTGGTCTTGAACTCCTGAGCTCAAGTGATCCTCTTACCTTGGCTTCTAGAATGCTAGGATTACAGGTGAGAGGCACCACACCTGGACTCTATTACAGGTATTATTTGATCTGTACAAAATCACAGGGTTTTGGGTTATTATAGTACTTTGTTTTCAAACTGATTTAAATCTATTTATTTTCATAATAATCTTACTAGATACTTAGGGCAGGAATGATTAGTTCTACCATACAAGTAGGAGTCCAGAATCATCTAGAAATGAGGCTGGCTATATTAGTGAAAGATACCATCCACTGTGGCAGTTCCAGCCTTGTCTTACATTGTCTGGTTCCTCTGCTTTACAGGACTTGGTGAGACAAAAGGCATGAGAAAGCTCCATGAATTTAGCAACAGCTTACTGCCAGTATTCCATCTCCTATGCACAGTGTTACATATTATATAACTCTTTTCCATACCTGGGCAAGTATGAGGTCAGTGTATGGTTATTTATCTGGAGATATAGGTGTATGTTCGGGAAGGGGAGCGGGGAGGTTCTGCTTGTGCAGCTGGATCATTTAGGAAGTCCCAGATGAGAATTGTGTCATCATGTGAACTACTGACAATCTGGAATTCATCAAACTGAAGTCGGAAAACTCTTCCGGAATGCTCCTAAAGATGCAGAAACAAAAAGGGTAAGAATTTGAACTACTTACAATCAAAAAGGACATAAATTCAGCAACATGTCAAAAGGTGTCTATGGAAAAGATTATACTGTTAATTTTTTCCTATCATTTAGCAGTTTCAAAAATATAGAGAGAAAATTTACTTTGGTCAAAGGTAAAATGAAAAAGCAACTTAAACAATGGAATATTCTTTGGCCAAAACACATTAAATAGCATGCTAGATTCTCCTTGACAACGTCCTTCGGCTTAGGCTGGATGAAAGCATTCATTAGTACCTCCCTGGCCTTCTTTTTTCTCTGTGTCTTTAAGTTCCTTATACAAGCAGAGGCCAGGGGTTCATAAGCAATAACTGTGCTGATAAATACTTACCAAGGAAATTTCCTCAATTTGTAAAACCATTGGTGGATTTTCATGGCATAAAAACTCTTTTTTTTGAGACAGAGCCTCAAGCTGTCGCCCTGGGTAGAATGCTGTGGCATCACAGCTCACAGCAACCTCCAACTCCTGGGCTCAAGTGAGTCTCCTGCCCCTGCCTCCCAAGGCGCCTGCCACAATGCCTGGCTATTTTTGGTTGCAGCCGTCATTGTTGTTTGGCGGCCCAGGTTGGATTCGAACCTGCCACCTTAGGTGTATGTGGCTGGCGCCTTAGTCACTTGAGCCTCCAGCTCCAAGCAGGCATAAAAACTCTTAAGTGAGTTTCAAGCTACCCACGTATGGTCAACCAGCATATAAAATTCGTGAGTATATAATAGTTGGCTCTCATAAGAGAGTATCAGTCTATTCTAGCACACCACTAGTTATTACCACCACCTGAATCAAGATGTAGAATGTTTCCAGTATCCTGGAAAGTAATCTCACAATGCTTATTAGTCAATATTACCTTTACTCCAATGTTACTTTTTTTTTTTTTTTTTTTGAGACAGGGTCTCACTTTAGAGTGAGTGTCGTGGTGTCATAGCTCACAGCAACCTCAAACTCTTGGGCCCAAGTGTAGGGTGACCAGACATCCCACTTTTTAACAATTTGTCCCGCATCCTGTGGCGTTTTTAAAAAGTCCTGATTTTTGGAAAGACTGCACGAACAGGCGGGAGAACAGGAAGGGAATATACGGTTTTCAGCTGCCATGTGGCTATTTCGCCAGAATATGAGTTTTATGTTATTTTTGTTAATTTTATAATGTTAAACTGTAATAACAACAAATAATTGTTGAGAAGTGATTATCGAGAACTGCTTATCAAAGTTTGCATTGTTGTCAGCCCCCCCTCCCACACCATGTTGTCCCGCTTTACAAATGTTAAAATCTGGTCACCCTACCCAAGTGATCCTCTTGCCTTGGCCTCCCAAGTAGCTGGGACTACAGGTGCCCGCCACAAAACCCAGCTATTTTTATAGAGATGGGATCTCTCTCCTGCTTAGGCTGGTCTAGAACTCTCACACTCAGGCAATCCACCTGCCTCAGCCTCCCAGAATGTTAGGATTATAGACGTGAGCCGCAGAGCCTGCCGAATGTTAACATTATTAATTCAATTCTTCTGTTCTTAAATTTCACATAAATACATTTGTACAGTATGGCTTCTTTTACCCAAAATTATAAGATTCCTTTCCAGGGATGGGTAGAGAGGAATCATTTCTTTTTTTTCTTTTTTGTTTTTGTAGACAGTCGTACTTGGTTGCCCTTGCAGAGTGCCGTGGCATCATAGCTCATAGCAACCGCAAACTCTTGGGCTCAAGCTATTCTCTTGCCTTAGCCTCCCAAGTAGCTGGGACTACATGCACCTGCCACAACACCCGGCTATTTTTAGAGATAGGGTCTCACTCTAGCTTAGGCAGGTCTTGAACTCCTAAGCTCAGATAATACACGTGCCTTAGCACCTCCTAAGTGCCTGGATTACAGGTGTGAGCCACTGTACCTGACCCAAAGACACTTTTAAGATAATGAAGAAACAAGCTATGGACTGAGAGAAAATAGCTACAAATCACAAATCTAATAAAGGACTTACAATCCAGAATATGTATAAAAGTCTCAACTCAAAAAAAAAAAAAAACCACTCAAGTATAAATGGGCAAAGCATTTGAACAGACCATCAAAGTATATACAAATGGCAATCACATTAACAGATGCTCAACATGATTATTATTATCATTATTATTATTTTGAGACAGAGTCTCACATTGTTGCCCACGGTAGAGAGCTGTGGCATCATCGCTCACAGCAACCTCCGACTCCTGGGCTCAAATGATTTTTTTGCCTCAGCCTCCTGAGTAGCTGGGATTATAGGTGGCCACCACAAACCCCAACTATTTTAGGGGGTCTAGCTCTAGCTCAGGCTGATCTCAAACTCGTAAGCTCAGGCAATCCGCCTGCCTCAGTTTCCCAGAGTGCTGGGATTATGAGCCACTGTGCCTGGTCCTCAGATGCTCAACCTTATTAGTCATTAGGGATATACAAATAAAAACCACAATGAAGTCCTATTCTTGATACCATACTTACTAGGATACATCAAACTGAAAAGACTATGCTTAGTATTGGTGAGGGTATGGCATAACTGGAACTCACATATACTATTTACTGTAATGTAAAATGGTACAGCCACTTTGGAAAACAGTCTGGGAGTTTCTAAAAATATTAAACATATGCTCTCCATAAAACCTAGTCATCTTGCTCCTAGGTATTCACCCTGGAGAAATAAAAGCATAGGCTCATCCTGAGACTTGCATGTAAATGTTTATAGAAATTATATGTGGAATAGCCAAAAAATGTTTAATAACCCAAATGTTCATCAAATGGCAAATGGACGAATAAATTGTGGTAAAAGCATACAATGGAATACTACTTGGCTCAGCACCCATAGCTCAGTGGTTAGGGTGCTGGCTGCATACACACAGGCAGGCGGTTTGAACCTGGCCCATAGCTCAGTGGTTAGGGTGCTGGCCGCATACACACAGGTAGGCGGAATTGAACCTGGCCCAGGCCTGCTAAACAACGACAACTGCAACAAAAAAACAGCCAGGCATTGTAGCAGGTGCCTGGAGTCCTAGCTACTTGGGAGGCTGAGGAAAGTGAATCACTTAAGCCCAAGAGTTAGAGGTTGCTGTGAGCTGTGATGCCATAGCACTCACTGAGGGTGACATAGTAAGACTCTATCTCAAACAAAACAAAAAATAATGGAATGCAACAACAGGGATGAATCTCAAAATAATTATAGTTAATGAAAAAAGACAGGCAAAAAAGTACATAATGTATGATTCCATTTTTATAAAACTCTAGAAAATAAAATTGAGCAATGTTGATAGACTATAATTCCATAGTCACCTGGAGATTGGGTAGGATGGGTGAGAAAGAAAGGAAGATTACAGGGCATAAGGATATCTTTAATCTATGGTTTCACCAGGATATACGTGTGTCAAAATTAGTGACTCTGTACACTTTCTTTTTTTTTTTTTTTTTTGAGACAGAGCCTCAAGCTGTCTCCCTGGGTAGAGTGCCGTGGCATTACAGCTCACAGCAACCTCCAACTCCTGGGCTCAAGCGAGTCTCCTGCCTCAGCCTCCCAAGTAGCTGGGACCACAGGCGCCCGCCACAACACCCGGCTATTTTTTGGTTGCAGCTGTCATTGTTGTTTTGGTGGGTCCGGGCTGGGGATTCGAACCCGCCACCTTAGGTGTACGTGGCTGGCGCCTTAGCCAGTTGAGCTATAGGTGCCGAGCCAACTCTGTACACTTTCAATATGTCCAATTATAACTCAATAAATTCATTTTCAGAAACTTAATAAAGTCACAGGATCTGATGTACAATTTGTAAAAAATAAGCACACAAAAATATGTTCAACATAATTAGCTGCAATAGAAATGCAAATTAAAATTACAATGAGATACTGCTATATACCCACTCAAATGCCTGTAATTTTTAAAAATACTGACAATACGGCAGCGCCTGTGCCTCAGTGTTGCCCAGTGGGCAGCCCCATATAATGAGGGTGGTGGGTTCGAACCCCGCCCCAGCTGAACTGCAACAAAAATAGTCCGGCACCTGTAGTCCCAGCTACTCGGGAGGCTGAGGCAAGAGAATCGCCTAAGCTCAGGAGTTGGAGGTTGCTGTGAGCTGTGATGCCACTGCACTCTACTAAGATGTTTACATATCAGTAAAAAAAAACCAAAAAACATATATACACATACAATACCAAGTGCTGACAGGGATGTGGAAAAATGGAACTCTTATACATTGTTAGTGAAAATGCATAATGTTTTACATTTGTAGAATCCCATAACACCACTTTGGGAAATACCTTGGTAGTTTCATTCATTCATTCAGAGACAGAGTTTCATTCTGTACTATCCTTTATTTGTTTATTTAATAAATTTATTTAGAGACAGTCTCACTCTGTAATTTCATTTCATTCATTTATCCATTCATTTACAGAGTCTCACTCTGTTGCCTCAGGCTAGAGTGCCATGCCATCAGCCTAGCTCACAGCAGCCTCAAACTCCTGGGTTCAAGTGATCTCCCTGCCTCAGCCTCCTAAGTAGCTGGGACTAGAGGTGCCCACTACAGCACTCAGCTAATTTTTTTTTTTTTTGCTGTTTTTGGCCAGGGCTGGGTTTGAACCCACCACTTCCGGCACATGGAACCGGCACCCTAGCTTTTTGAGCCACAGGTGCCACTCCACTCAGCTAATTTTTAATATTTTTAATAGAGATGGGGGTCTCACTCTTGCTCAGGCTAGTCTGTAACTCAAGCTCCTGAGCTCAAGCTATCCTCCTGCTTCAGCCTCCCAAAATGCTAGGATTATAGATGCGAGCCACCAAACCCAGCCAGTCATTTCTTTTATTTTTATTTTTTATGAGACAGAGTCTCCCTTTGTCACCATAGTGTCATAGCTCACAACAAACTCAAACTCTTAGGCTCAAGTGATCCTCTTGCCTCAGCCTCCCAAATAGCTGGGACTACAGGTACCTGCCACAACACCTGAGCTATTTTTGGAGACATGGTCTCACTTTTGCTCAGGCTGGTCTTGAACTCCTGAGCTCAAGCAATCCACCTGCTTCAGCTTCCCAGAGTGTTAGGATTACAGGCATGAGCCACTAAGCCAGACCCTAGTAGTTTCTTTTAAATTTAAATGCATACTTATCATAGGATCCAGAAATCACATTCCTAGATATCTACCCAAGAGAAATGAAAACAATATGCACATAGAGGCCGGGCACGGTGAATCTAGTCTAAGACCTAGGGGTTCATGCAAATTCCCAGAGTACTTTTTGAAGGCACAGGTGTGCAGGTCCTTAGATTCTGGACAGGTTCCAATTTGAACAATTATATTCTCATCCCTTAGTACCCCCTCCTGTTTCTGATGGATACAGAATTCTTATTCACTTCCTGTACTAAACCGTTGTATAGGGTTGCTGTGCAGCTGTTAAACAGCTGCCACATTCCTCTCCATACCCAGCCTCTAAAGCACTATTGGATAAAAGGCATTATGTAAACATATTTTATTGTCAAATATTGGTTGCTTTTTCACTTAGTAGAAGGTTTTTTTAAGTTTTAACTATTAAATCCAAATCTATATTCCACAGCACATCAACATTTAATTTCTTCCCATACCTACTCTACAACCTCCTCTGAACAAGGCTCTTACCACAAGGGTCCGTAGACAGAGTGTCCCTGCAGGAGCACGAGGGTCCAAAGCAGCCACCAGATCCCATACTTTAATTTTCCTAAAGATCAAAAAGGGGACAAAAATCTCAGGTTCAGTGCAAAATTAAGAGAACACAGGGGAAAATAGCAAAAAAAATCACAATAAACATGGATGGTGAATATAGTTTATATGATAAATCCAGCTCACAAGGAATATATATAAACTTTTTTGTTTTCTAGACTTGGTTCTTGCATTCATTCTTGGGTAGAGGTTATTGGTCTTAACAGGGGAAAATGTACCTGATTAACCTAAAAATGAGAAACAGGTTAGCTTTAATGAAACTGAAGATAATGGTAAAGTTACACCATACTTTTGGGTCAAGAGGAGCTCTTACACATTAGAACTCTTAATTATAGAAATCTATAACAATGAGGCATCCTTTTTCTGGTCAGTTCTAAGAATGGCCAAGTCACATGTACCAGGGGGCTGAGGTCCATTCAAGAGTGCTGGAGTTTAAGCAAACCCACACATTTTGATTTAAGGAAGAAAATCCTAGCCATTTCAAAAATAAATTATAGGCTGGGCTCAGAGGCTCACACCTGTAATCCTAGCACTCTGGGAAGCTGAAGTGGATTGCCTGAGCTAAGGAATTCACAAGATTAGCCTGAGCCAAGAGAGATCCCATCTACTAAAAAGACAAAAACAAGCCAGGCGTGGTGGCATATATCTGTAGTCCCAGCTGCTTGGAAGGCTGAGGCAAGAGGATTGTTCAAGCCCAAGTTTGAGAGCATGCTGTGAGCTATGACAATGCTATAGCTCTCTACCCAGGGTGATAAAGTGAGACTGTCTAAAAAAAGCCCCCAAATTTATAGTCTCCTCAAGTATATTGCAGACAAATCCTAAGAAAGGTAGGTACAGATGAAAGACAAGGCAATGAGAAAATACAGTCCTGACCTAGATGGAACATGTCATCACACCCCAGACAATTTTCTAAGGGCATGACAAGGATGGCTGACTCAAATAGGAAGTGAGTTGGCTACACTTCCTGCTGCTTGAGTTGGCTTAATGTATTAATGTAGTTAGCTCATAAACTAAGATAATGTTGTAAGGAGTTTCTGATATTTATTAATGAAAAACTGTCAATATCTGAACTCTAGCTGTCCATGCCTCACCTCCCAAATCAGGTACTCTGACAAGAAGAAATGATAAGAGTCCTTCATAAGTGAATATACTTTTTGTATATATTTATTCTGTGCTTTGCATTGTTGGACATGGAATCTAGTCACAACATGAACGGACTCCATAATCACTAAAATTAGAAGAAAAATCCAGGCTCAGTGCCTGTGGCTCAAGCGGCTAAGGTGCCAGCCACATACACCTAAGGTGCCGGTCCAAACCCCAACCCCGGCCCGCCAAACAACAATGATGGCTGCAACCAAAAAATGGCCAGGCGTTGTGGCGGGCGCCTGAAGTCCCAGCTACTTAGGAGGCTGAGGCAGGAGACTCGCTTGAGCCCAGGAGTTGGAGGTTGCTGTGAGCGTGATGCCATGGCACTCTACCCATGGGGATAGCTTGAGGCTCCGTCTCAAAAAAAACAAAGAAGAAGAAAAATCCAGATGACTGAATTCATTCTAAATGAAACAGAAGGAGAAGTGATGACAAGAGAGCTATATTTTTAGAAATTACTCAAAGAAATCAAAATTCAAGACCCTACCACACTAAGAGCCCCAAATACTGCCCTTGAGTGTTTCTGTTTTGTTAACAAGTTACCATTTTACATGCATATCCTGTTATACTGGATTTGTCTGATTCTTTGTTTTATAGGGCAAAACAAACAAATATATAATCAAATAACCAAAATATTAATGGAAATCATATGTACAACAGAATGATTGAGAAGAATATTTCAAACAGAGTAAACAAAGGAGAAGTAGATTAGAGAAAGGAATATTGTACCAGATACTTTCTATAAAATCTAAAAGCTTTTAGAGACAAGGAAAAGTTATGTTTAACATCACAAACCAGAAGGAGTAAAGATGTGGATTTTTTACAGCCCTCACTAGAGCATTATAAAAGCTATGTACAAACATTTGTACCTCTTAATGTTTTGAAATTAAAAGAAGATGTGGATATTTTTTAAACTCTGTTAGCAAACTCACCCATCATAGGCCCCACTGACTATCCTCTTGTTATCAAATCGAATACAACGAACCAATTCCTCGTGGCCTTCTAACACTCGCAAACATGCACCACATTCTATGTCCCATAACCTGGAAGAGAAAATTGAGTCAAGTGAATTTTCATGTATTCTTTTCAAAGCCTGGAATTGTATAATGATATACTTCATACATCTTTTTTTTTGTTGGCTGAGGCTGGGTTTAAACCCACCACCTCCAGCATTTGGGGCCGGCACTCTACTCCTTTGCGCCATAGGTGCCACCCAACTTCATACATCTTTTAAAAATTCACAAAAGTAAAATCAATCACCACCCATACAAAAACTATTGCTCTCAATGTACTTTATTTCCCTTCTGCCATGTAACTCAGTAGAAAAATGTATGGTTTAATTCAAATGTAGTATGCATTTTCAAAGCACAATGCTTTGTATCAGTAATTTTCTTTTTTTTTTGTTTGCAAACATGAACAGGATATGATTTATTTATGATGACCATGTGTGTTTGATGCACACTTCCAGCAGACCGTCGCTTCACTTGCATGTCTTGGTCTGGGATGACCTATTCACTCACTGTGTCCCATTTCATGAACTGCATTACATGCTTCTTTATTAAGCTTCATAACCTCCCTGCTTTTTCCACCCTCTTTTCCAGCCTCTTCTAAATTTACATTGTTGAAGCAGTGTAATTTGGTGACATCAATCCAGGAGGACCAGGGTTTGCCCAGAAACGCCTCCGGACTGGGCACTTTGCGATCCAGTGTCGCCACTGCTCTTCCTTCTTGTTGCTTTTTCCCTGTTCCTTCGGCCTGTATCAGTAATTTTCAACTGGTGTACCGTGGCACATTGGTATGCTGAGAGGATCTTAGGTGTGCCATGAAAATTTTCAGAGATCATTAAATTATTGTTGAAAGAAGTTCAAAGCACAGTTAAGTATATTCATTTTTATACACTTATTTTTTTGGTGACCAACATAATTTAAGTGTTAACATGGAAGCTTAACTAGAAATTTAAGTGTATCATGAGGTAAAAAGGGTGAAAAATACTGCTTTATATAATTCTGCAACCAGGTTGTCCCAGACATAAAAAGGACGAATTCAATACACCCAGTTGCCTGAGAGGGAAACAATAAAGCCAAGAAAGTAATGCTTCCTGAAATCACCACTCTAAATAAGACCCCCAGAACATCCATGACTCCTGTTCTCACAAAGCACCTCTCATTCTGCCACTGGGACACTTGTTTTCATTCACTGTCCAGGGAAGTCTTTTTCATTAACAGAAATACAAAGTCAGTTCTTAAAAACTTTTGTATACTAATTTAAAAGCTGTATGCTTTCAGGTGACATCCAAGTGAATATTAGGAATGAAAATTTCCTCTGGCAAAACAGTAGCTCTGTCTGTCATTTTTTTCTAATTTTTTTTTTTTTTCTTTAGTTTTTGGCCGGGGCTGGGTTTGAACCTGCCACCTCTGGCATATGGGGCTGGCGCCTTACTCCTTTGAGCCACAGGACCTGCCCACTGTCTGTCACTTTTTTAATGGCCTCTTCATCCTTTTAGTACTTCAATGAAGGAAGGGAGAGGATGGATGGATAAAACTTCCAAATTCTAATCATATCTGTGTCATTCATATTTACGAAGGAAAAACACCAAAAAATACTTTAATTATGGAATCTTCAAAGACAGGTTACTATTCTCTGGCCAATTAGGTAATGCTAAGACAAAGCTGCAAAATTTCTAGTAGGGAAACAAATCTTTTTCCTTTTTTTAAAAACAATGGCAAAGACAAGTGGCCTTTAGCTATTTATTAGCACCTTTTTTTTTTTTAAAGAGACAGAGTTTCACTTTATCACCCTCAGTAGAGTGCTGTTGTCATCACAGCTCATAGCAACCTCCAAGTCCTGGGCTTGGGCAATTCTCTTGCCTCAGCCTTCGGAGTAGCTGGGACTACAGGCACCCACCACAATGCCCAGCTACTTTTTGTTGCAGTTTGGCTGGGGCCAGGTTCGAACCTGCCACCCTCGATATATAGGGTTGGCGCCCTACCCACTGTCATAGGCAATGCCCGAATTTATTAGCACTTTTAAACTGTAGATAAGAGAAATTAAAAGGGCCTTCAACTTCAATCTACCTGTCCTTCTTGCTCACTTCCTCATATAAGCAGAACCTCTGAAATAGGTCTAGCTGGTGATAAAACTATAAGGGGAAAAAAAACACATCAGCAAAAGGCTTTGTTGTACTGTCTCTCTGCTTGAGGCAAACTTTTGACCTGTAAGAAGCTATAGAAAGGAAGAGCAGATGATTATAAATATAACATAGTTGAACACTGGTATGTTCTGGGCACAAATAATGAATGGGAGGATAATAACCATCATTTCTGGGAAAGGGCACCTGCTGCTCACCTGATAGTGTTGTCAGAAGAGCCACTCACTACAAGCCTGTCTCTGTACTGCAAACAGGCAATGCCTCGTTTGTGTCCATTTAAGGTCCTTACAAATTCACAAGTACTTGTGTTCCATACCTGAAATAGATAATAGCATCAAGGAATTGATTAGGTGCTTTTACTGGGAAAAAAATCTATGGCCTCTATAATCTTAGGGAAGCAGAATATAGGACAGAACCATTAGGGTGAAGTCAACTTCTCAAACAAAATATATGAATTTTGTAAACTGGCTGCTATCATATGAGAATTCCTCAAATTGGTTCACTTCTATGGAGTTTGTCTGTTCTTCTGGATATACTTTTTCTTTTTTTTTTTTTTTTCTTTTTTTGGGACGGAGCCTCAAGCTATCCCCCTGGGTAGAGTGCCATGGCATCACAGCTCATAGTAACCTCCAACTCCTGGGCTCAAGCGCGTCTCCTGCCTCAGCCTCCCAAGTAGCTGGGACCACAGGCGCCCGCCACAACGCCCGGCCATTTTTTGGTTGCAGCCATCATTGTTGCTTGGCGGGCCTGGGCTGGGGATTCGAACCCGCCACCTTAGGTGTATGTGGCTGGCGCCTTAGCCGCTTGAGCCACAGGTGCTGAGCCGATATACTTTCTTGAACCTAAATTTACTCCTGCTCTTCGTGTACTCACCATTATTTGTAGAAATAAAATACCTAGTCAAAATTGTTGAACAACGTGTATCACTTATTACCATTTTAAGATGTAGACTTGTCTCTTAATTAAAAACTCTGTTATTCTATGATGATGTTTAAACATGAAATTGTGGCCAGGCGTGATAGCTCATGCCTATAATCCTAGTACTTGGGAGGCTGAGGTGGGTGGATTGCCTGAGCTCACAGGTTCGAGACCAGCCTAAGCCAGAGTGAGACTTTGTCTCTAAAAGGAAAAAGCCGTGAGGGTGGTGCCCAGAGCTCATTGGGTAGGGTGCCACCCATGTACATCAAGGCTGGCAGGTTCAAACCCAGTGTGGGCCAGCTAAAACAACAATGACAACTGCAACCAAAAAAAAAAAAAAAAAAGCTGGGCATCGTGGCAGGAACCTGTAGTCCCAGCTACTTGGGAGGCTGAGGCGAGAGAATCGCTTGAGCCCAGGAGTTTGAGGTTGCTATGAGCCATGGCACTCTACCAAGGGTGACAAAGGAAGACTGTCCCTCAAGGAAAAGGAAAAAAAATATGAATTGCCCTTATCAAATCTTCACATAAATTCCCCTATTCTTACTGAAAAATGCTTTATTACCTTTATAGTTCTATCCCCAGATGCAGAAACGATGTACTTGTCATCAAAGTCTACAACATTGACAGCAGCTCGGTGTCCAACTAGTACCCTCCGGAGAGTAATGTCTGTTGGGGAGGCCATATCCCACACAGCAATGGAACGATCTTTGGAGCAGGTCACCATCATGCCATTATTGAAACGCAGGTGCAGAACTGCTTCACAGTGGTGAATCAACGTATTCAGCATTTCACCTGTATTTACATCCCACACTCTGGAAGGGATATCTGAGATTTAGATGGTACTCAAGCTACAATTTCTTACCCATGTTTGACCATCATGCTCCCCACCACTGCCCGTATTTTCATGGTAAGTCTTATAACTCTACTCTCCTTTTGCAGCATAGAAGTTGAGCTAAGGTAGAAAGTACTGATGGACCATGGGGAAGAAGTAGGGGAGAAGGGGCTATACTGGGAGAGTAGGAGAAGGAAGGAGAAGAGATGCTGAAAGTGAGAAATCCTTAACATACACCACTGGAGTTAGGAGGTGTGGAGTATAGGGATGAGGCTGCTGCCATTATCACCTAATAATTTGGCCCAGACACGAATTATAAAACTTTGGACATTTAATTAATACCATTAATAAGACATAGTGCCTATCCCATCAACAGCCCTCGGGAACCACAACTGACATAGGCCAAGATATTTCTGCCACACACATAGTAATGTGGATTTGAGTTGATTACTCTGGATCTTAGGTTTCATTACACAGGTCAAGGGCCAAGACTTTAAGTCCCCATTTCTGTGCTTTGAAGGTGTTAAGGGTCAAGAGTAGCCCTCTCATTATAAATGTGGACTTCATAGCGGAGTGTGGGACCCTTGGATAACTTGAGAATTTTGTGTAATGATGTATTTCCATTGATTACTCTATTTTTGTGTGCTTACTTTAGGTTTTAAAATATTTCATTTCCTCTTCTCAGTTTAGCCTTTTTTTTTTTTTTT
>NW_003852416.1:19168004-19171822 GCF_000181295.1 Otolemur garnettii
CCTCTGTGTATGTGGCCAGTGCCCTACCCACTGAGCTGTGGGCGCCACCCTGTACACATTTTAAAGGAGATACTATAGGCCTGTGCCATAGTTACAACCAACTGAAAAGAAGGCTTCAATGCACTCATGTCATTCCCTTGTGAGGCAGTTTTTGTAAAGAATGCACAGTATATACAGGTATATATATATAGGTATACTATATATATAGGTGCCTATAGCTCAGTGGTTAGGGCGCTGGCCACATACAATGGGGACTCAGGTGTTCAAACCTAGCCTGGGCCTGCTAGACACGAATGACAACTACAACAAAAAAATAGCTGGGTATTATGGTGGGCGCCTATAGTCCTAGTTACTTGGGAGTTTGAGGTTGCTGTGAGCTGTGACATCACAGCATTCTACTGTGGGTGACGTAGTGAGACTCTGTCTCCAAAAAAAAAAATCTATCTATATCTATCTAAAAACTTACTTCAATCTTCCCTAAATCAAGTTTTCTAGTTCTAGACTGACACAAATGATGGGGGCGGGGGGGCGCTGGTGGTTTATTCCTTTTTAGCTTCAGAATTATGTACAAATATACATGTGTGTATATGTATATATACATACATATATACTGTGACAAAGAACAGAGCAAAGCTGATGTTTCAGAGTTCAAAAGAGTGTTTGAAATTTTCTACCTGACTGTGGAATCCGATGATCCAGTTATGATCACTCTTTCGTCATACTGGAGACATAGGACAGAACCCGTGTGTCCTGTGAGAATTCGCTTGCATTCCAATGTGCTCTTATCCCAGATCTAAGATGGCAAATAAGATGCTTTTGATCATTGTGATAATGGAGTGCTGTAGAGACTTGTTGGCCTTATTATGTGTTTGATTCCCCCAAAATAGTCATAGCCCAGAATAGTGTGGAATGCATTCTTTTCTGTAGGTATAGCTAAGTACTTACATGTATACACGTGGCCTCAGCACTAATGCAAACTTTATCCTTTTCATTAAGGGACAGGGGTAGCCTATAATTATGCGAGGGCTAAAAGAGTAATAAGCCCATTCAGTGCACTTCAAGAAGAGAACTCTTCTGGGGGAAACAGATGTCTATCCCTGTCCTTTAAAGTGATTATTTTGGCTTTCAGACTGAAAACAATTTAAAATTTTCACTTACTTTATAGAAAGAATGCTTACAGTTTACATTTTAGACTGCATGGTAAGTGTGGCAACTACCCTCCCACAACTGCAGAGACCTTACCTTGATTGTATTGTCTCGAAGGCCGCTTACTATTTTCTGATCATCATACTGTAAACAGTAAACTCCTTTGCTTGTTTCACTTCGACAGTGGATTCTTTGTAAACTATGTCTTCCACATCTCCAATTAGATTCTATTGTCTAAAAGGAAGGAATGGTAGAGAGGCTGTAATTAGGAAAGGACCAGACCGAAACTCTTATTTGACTTCAATAGCAACTTTAATACCATTCAATGCCTCACTCTATAGGAAATATAGAGTCTTGTATAATTTTAGGAAATATAGAACTTAAGGGAAGGTAAAATTATGGCTTTACAAAGCTACTATCTAAATTTATAAAACATTTTTCCATTTGCAAGATAATTAAAAATTTATATTGTAAATTTAATCCTGCATACAACTCAATCACATAAATAATAAATTCCACTCATCCTACTCACTTGCAAAGAGATTTTTTAACCCACATCAATAAACCTTAATAGGTTTGCCCTAATAATACTATGACTAAAGAACAATGATAATTAATTCTCGACCATTTGGCAAATGCCCCCAAATACATAGATTCTTACCTCAATGTCTTGTATAATTTTAGGATAAAGTGCTCTATAAAAAGAGTTGGGAGGAGCATTCCCATCAGGAGGCTTGTTTTTGAATAAATACTGTCCCCTAAAAAACAAATGTTCTCCAATGAAAATTGTCATACTATATATTTACAAGGAGCTTTATGATTTCCTCAAATATTTTCTTTTCTTTTTTTATTCTTGAGACAAAGAGTCTCACTTTGTCACCCTTGGTAGAGTGCCGTGGCATTAGCATCATAACTCACAGCAACCTCAACCTCCTGGGCTCAAGTGATCCTCTTCCCTCAGCCTCCTAAGTAGCTGGAACTACAAGTGCCCACCACAATACCCCGCTATTTTTAGAGAGGGGGGTCTCAGTCTTGCTCAGGCTGGTCTCGAATTCTGGAGCTCAAGCAATCCACCTGCCTCAGCCTCCCAGAGTGCTAGGATTACAGGTGTGAGCTACCACATCTGGCTCATTAAATATTTTCAGTTACCATTCCATATGATCTCTATAGCTAGAATAATTTTAGGAGTCCCAGGTCAAGTAGTAACTCTCTGAGCTTGAATAACTCTACCAACATTGATTTGCTTTGGGTAAAACATGATTATTTCTAACACAGAATCAAAATATCAGACCTTTAGAAATATTGACAGACAAATGTAATCACAATTAATTCCCCTCTGGTCTATTAGACTTCTATATAGATTCACTGGCCTCATTTTTTGAAATTTTCTTAGTAATGGTAACTATTATTTTTGAACTAGCACATGCCCCAGTGTCATTTGTTTCACTGAGAACAGGTCTCTCAGTGGAGCTCGGTGTTGTGGGCAGTAGCAATGCCTCTGTCATGGAGATCGCATTTTCTATGTCTTTACTTGTGTTGGATAAGGTTGTTCAGTTACCCGGGCTGTTGGTGATCAGTGCAACTATGATTTGAAAGAAGCAATTCAGTTCATTTCAACAGAAAGCAAAGGGATCACAGGAGTGTCCAGCAGCAGGGAGGAAAGAAGATGAAAACAAATACTTAAGAGCACTCTGCTGTCAAGTCTAAGTCATGAAATTGACTTTCACAGGTATGTTCCTGGCTATGTATACACACATATGCATTTTACTACCTTTCCTGATTCCAGTGAGCAACATTTGTTAGCATCTCCTTCCTTCTGACAGCACATCTCTGGAATACTCATATCCCAAGCTAGATCTTTGTTACCAAAAAAAAATCAGTAAATGGCAATCACTTCCTGCTGGGTAAAAAATTTAATTCCTCATCCTGAAGTTAAGAACCCACCAAACACGGTGTGGAAGCTAGTAAACCCCACTATGGGTGTACTAACTGCTGTTCTCACTGGCACAGTGCCTTGCAAAGTGGAGATAGGCAGAAATGCCTCTGAGTGTAATCCTGGCACCAGAGAAATCACGTTTTCTCTGGGCCAGTCATCTACTCCTCCCTCTATAGCTCCATTACAATATAATTAATTGTTCAATGTCTCCAGGAGCACTTTCCCCCTGCCCTCGCTCTGTTATACACCTTGAAAATTAGTTGAGGAAATTTTCTATCAGGAAGGTTCTGACCCTAATGGAGAAGCAAAAATAATAGTTTCTAGGAAGTTTGGAAAGTGGCCTAATGAAACACAATACACCAGCATAGAGAAAAGGGCAAACAAGATAGATACATTATAAAATAACTCAGGATTAAAGGTACACTTCTTTGAATAATCTTATTCTATAAACCCTTTGCAGGCAAATAATAGATTTTGAATGCAAAGATTGTAGGGTTGACTCCTGAGCCCAAGCTCTTCTTTTATTTTTCTCAATGCCCACCAATCCCAAGATACTTGTTTTCCTTTTAATCTCTGGCAACTGTATACAGGGACTCTGGGAATTGCATATGCATTGATACTATCTCTATCTATCCTAAGGAAAGAGAACTCATATAAAATTTTTATCTTGTTTTCTACATCACTGTATTTGTCATGCCTTGTTAAAATATCTGTATTTCTTTTTTTTTTTTTTTTT
>NW_003852416.1:19171956-19174083 GCF_000181295.1 Otolemur garnettii
CAAGTAAATAATATGTGTTTAACACATACCAAGTTGTTTGCCGGGCTGGGGATTCGAACCCACCACCTTAGGTGTACGTGGCTGGCGCCTTAGCCGGTTGAGCTATAGGCGCCGAGCCAAAATATCTGTATTTCTAAGCCAGGCACGGTGGCTCATGCCTATAATTCTGAGGAGGCTGAGGAGGGTGGGTTGTTGCCTTGAGCATAGGAGCTCGAGACCAGACTGAGCAAGAGTAAGAACCTGGCTCCTGTAGTCCCAGCTACTTGGGAGGCTGAGGCAAGAGGATCGCTGTGCTGAAGAGCTTGAGGTTGCTGTGAGCTGTGACACCATGGTACTCTACTGAAGGCAACAAAATAAAACTCTGTCTCAAAAAAAACAGCAACAAAACAAACAAACAAAAAAACCCCTGGATTTCTTTACATCAAAGGTGATAAAAAAATGAATGCATACTTGAAAATTGGATTCTCAGTCTCTACCTTTTTTTTTGTTTTGTGTAAGACATAGTCTCACTTGGTCAACCTGGGTAGAGTACTGTGGCATCACAGTTCACAGAAACCTCAAACTCTTGGGCTCAAGTGATTCTCTTGCTTCAGCCTCCCAAGGAGCTGGGATCACAGGTATGCACCACTACACCCAGCAATTTTTCTGTTTTAGTAGAGACAGGGTCTTGCTCTTGCTCAGGCTGGTCTGCAACTCCTGGGCTCAAGCAATCCACCTGCCTTGGCCTCCCAGAGTGCTAAAATTACAGGCATGAGCCACTGTTCCCATCCTCTATCTATGTTTTAAGTTAAAATCGTTTATGATGGAAACTCATTGACAACAGGGACCACTTCTATGTGAAATGGCTGGTAAAGTAAGAATGTGAGTACATGATAAATGTTAAATATTAAATTTAGAATGTTATCATAAAATGTGATCTGCTGATTAAGATTAAAATTAAGATTAAAAGTCAATGGACTTTCCCAAGTGTTCTTTTATTATAAGTGTTACCATTACCGAGCAGAAAGAGCATTTTTCAGAATTGTCAAGAATGAAAATGATGAAGTTCACATCCTAGACTGTTAAATCCATCTAGATATAAAAAAATACCAGCAAAGTGGAAGTTAAATCTTAGATGTCCAAAGATTTATTAGAATACTATATTAATTTACTTTTGGTTAGAGGAAATGGAAGGAACTTTCAAAGATAGTAAACAGGAACTTGAAGAAGAAAAACTGATCACAAATTAATTTGTGTAATAAAAGTGAGGACAACTGACACAGGAAGAAATTTAACAGGTAAAAACAGAAAAAGCAAGAAAGTCAGGGGAGACTTGGCTCCTGTGGCTCAAGTGGCTAAGGCGCCAGCCACATGCACCAAAGCTGGTGGGTTCACATCAGCCCGGGCCTGCCAAACAACGACAACTGCAACCAAAAAATAGCTGGGCATTGTGGCAGGCACCTGTGGTCCCAGCTACTTGGGAGGCTGAGGCAAGAGAATCGTTTAAGGCCAGGAGTTGAGGTTGCTGGCCATAGCACTCTACTGAGGTTGATGCCATAGCACTCTACTCAGGGGGACAGCTTGAGACTCTGTCTCAAAAAAAAAAAAAAAAAGTCAGGGGAATACTGGAGGAGGTCTACATGGAATGGACAACAAACAGGGACAGAATATTCTGTAAATATTTTGTGATATTTTGTAAATAAAGGTACATTTAGCTACAATTTCCCATTTTCCCTATGTATGGTGACTTTTGGGATACCCTATATTTTCACAGGGGTTATCAAGTTAAGAGAACACATGAGGCCAATGACAAGGGAATACAGTCAGCATTCTGACTCAAAAGAGGAGAAATGAATTTATTTGGAAGAGAGTTTGTTTTCCATTTTCTGAGGAGAAGAGAAGTATTTCTCAACTGCCCTAAAATTTCCCCATGCAAGCAGTTGTTTATTGTTATTTCAAAGGCTGGTCCTGGCACTCATAGCAAAACGATGTACTCCATATGTTGTGTAACTATATTTTTTTTTTTTTTTTTTGAGACAGAGCCTCAAGCTGAGCCCCTGGGTAGAGTGCCGTGGCATTACAGCTCACAGCAACCTCCAACTCCTGGGCTCAAGCGAGTCTCCTGCCTCCGCCTCCCAAGTAGCTGGG
>NW_003852416.1:19174103-19178282 GCF_000181295.1 Otolemur garnettii
CAGGCGCCCGCCACAACGCCCGGCTATTTTTTGGTTGCAGCCGTCATTGTTGTTTGGCGGGTCCGGGCTGGGGATTTGAACCCGCCAGCTTAGGTGTACGTGGCTGGCGCCTTAGCCGGTTAAGCTATAGGCGCCGAGCCGAGAAAATATAAGTCTTAAGAAGAAACAATGATTCATGCTAAATTTCATTTTTCACTTTTTCTGATGGCTAAGGTTCTTATTTTAGCTGGGCATAAAAAATAATTTTTCATTACAAAGGTGATAAAACACCAGAGGCATGGGCTAAAGGCAAGAAATCTTCTGAAGGAAAAGAAAATCATTTGTCCTGGATTATTTTAGGGGAAAGATTCGATGGTTTCTTTGTGATTCAAAGACATCTACTTGCATGATAAATTGCCCATTATCCCTTTTGCAGGATACCCATTTTTTGTCCAGAGAACAGAATGCTTTATAAATAGGAGGGCTGGTCAGTTTCCCACTATTTCTGCAAAGCAATATTAACACAATATTATGACATTTTATGAGTGATTGGTCAGAAGAAAAACTGCTGAGTTCATGAACTATTCTCTGCTACATTTTTAGCTACAAATCAGCAAAAATCAGTGTATTAAATGACAAGTAGTCTCAGTGTTTCCAATGACTCTGAATGGCTAGGCTTTGAAGCTCTATAACAGTAAGAACATTAAAAAGCTCACCACCCTCTTCGTTCTGCCAGGCCTCTCCACAAAGAATCTGTCCTGACCATTCTCTCGATGAGCTTCTTCCATAACATGCCATCAGATGTCACTCGGTACCATTCTTTGCACACTAGTTCAGCAGCACATAGTGATTTGGCATCCAGATACGACAAAATGTTCTCAGCAATATGATCCAAACCCCGAGCTTTTGGTGTGTGTGTGGGGGGAGGCAAAGAAAAAGAATGTAAGGGTGATGAACGATTTTTTACAAAAGGTCCTTTAAAACAGAAAAGCATTTGCTGTGCTATGAAGCCACATCACTGTCCCTAGTGTGGTTCAGTTCCTTTTTCAAACAGAGGCTTGGGTAAAATGAGTGTCAATAATTTTTCTATAAGGTTACAGAAATAAACAGTATTTTCCATCTTCCTTTAGATAAGGAAGTTAAAGCTAACAACCAGCAACCCCCCCAAGACATTAAAAATAAAAAGGAATTCAGAAAACAATTCACATCTATCTATATGGATTTTAGCACTAGGGGATGTTCTATAGATGGCACCTCAACTCTGTGATTCAGACAACCCCCCCCTCCAAATCTCTATATTAGGTCCATTCCTCATTCTGTTTCTATTACTACTGCAGTTCCAAAGCTGTTCAGTAGAAGAAATATCCTTTAAATGTACTGGGGGAGAGGCATTAAGTCAGAATGTGCTGGGTTATAGAATTTTGGACATGCAGAAAAGAGAGAAGAAAGTACAGAGTGGTATGACAACATCTCGAGAGAAAGAGGTATGTTTAAGTTCAAGGATGAGTTTAATTTCAGATGTTTAAAAAAAATTGTATTTGGGAATAGCTGGTGCTATAAAACATAAATGACAGTTGAGCAAAAACAAACAAAAAATCTTATAATAGATAACTTGGTTAGCATTTCAAAGAATATTTTGTAGACTGTGCAGAGGAAAACAGTGGAGAGCAGATTTTGGATGTATGACTAGATGGATGGGCTTCCCAATTAAAGTTCTCCACTAACCAGTGTACTATGAGGCATCAGAAGAAAAAATCCTATAAAATGGGATGATCTCATTAAAAGCTTCTTTTGATTGCTGTTCTAAATTCACAATGAGACAAAAACATTCAGTTATTTCTATTCACAGGTTACATTATCAGAAGTTTTCTAAAGATGTAAATAGTTCAGAAGGATGCCTTAATACTGTGAGTCCCTTAGGTACAAACTTAACAGGAAAGGGAATATCATTATTTCATTTTATACCTTTCCCCTGAATTATAAAGATGCACTTGGATGCCATTAGCAATGATCCAAATGTGCTTAAACATTATTCTTAGTATAAAGATTGTATGGATATCAGTCACATTTTCAGTAGACTTGGAAAGAAAGCATTAAATGGATTTTGTTTGGCTGACATCACATGTTCATATTTAAGCATAAGCAGATGGAGGCATCCATCACCAAATTCTTATTAAGGAACATGACTATAAGCCAATTAAGGATATACTAATTAGTTCTTCATACAAAATACAATGATGGTACAATTCCTGAATCTTTATTTTAAAACTCTCTACACCATCAGAAGTTTCCAAAATGCATTTCTATGTTTTTAATGGCTGCCACCAGCTTGCTCCCGATCACAATGTACCTATAATAATTCTTTGGAAATAATTTCACCTAACACTCCAAATAAACCCATTACCTTAATGGATTACAGGCAGTTTTTGAGGTAGTTTGGTTTACTAAACACAGCCAGATGGTATAGGTTTCTAAGTTTAAATGGCCAGAAAGCATTAAACTGATGATTTAATACCTCATACAGTGGTCAACAGATACACACCAGGATCAATATTAGGCAAAGGATACATAGGTCTAATCAACTCCTGTTCAATTCTTAGTGGTAAAGCTTGAGATAGCAGCATGTCTCAGTGATTGGGAAGAACAAAGTAATGAGGTACACGCAGATTGTTGGTATAAAGAAAACTGTTTGCCTATGGCTAAAACAAAATCCAATGAGGAAAGAGGGGGCAAAAATCTATTTAACAAAAGATATAGGTAAAATTTAGTTTTAAAGTGGTTATTTTAAAGACATAAATAGGCATTTCTTTTGCTTTAAAGGGCAGTATAAATTTGTAGCGTGGAAAAACAAAATTAAAAAAAGACAATTGGGCCCTTCCTTCCTTCCGTTTCTTTTCCTTCCCTCAATTCCTCCCTTTTTTAGAGACAGGGTCTAACTCTGTCACCTAGGCTGAAGTGCTGTGACACAATCATAGCTCACTATAACACTGAAATCCTGGTCTCAAGAGATCCTCCCATCTCAGCCTTCCAAACAGCTGGGAATGCAGGCTGTGCTAAGACTTTGTACCATTCCGTTCACAAAAAGATCTTCATTATTCCAAGAGACTGTTTGATCTACCCTGCTCATGATTACCATGGGCTCACAGTGTCTACCATGGAGGAGGAGCAGACTCTAAACCGCTGGCTCTCCCTCAGCTGTGAGGAGTTAATCAAAGTCATGAACAATATGAATTTGCCCAAACCTCTGCAGATAGATACTGCTGTTCCAGCCAACATGCCCTGTGGGGTCCAGAGCCCCCCTTCCTGACCTTATCTCTGTCAGGTGCTAATATCCACTAAGAATGCACTGGGTGGCATAAGAGGAGAGGGGTCACCACAGCACCTCTCCTCTCTCACCCCCACCCCCTAAGTCAGCCCCCTAGAACTTCTGAAATAACACTTTTTTTGGCATTAAAAAAATTTAAAAATATAACTGGAGAATATAAAACAAAGTAGTATTACGTAGTTTTGAAGAGGCTACAAGTTGGTTTATTTTTCTTATAGGACCGGTTTGGTAGGATGTATTAAAGGACTTAAAAATGTTCATACTCTTTAACATAGCAATTCTTTTTTTTTTTTCTTTTTGAGACAGAGTCTCACTTTGTCACCCTAAGTAGAGTGCCGTGGCATCTCAGCTAACAGCAACCTCAAACTCTTGGGCTTAAGTGATTCTCTTGACTCAGCCTCCCAAGTAGCTAGGACTAGAGGCACCCGCCACAAAGCCTGGCTATTTTCTTGCTGCAGTTGTCATTGCTGTTTAGCAGGCCTGGGGCCGGGCTCAAACCACCAACCTCGGTGCATGTGGCTGGCACCCCAACCACTGAGCTACGGGTGCTAAGCCTAATATAGCAATTCTACTTCTAGTATTTTTTCCTAGGGTACTCACAAGATTAATGTATAAGAACATTCAGGGCGGCACCTGTGGCTCAAAGGAGTAGGGCGCCGACCCCATATGCCAGAGGTGGTGGGTTCAAACCCAGCCCCGGCCAAAAACTGCAAAAAAAAAAAAAAGAACATTCACCATATGCCTCGGCGCCCATAGCTCACTGAGTAGGGCATCAACTAGCCACGTACACCAAAGCTGGTGGGTTCAAACCTGGCCCAGGCCTGCTAAACAACAACTGCAACAACAACAAAAAAATAGCTGGGTGTTGTGGCAGG
>NW_003852416.1:19178912-19188461 GCF_000181295.1 Otolemur garnettii
AACCCGCCACCTTAGGTGTATGTGGCTGGCGCCTTAGCCACTTGAGCCACAGGCGCCGAGCCATGTTTTATATTTTCTAGATTTCCTATAACTTCCATAAAAGAAAATTTGTATGTTTCCCACAATCAGAATCCCCCCCCAAAAGATATGATATCTTAGATAAGAGTCACTCCTTTTTTGTACCATTTTTTCTTTTAAAATAAACTTCCAATACATGAGAACCTTGTATTTTCCTGAGGTAGCATTTCTCCCAAATACAGATAACTCTGTAGTGTCCCAGATTATCATTAAGCATTCAGAAAACCACAGCATCCTCCAAGAAAAAAGTATTTTAAGTATGATTTTATTTTAATCTATGTATTTATTTATAAAATACCACAAGGTTCCTTTCTTTTTAAAAAAACACCTAGCTAAAAATCTTTCTTGGGCAGGCACAGTGGCTCACACCTATAATCCTAGCACTTTGAGAGGTGAGGAGGGAAGATAACTTGGGCCGGGGATTTTGAGATTAGCCTGAGAAATAGTGATATCCCATCTCCACAAAAAATAGAAAAAATTAGCCAGGTGTGGTGACATGTGGCTATAGTCCCAGCTACTCTGGAGGCTAAGGAAGGATCATTTTAGCCTCCTTCAGGAACTGGAGGCTGCAATGAGCTATGATTTGTGCCGCTGCACTTTACCTGGAGCAACAAAGTGAGACCCTGTCTCAAAGGGAGGGGGTGTGTGAATAGTAGGACATGTGATAAGGAGAAGATAGGTAAAAGAGGAATCTTTATTTCTAGAGTTTGATTTTTTTTTGTATTTATATTAAGAAGGTATAATTAAAGGGCTAAATTTATAATGTCAAGCCATAAAGTTTTTTAAAAGAGATGAATAGCTGGAGATCCAGTTCCCTCACCATTGTATCAAATTAATGGTTTATAAACACCTGTAGACATACCTGGCAGAGCAGTTATGAAATCCCTCTGCAACATAGGTTTAAGATAGGAGTTTATGTGCCCATGTTGGTAATGACACATTTGGGATATAAGATGTTCCACAAATTCCACTTGATCAGACTCTGACCACTGCTCAAAATATTTGACACACAGTTCCTTTTCCTTCTCATAGCTTGCAGACAGTTTCCGTTGCTTGGGCACAATCATACTGGAAGTGCCATTGGCAAGTTTTGTCTGTAGAAGGGGGGGATTAAAAAGAAACATGTTACAATTAGTACTAAAAATCAGAAAGTATTTTAAAACTGTTTTATATATATATATGTATATATACACACCGTAGTTATATATAAAAAACTATGGCATTCTATGTTATATCTATATGAATGAACCCAGTTTGTAATTCTATCGTATTTGGACATTTGTGAATAGCAATCACATGGAAAGCTACAGAAATACCACAGTAAGTAATCAGGTATATTGCAGGAAGATCTGGTAACTATTTCCAAAAGCTCACAAGAAGACATTCTTATTATTTGGAGATACACAAATGATAACTGAAAGTTGAAAGCGGCTCGGCGCCTATAGCTCAACCGGCTAAGGCGCCAGCCACGTACACCTAAGCTGTCGGGTTCGAATCCCCAGCCCGGACCCGCCAAACAACGATGATGGCTGCAACCAAAAAATAGCCGGGCGTTGTGGCGGGCGCCTGTGGTCCCAGCTACTTGGGAGGCTGAGACAGGAGACTCGCTTGAGCCCAGGAGTTGGAGGTTGCTGTGAGCTGTAATGCCATGGCACTCTGCCCAGGGGGACAGCTTGAGGCTCTGTCTAAAAAAAAAAAAAAAAAAAAAAAGAAAGTTGAAAGCACACTATTATTGCTAATAAGCAACAAAACTAATTTGTTTTCTCTTGAATATACCAATTACTGGACATTTACACAATTCCCTGCTCAAAACTTTTTTTTTTTTTTTAATTGAGACAGAGTCTCACTTTGTCACCCTCAGTAGAATGCTGTGGCATCATAGCCCACAGCAACCTCAAACTCTCGGGCTCAAGTGATTCTCTTGCCTCAACCTCTCTAGTGGTTGAGACTACAGGCGCCTGCCACAACCCCCAGCTATTTTTTTTTGTTTGTTTGTTTTGTTTTGTTTAGCAGGCTTGGGCCAGAATCAAACCCACCAGCCCTGGAGCATGTGGCTGGTGGAGCTATGAGTGCCCCATAAAACTTATTTTTTAACAGTCAAATAAGAAGTCTTTCATGCAAAGAAAGGCCAATGAATATTCTGAGACTCTTTGGTACCTTTGGACATAAAGTTTAAATAATGCTTCTACACTCAATCCACCCCAAATTATTTCCCACACAGTCTTTTGTTAAATTAATTGACATTTAATAAAGTGTTTGCTGAGCATCTACAATGTGGCAAACACTAACACTGTTGCTAGGAATACAATAATGCACAAAATGACAGTCTTTATCATCAATAATACATATTCTAGTGTGGGAGGCACATTATAAACAAATGCAAGTAGAAAACATAATATAGATAATGCTATAAGGAAAAATAAAGCAGGATAAAGGAACAAGAAAAAAGTATATGCTATTGTAGCAGGCAAAGCTGTCAGATAATGCCCCAAGACCCTTGGTTCCTGGTGTACACATACCTTCTCTCAGTTATTCAAATAAACAGTAATATATGTATTGCTGTGATTAAAATAAGGACCCAAATCAGCTGACATAAAATAGGGAGTCTGATGATATTCAGGTGAGTCTGACCTAATCATTGGAGGCCTTTTTTTTTTTTTTTTTTTGAGACAGAGTCTGACATAGTCACCCTTGGTAGAGTGCTGTGGCATCACAGCTCACAGCAACCTCAAACTCTTGGGCTTAAACCATTCTCTTGCCTCAGCCTCCCAAGTAGCTAGGACTATAGGTGCCTGCCACAATGTCCAACTATTTTTTTTTTTTTTTGGTAGTTATCACTGTTGTTTAGCAGGCCCAGGCGGGGTTCAAACCAGCCAGCCCCGTGTATGTGGCCAGCACCTTAACCACTGAGCTATGGGAGCTGAGCCATCACAGGAGGACTTTAAAAGCAGAGAGGCTCCTGCTGAAGCTGGATCCAGAGGAGATTAACTGTAAGATGCACAAGGATGTGATTTCCTCTACATGAAACTTCTTCATCTACATGGCCCGGCTGCAAGTCACTCCTTTTATCTTAAAGAAATTATTCAGCATTTGAAGACTGGGCATCACATGTTAATGCATGGTATGAAATACCTGGTTACAGTTTCTACTCCTATCTGGAAATGAATAGACTCAGAAAGGTATAAGAGACTTTGATCGAATAAACATAAAAATCCTACCTCTTAAGAACATATTTGGCTCTGCTAACTGACTTTCATAGCTAAAATGTAGAAACTATTTAGGAAATGTGAAAAAAAAAGTCTTGTGGTCATTGTTTGCCTCTGTGAATGCTGGCTTAATTAAAAATAATATCAAACTTCATTTTCTGACAAGTATTAATTAAAGGAAACTATGAAATGGCTCTGTCTTGTCAGTCATTTCTATTTATCTTTTTATTTCTGTGCAGAATATATTCAGGAAGTGTCTTACAATTAGTTACGTTTTATGGGAGTCAGTAAACAAATGCAATGGCATTTAAGCCTTAGATGTACCAACGTTTTTAAAAACCAGAGAATTTTCTCTAATTGGCTGTAGAAGAGGAAGGAGGCCAGATGGCAAGGAATGTGGTCAGCCTGTAGCTGCTGAGAATAGCCCTTGGCTGACAGCAAGTAAGGAAAAATGGAGACCTCAGTCCTATGACACAAGGAACTGAATTCTTTTTTTTTTTTTTTTTTTTTTTTGCAGTTTTTGGCCAGGGCTGGGTTTGAACCTGCCACCTCCAGCATATGGGGCCAGCGTCTTACTCCTTTGAGTCACAGATGCCACCCCAGGAACTGAATTCTTGTTACTAAGTTTGTGGTGATTTGTTATAGAGCAATTAAAAAAACCTAATATAGTTCCTTAAGTCCAAATGATCAGAGATCATCTGCAGAAAGAGGTGATATGTGATCTAAGATGTGAAAAAAATGTGGGAACTAGACATTTTGTTACACGAGGGAAAAATGGTCCAGGCAATGGGAATTTTAAGAGCAAAGGTCCTAGCTTAGCAGGACCAAGAGGACTTGGTGTAGAGGAAATAGAATAAATATGGAGATATAGAAAGTCACATTCTGGGACTTCTAAGCCCAAGTAGTGGCTGCTTACACCTTAAAGCCTTGAGTCACCATGTAAGAACCTCAAGCTATTCTGCTAGAGAAGCATGGAAAATGAACAGAGAGGAGAGAGAGAGTGACGCCCATGGATATTCACTCAAAAGCAAGAGAGTTATACAATCTGACACCTTTTAAAAGGATCATGGATATGTGGATAATAGAACATGACCTAGATGGAAATGAAGAAGCCAAGTAAGAGACAAACAGTCCATGCAAGAGGTAATAATCTCCTGGACTAGAGCAGTAGCTGTAGAGAGAGTGAGTTGAAGCTGAATCTTATAAGAAGATTCAGAAATCAACAGAAACTTTTCCTACTCTAAAGAAAGTATGATTTTCCTTAGGGGATAACAAAAATGACTAAAACCAGGTACTTCTCAAAGTAATTTGATGGAACTTTGGCATATTTGCTGTAGGTAACCCCAATTTGGCAGGGAGACCTGTGTAACCACAGAGTTCATTCCTGCTTAGATACATTAAATGTGGAACATGCCATAAAACTATACCAAGGTTAGAGCTATTTAAGGCACAGTCTGGCCTTATTTTGTCAATGTTAAATTCTATATGGAGACTTCTTTAGAAAGTAACACTATAGAGCTGAAAGTATATTTTCAAGAAAGTAACAATACAGAGCTGAAAGTATATTTTCAAGAATGGCCTAATGCCCTTCCATTTATAATACATGGAAAGAGCAGACACCTGTAAACAGCAAGCCTTGGTGTGCAGAGCTGGATATTTTCTACCATAAATGCCACTGTTGTCTAGGATGTAGACTAAAAATGATTAATAAGAACCTTGTTGGACATAGGCCTTGGGGGACTTCAGGGCTGCTTTTTGTGTAGGTTATTTGTTTGCATCTCAGAAAAGGAAAACTCATGAAATGTGGAGTAAGATTTACAGAGCTAACAAACAGGTGAGTTTGTAAGCTTGACCAAATGCCACTTTTCATCCCAACAACCAAAACCTCCCACTACATCATCTTTTTATATATTTGCTGTTTGTCTTTCAAAAGGTGGAAATGAACCTTAGTTGGGTGCGAACAGACTAGTGTTTTCTAGTTAAAAACCAGAAATGCCAGTACCAGAGAAAACAGTCAACAAATTAATGAAATGATGATGCTTATTTTTTAAATAAATCATATATATATGTATGTATGTATGTGTGTGTGTATATATATACATTTGTGACAGTTTTTTGCTCTGTTGTCAAGGATAGAGTACAGAAGCATCATCATAGCTTACTCACTTTCAGAACTCCTGGCAAGGGATCTTTTTGCCTCAGCCTCTAGAGTACATAGGTCTAAGGTAATTTATACCTTAATATTATATTTTTGTGCAAAGCATTGGCACATGCTTTTCAAATTCATACATATATGTGTGTGTGTGTGTGTGTGTGTGTGTGTGTACACACACACACATATATATAGTATATGTGGTTATTCTTTGGGTGGCTAGTGACCTGCAAAGGGACACAAAAAGGGCTTGTAAGGCTCATGATAACCTGTTTCTTCAACTAGGTGATGGTTACATGGGTATATTCACCTTGTGAAAATAGTAATAAAGGATCTACTAAGGTATAAATATAGGACTATAGGCATGTGCTACCATACCTAGCTAGTATTTATTTTATGTAGAGATGGGGTTTGCTATGTTGCCCAGGCCTCAAGTGATCCTTCTACCTTAGCCTCCCAAAGTGCTAGGCTTATAGGAGTGAACCACCATGCCCAGACCAAATCACATATTTCTATAGTCATGTGGAAAACATGTTTTGTTCAGCAGCTATCAGACTGTGAACAGATAAAACTGTCTAAGAATAGAACCAGTTTGGTTATCCTACTGTAGGAACAAAAGTTTGGTCAAAATATTCTTACGTTTTCAATGATCAAATCATAAATAATACTTAAAATATTTAGCTATTAGAAATGAAGTATAAACTGAGATTCATGCATTTATGAACTGTTCTGGGCTATCATAGCTCACACTGCATTTTATAGTCACTGCTCCTCAAAATAAGAGTATTTCTTTTTCTTCTTTTTTTTTTGAGACAGAGTCTCACATATCACCTTCAGTAGAGTGCTGTAGCATCACAGCTCACAGCAACCTCAAACTCCTGGGCTTAAGTGATTCTCTTGCTTCAGCCTCCCAAGTAGCTGGGACTATAGGCGCCTGCCACAAAGCCCAGCTATTCTTTTTATTGTCATTGTTGTTTAGCAGGCCTGGGCTGGGTTCGACCCCGCTAGCCTTGGTGTATGCAGCTGGTGCCCTCTCACTAAGCTACAGGCCCTGAGCCAATAAGATTATTTCTTTGTGAGACAGAAAGACATACGGCTGAGATCCATTAACACTTCAAATGAGTTACTTTTAACCACTACCCCATATTGTATTGTTTTAAAAGAGCTTTGGCCCTACAATAAAAAAATAGGTTCCAATTCAGGTCCCTCAATTTATCAGATGTGTGACATGGATAAATAATTTGATCTTTCTAAGTCTCTGTTTCCCTCAACTATAAAAATGATACTTAGGATACCACCTAGGACACAGTGAAGCACTCACTAAATGAACATTCTTAATGAACTTAAAGACACTGCTGGAGTTGGGCTTTCACACTCTTACTGAAAGTACATTTTTCCACATGTATGTTTCCCATTTATTTTAATCTTCATTGAAGTATAACATACACAAAAGTGCATAATCTTAAGTGTGCAGCTGTGCAGCTCTATGGATTTTCACAAGGTGAATATACCCATGTACCCATCACCTAGTTCAAGAAACAGGTTGTTAGAAGCCTTACAAGCCCTCTTAGTGTCTCTTTGCAGGTCACTAGCCACCCAAAGAATAAACGCTATACTAATTTCATATATATATGTGTGTGTGTGTATATATATACATATATATGTGTGTGAATTTGAAAAACATCTGCCAATGCATTTACAGGAGCACAAAAACATAATATTAAGGTATAAATTTAACAAAATTTGTGTAATGCCTATACACTGCAAATTATAAAACACTGCTGAGGGAAATTTTTAAAATACTTAAATACGCATTCTGGAACTGGAAAAGAAAGAATAAAAAACAAGAAAATACAAATATTTAATATAAAAATTTAAAAATACTTAACTAAATGGAGAGATATTCTATGTTCATAAATTGGACTCAATATCATTAAGATGTTCATTCTTCCCAAATTGATCTACAAAGATAGTGCAATATTAACCAAAATATCAGGAGGCAAACTGTCATGCTGATTCTAAAATTTGTATAGCAAAGAAAAGGGCCAGGCAGGTTCAGTGGTTCAAGTGTGTAATTCTAGCCCTCTGGGAGGCCAAGCAAGAAGATTGTTTGTGGTCAGGAATTTGAGACCAGCCAAAGCAAGAGTAAGACACCATCCCTACCAAAAATAGAAAAAAGTGCCTGGGCATAGTGGCTCATGCCTGTAGTTTCAGCTACTCGGGAGGCTGAGGCAGGAGGATTGCTTGAGTCCAGGAATTTAAGGTTGCTGTGAGCTAGGCTGAAACTATAGCACTCTGGTCTGGAGCAAGAGTGACACTCTGATTTAAAATAAACCAACCAAAGAAACAAAAGGAAATGCAAAAGACTGAAACTTAGACAAAATATTCATTAAAAAAATAAGATGAAGGACTTGAAGTACTGAAGACATACAACAGTCATCAAGTGAGTGGGGCTCAGTGAGTAGGGCACCGGCCCCATATACCGAAGGTGGCAGGTTCAAACCTGGCCTCGGCCAAACCGCAACAACAAAAAAAACAGCCAAATGTTGTGGCCAGCACCTGTAGTCCCAGCTCCTCAGGAGGCTGAGGCAAGATAATCACCTAAGCCCAGGAGGTGGAGGTTGCAATCAGCTGTGTGACACCAGTGATAAAGTGAGACTTTATCTCTAAAAAAAAAAAAAAAAAAAAGGACCAAAGTATAGATCACTAGAACAGAACAGTCCAGAAACAGACTCACATGTGGCATGTGGTTAACTGAATTTTGAGAACAGTGCCAAGATAATTCAATGGGGGAAAGGATAGCCTTTTAAATAAATGGTGCTGAAACAATTTATCCAAGACAAAATCTCACTCTGTCACCCAGACAAAGAGTACAGTGGCATCATCACAGTTCACTGCAATCTCAAACTCCTGGGCTCAAGTAATCCTTATGCCTCAGCCTCTTGAGTAGCTGGGACTACTGGGTGTGGGCCATCACACCTGGCTTAAACAGTCTGGATTTATGTGTAGAAGCTAAAATTATAAAACATCTTAAAAAAAACAATCTTGGTGCCCTTGGGAAAGGCAAACATTATAAAAGAAAAAAAAGTCAAAAATTGGCGTGTGGCAAAATTTAAAACTTCTGAGTTCTAAAAGAAACAGTTAAAAAAGACAAATCATAAACTGGGAGAAAATATTTGCAAAATATGTATTTACAAAAGGACTTGCCTCTAGAACATAGAAAGATCTCTTAAAACTCGATAATAAGAAAATAAATAATCCCAGTTTTGTTAATGAGCAAGAGATTTGAACAGATACTTCACACAAAAAGATCCATGATTAATGGGCCAAAAAGCATATAAAACATGTTCAGCATCATCATAGGGATTATAAATTAAAATCACAAGATACTAATACACACTTACTAGAATGGCTAAAATTAAAAAGACATGACCATACCAAGTATTGGCAAAAAAAAAGGAGCACCTGCATCTCTCATATATTGTTGGCAATAAAGTTTAATGGTACAACCACTCTGAAAGACAGGTTGACACGCTTTTTATAAAGTTATATATATACTTACTTACCATATGACCCAGCATATTTAATCCTAGATATTTACTCCCCCCATGAAACACAGTTCTACACAAAGCCTTGTAAATTAATGTTCACTGCTGCTATATTCATAATAGTCCAAAACTATAATAATCCAAATGCCCATCACGAGATGAACTGAGGCCTTTTCCTTATTCAGACAATGGAAGCCCATTCATTGTCCATGACTAACAACGTGCCTTGCTCTGTAAACCTTTATTTTGCTTTTGTTCTGTAAATCCACCTTTCTGTTTCTCAATAAACTTTGTTTCACGTTAAAAAAAAAGAATGAACTGATAACGTGTATGTATATGTATAATGGAAGAGTACTCACCAAAAAAGGAACAAAGTACAAATATACAAAATTATGAGGATGAGTCTCAAAAACATGCTGAATGAAAGAAGCCAAGTATAAAAGAGCATATACTTTATGATTCTACTTGCATGAAACTTTTAGGAACAACAAATCTAACTTTTTTTTTTTTTTTGAGACAGAGCCTCAAGCTGTCCCCCTGGGTAGAGTGCCGTGGCATTACAGCT
>NW_003852416.1:19188528-19190219 GCF_000181295.1 Otolemur garnettii
CAGGCGCCCACCACAACGCCCGGCTATTTGGCTATTTTTTGGTTGCAGCCGTCATTGTTGTTTGGCGGGTCCGGGCTGGGGATCCGAACCCGCCACCTTAGGTGTACGTGGCTGGCGCCTTAGCTGGTTGAGCTATAGGAGCCGAGCCAACAAATCTAACTTTTAGTGAAAGAAACAGATCAGTAGTTGCCTGGGGCTGGATGTGGGGGTGGGACTGACTAAAGGTGGCCACAAGGGAACTTTTTGGGGCAACAAGAATATTCTCTCTCTCTCTTTTAAGAGACAGAGTCTCATTTTATCGCCCTCGGTAGAGTACTGTACCATCATAGCTCACAACAACCTCCAACTCTTGGGCTTAGGCAATTCTCCTGCCTCAGCCTCCTGAGTAGCTGGGACCACAGGTGCCCGCCAGAATGGCTGGCTATTTTTCTGTTGCAGTTTGGCTGGGGCCAGGTTCAAACCTGCCACCTTCGGTATATGGGGCTGGCACCCTACCCACTGAGCCACAGGCACCTCCCTCTCTATCTTGAGTATCACACAACTGTATACAATTGTCAAAATTCGTTGAACTACATACTCAAAATGAGTGCAATTTATTGTATGTAAATTATCTCTCAATAAAGTTGGTGTGAAAAAATTCTAAGGATAGAATGTTTGAAAAGCTAAATAATACTCTAATATGTATTTCACTTGCAACTAAGATGTTACATTTGAGTTTAGAGAATGGAACTAAGATAATTCAATGGGGAAAAGATATCTTTTTAATTAGAGAAAATTCAGAGATAAACATCTTTGTTTTCAAGCCCTTTCCTTCTACCAATACAGATTTTTTTACACATGTCTAAAGTAAATGCAGCAAAATTTCAATTTGCGAGCTTCTGAAAATCCACAAGGGCACAATGGAAAAGTTTCAATTATTAAAAAATCAAAAGGTTGTATATTAGAAGGTATGAGAGAGTTTGTAATGGTTACCAGTGGCAGAAGAATTGATTTGGCTTTCCCAACAAAAGAAGGCCTGATGACTCAACCACTATTGTTCAAATCTCTAAGAAAGTTGACAGAAAGCCTCAGTTTAATGGACACTAAGCTTCTGCCACCCCTGAACATCTCCTCTTCTATTTTTCTATTTACAGAGAACAGTTGTCTCCAAAAGAAAGGAAGGAAGGAAGAAGGAAATACGCCATCAGGTGACAAACAACACAAAATGAAAGGAGCTAAGTATTTATAACTGTCCTCCAGCTTAGTTCGCAAAGGCTAACGGCTAACATTTTTCCCCCTTGAAAACATATTACATGTGCCACTCTCAAAGTTACTATGAATTTTTCTGAAACTGCAGCCTGGGCCTAGATAGGAAAATATATACTTGAAGACATCAAGTGGCCTAACTACCAACCACCACTGGACTATTAAGTATGCTGACTTTGCTAAGTGTATTATATATGGCTTGGAAAAATGAATCACGGACTGGCTGAACTTGATGGTGAAATAACAGATGTTTTTACCTTGCATGCAAACTCTGCTTTAACCAAAAGGAACGGTGTGGTAAGCAGAGGAAAGAAAAATGTTTCAGACAAGGGACACTGTTCAGAGCTGGGAATGCAAGTAGACAAAGAAAGTAATTACAACAAGAGATAAGATAAGGGCTTGGCGCCTGTAGCACAGTGGTTACAGTGCCAGCCACATACGCCCAG
>NW_003852416.1:19190646-19195483 GCF_000181295.1 Otolemur garnettii
ACTGAGGCAGGAGACTCGCTTGAGCCCAGGAGTTGGAGGTTGCTGTGAGCTGTGATGCCATGGCACTCTACCCAGGGGGATAGCTTGAGGCTCTATCTCAAAAAAAAGAAAGTAATTACAACAACAGAGATGCAAAAGAAAAAAGGTACCTGAGGATTTTATTTGGCTTTGAGAGGGCTTTGAGGAAAGGCTCTTGCATTGGACACTATGGTAGGGGAAAGGGATCATAATGATTGAGCCGATGAATCAGTTTAAGAATAAAATGGGTCGGCAAAAAAAAAACAAACAAAAAAACAAGACGTCTGGGCTGCACCTATGACTCAAAGGAGTAGGGTGCCGGCCCCATATGCTGGAGGTGGTGGGTTCAAACCCAGCTCCAGCCAAAAAAAAAGAAAACCCAAAGAATAAAATGGGCCAAGAGTTGTATAGTAGCAGTCCCTAACATTTTTGGCACCAAGGGCCAGTTTCATGGAAGAAAATTCTTCCACAGTTGGGGGCTAAGGTGGGCGAGATGGTTTCTGGATGATTCAAAAGCATTGTATCTCCACCTCAGATTATCAGGCATTAGATTCGCATAAGAAGTGCACAACCTAGATCTCTCAGATTCAGTTTACAGTAGTGTTCGTGGTCCTATGAGAATCTAATGCTACTGTTTATCTGACAGGGAGTGATGCAAGTGATATGGAGTGGCTATAAATACAGATGAAGCCTCACTCTTTGCTTGCTCACCTCCCATTGCTCCTCACCTCCAGCTTCCTGGCAAGCTCCTAACAGGCCACTGACCAGCACCAGTCTGTGGCAGGGTTTGGGGATTGCAGTTGCTTTTTTTTTTTAAAACAGAGTCTCACTATGTCATCCTTGGTAGAGTGCCATGGCATAATAGCTCACAGCAACCTCAAACTCTTGGGCTCAAGCGATTCTCTTGCCTCAGCCCCCCAGGTAGCTGCCACAATGCCCGGCTATTTTTGTTATTGTTGTTGCAGTTGTCATTGTTGTTTTAGCAGGCCCAGGCCAGGCTCGAACCTGCCAGCCTTGGTGCATGTACCTGATGCCATAACCACTGTGCTACAGGCACCAAGCCTAGGGACTGCAGTTGTACAGGGGATGAGGCGATAGCCTAGGAAGAATAAGATAAGAATTCTGATTCAGGCTGGAACTTTAGCATTATCAATCAACCAACAATTATTTATATTGAGTGACTTCTCTGTGTTGGGCACTTTACCAGATACTGGGGAAAGTGCAATGAATAGGCAAACATGAACAAATTTTCTTTGCCTTTTCTGGGGAGAACATATAATAAATATGTTAATTTCAGAAACCAATAAGGACTGTGAAGAAAACAAAATAGGGAGTGGATAGTATAGCCTACTTTAACTGGGACCATCAAGAAATGACTCTGAAGGAGGTGAGATTTGAGCCAAGGTCTAAAAGATAAGTCAGTCTTTTTTTTTTTTTTTTTTGAGACAGAGACTCAAGCTGTCGCCCTGGGTAGAATACTGTGGCCTCACAGCTCACAGCAACCTCTGACTCCTGGGCTTAAGCAATGCTCCTGCCCCAGACCCAGACTCCCAAGTAGCTGGGGCTTCAGGCGCCCGCCACAATGCCCGGCTATTTTTTGGTTATAGTTGTCATTGTTGTTTGGCAGGCCCAGGCTGGATTCACATCTGCTAGCTCCAGTGCATGTAGCCAGCACTGGGTCAAGAAGTCAGTCTTGAGCCACAGGTGCCGAGCCAGGAAGTTAGTCTTTTTTTTTTTTTTTTTTTGAGACAGAGCCTCAAGCTGTCCCCCTGGGGAGAGTGCCGTTGCATCACAGCTCACAGCAACCTCCGACTCCTGGGCTCAAGCGAGTCTCCTGCTTCAGCCTCCCAAGTAGCTGGGACCACAGGTGCCTGCCACAATGCCTGGCTATTTTTTGGCTGCAGCTGTCATTGTTGTTTGGTGGGCCCAGGCTGGATTCAAACCCACCACCTTAGGTGTATGTGGCTGTTGCCTTAACCGCTTGAGCCACAGGCGCAGAGCCAAGAAGTCAGTCTTATGAAGAACTGGGCTAAGAGCTTTCCAGACAGAAGGGAGAGTATATACAAAAGTACATTCAGAAAGAAGGCTAGTGTGGCTGGGTCAGATAGAATAAGGGGAGAAATGATGGCAAATGAGGTAGCCTGAGGCCAGATCATATAAAGCCCTCCAGGCTACCCTAAGGAGTCTGAATTTCATCTGGAGTATAAAGTAGATGCCCTGGAGATTTTGAAGTAGTCAAGTATGATATCATCTGATTGTCTTAGAAATATTTAGACTAGCAGCTACATAATGAATGGACCTGGGTGGAGGGTGTCTGTAGTCCCAGCTACTTGGGAGGCTGAGGCAAGACAATCTCTCAAGCCCAAGAGTCTGAGGTTGCTGTGAGCTGTGACGCCACAGCACTCTACCCAGGGGAACAGCTTGAGATTCTGTCTCAAAAAAAAAAAAAATGTACTTGAGCTGATCTTTAGTCTAGTAGATAAGCCTGGATGGATATAGAACAGGATCCTTGCTCTGATGGCCAAGAGAAACAAGGCAAACCTGTAAGGGTTTTGCAGGGGCTAGGAGGAGATTTTTGAAGATCTATATTATATTTTCTACAGGCTGTTACTAGAATTTAGTTAAATAAGAATCCTAAACCACTGATTTTAATGCCCTTTTCCAATTATTTTCCCTTGATCTCTGTAAAAGCATCTTAAAAACACCGACTTGGTTGAATTGTGAGGAAATGGGATAGTTTACATTTTGATTAGGATGGGAAGAGAGTTAAGTAAACACACCTGGGGATGGACATGGTGATGACAAAAAGACACAAAACAGTTCCAGAACTCCTAAAGACCTAAGGAGGGAAAGAAAAGGAATGCAGAGATGGACAGAACTAACTGGTACCTGAGTATCCTTTTATAAGGGGACTTCAAGAGAAATTGAAAGAATTTAGCCATAAATTGAACATGCAGAGAAAAACTAACAACTACTTAATTACTAATAATTATTCCAATTTTTAGAATTAGAACTTATAATTATTCTAATTTTTAGTTCTTTATAACTAGAGACCAAAGAAAGTAGTCTGTTATTCTTTATGGGGTAAAGGAGAGAGTGGAATTTAAATGAAAATGGTGGCTGGGTATACAAATGGGGGATACATTTTAAGAGAGGTAAACATCACAATTCTCAGTGGGATTACTGTATTAATATTTTAACAGCTTCAACTAAATATGATTACATATTAGGTGAACTCATAAACATGTCAGATCTGATTAGTGAACATGGAAGACAGGAAGGGGCAGATTTGTCAGCAGAAGGAAAGTTCATGTTATGAATCTGACTGATTTCTAATAACCTACCAGGAAAAGCTTACAATCCTTCTAATTCTTTTAAATACAACTCACTAGGAAATGAACTCACGTTGTCCTAGTATATTTAAAGACTGGACACTTGCCAGTCTTTTTTTTGTACATGCTAACTATAGGAAAAGCCACGCATAAAATTTACCCAAATTGGCTTGGCGCTTGTGGCTCAAGTGGCTAAGGCGCCAGCCAAATATACCTGAGCTGGCGGGTTCAAATACAGCCCAGACCCGCCAAACAACAATGATGGCTGCAAACAAAAAACAGCCAGGCTCCATGGTGGGCGCCTGGAGTCCCAGCTACTTGGGAGGCAGAGACAGGAGAATCGCTTGAGCCTAGGAGTTGGAGATTGCTGTGAGCTATGCTGCCACAGCACTCTACCAAGGGCAACAGCTTGAGGCTCTGTCTCAAAAAAAAAAAAAAATTTACCCAAATCAAAGCAAAGCCTTTTATATTATTTTCTGATTTCTCATGTAGTTAAAGGAATAGGATAGTCATTTAACATTTTTAGGTTTCTTTTTTCTTTCTTTCTTTTTTTTTAAATTAAATCATAGCTGTGTACATTAATGCAATCACAGGGTACAGTGTGGTGATTTTATATACAATTTAAAATACTCTCATCAAACATTTTTAGGTTTCAAAACTGAGACTCTTGTTTCTTTAGTGGACTCCCTCATGCATCTCTATAGTTTCCAGAGCAAAAGGTTCTTTTGTTCTAAACCAAGAAACTCACTGCAGTTTAATTTACTGCTGCATTATTATAGCTACTAACTACATACACCTCCAAGGCTGGTAAACCCACTGATGTAGACAGTGCCACCTTAAAAGGAATTTTGGATGGGTCCTAGTGATGGGGGAAAAAAGACATAATGTTTAATTATAAGAAATGATTGAAATAGGCATAGACATACCCTGGGTGCCTCTGCACTGCAGCAAGCTCTAAACTTGTTATCGTTAATGGTTTAAATTTCACTGTGCTAATCATTTCAGGACACAAGCCTTTCTTGATAATCTAATGAATTATTCCAACATCCTTCAGCAAAAAAAAAAAAAAAAAAAAAAAAATCCTCCATGACAGCACTAATTACAAGACGTTTTCCCAGTGCTTATGTAAAATATGACAGAGCAGCAGCTTAGGGAATTGCAGAAAACTGCTTCTAATTTCCACTGAGAAACTGACAAACACCTCTCTTTCATCTCTCCCAGCTCTCAAGTAAGATTTAACTTTCTCATTTAGTTAATTACCGAGTGAGGATCATCATTTCCCCGGATCGGAGCGGCACAGAGCCTTTATCGTGTTAACTTGTGAACTTGATCGATGGCTGCTGCTAAAACTTAATAACTTCACCCCCTGGCAAATTGTAAGATAAATATAATAGGAGAAACTCTGACAGTAAAAACCTGCCAGAAATGAGCGCTGTGTTTATGTTTCTTTGCAGGCAGCAAAAAAAAAAAAAAAAAAAAAAAAAACC
>NW_003852416.1:19196002-19200609 GCF_000181295.1 Otolemur garnettii
AAAAAAAAAAAAAAAAAAAAAAAAAAAAATGTCATGGTTATTATGTAAAATGTCCAACCAGCATGAATAGACATAAAATCCTTTTAAAAGATAATTTTGTACTTTTAAAACACTTTAAGAACTATATGTAGGAACAAAAGCAAGAGAATTTTGTCCAGTGAAATTTTTTCAATGACCATGGGTCCATGCCTTCAGGATTCAATTAACTGCAGAATTCCTAGATCACTTTTTAAAAACCCCTACAGCTAGAAAACTATTCACCAACTGGCATCATTACCATTTAACCCTTTGTAAAATAAGGAGTACGTTATAGCTAGGAAATGAATAACTCAAGTTGTCTAGAAAACTTCATCTAGTCTTCCATTCACCTTCTACCCACAGGCTAATCAACAAACCCAAAAGGAAATAGTCTGATGAATGTTTTCCTTTTGGTCAAATTGAATCTAAGCTCAGAATTTTAACATTTAATTGTGGCAGAATTGGTATCATGGCCCAGTACAGCATCCAAGTTAAGCTTTTTACAACCAGCAATACCAAGGGGAGACAACAGAGAGGGTATCAACAGAGAGGGTATAACAACAGTAGAACTGTTGCTTACCAATGCCTGTCCCTCCTACCCCCAAGACTGTTAACAGGGCTGAAAAGAAATCTATACATAAATTGCCAAGTTTACCAGCCTGAACACTCTTATAGAATATAATTACTAAAAATAAAATATGAACTAAATTTTGGGGAGGATAGAGAAAAGCAGAAAAGGTCTTATAGAACTTCAGGTTGAAGCCTAACTTGTACAGCTGTATTTAACATCCATCACATACTACAATAGTCCCACTGAGCTGAAGACTTCATACTGCAATCTAAAGGGCGACCATTTTCAAAACCCAAAAGGATCTGGAAAACCGAACATCAAAATAGCAAACCAAATTAATATTCTCTATAGGATCAAATTCTGACTGTTTTTCCTTTCATTAAATAAAGATCTATTGAAAAAAGATCAATTGATTTTTTAAAAACAGCATTATAATAGAAGCATTCTAGAAAATATGAAAAATGTAGAAGCACAAAGAACATAAACATTGCCCATAAATTTCACTATCAATAAATAGACAACGTTAACATTTTGGTTGCTATGTATCTTTCTGGTTTTTTTGGTTTTTGTTTTTTGAGACAAGAGCCTCCAGCTGTCCCCCTGGGTAGAGTGCCGTGGCATCACAGCTCACAGCAACCTCCAACTCCTGGGCTCAAGCCAGTCTCTGCCTTAGCCTCCTGAGTAGCTGGGACCACACGCATCCGCCACAACGCCCGGCTACTTTTTGGCTACAGCCGTCATTGCTGTTTGGTGGGCCTGGGTTGGATTCAAACCTACCATCTTGGGTGTACGTGGCTGGCGCCTTAGCCACTTGAACCACAGGCACCGAGCCTCTTTCTGTTTTTTATAAAAAAAATTATTAGTCAGTGATTTGAACAATGTGGGGTGGGAAGGGAGTTTCTGTGCCATCTAGAGAATGCTTTGTCCATAACATCAAATTAATCAGCATAAGCAAAAGCTCCTTTGCTGAACACCTTTGAGAAGTTAAGATGTGATTCTGGAGGATATAATGATAGGCCACTGTGATGGGGGAAGAAAGGGGAGAGTAAAGGACAAAGACCAAGAGAAAGTGGAGGAGTGAGGAAAGACAGGGAGTAAATGAGTGGGGAAAATCTGGAAGGGAAGCAGGGAGAAGAGGCTAGAGCCAGGGCAGAGGTCAGGGGAGTAAAAGGAATGGCAAAAGTGACTAAAGAACGGGGACTAGGATGTGGGGTAGGTGAGAGATAGGAAAATGATGGGGGAAGAGTGATAAGCAGGGGTAGAGAAAAGAAAGATGGAGGAGGTAAGAGAGACGATGGGCTAGGGAAGAGATGGAGGGAGAGGGGTAGGGTAGAGATGAAGTAGAGGATAAGCAGAGGTGAGGAGGTGAGGAGATGAGGATAAATGGTGGTGGTGGTGGTGGGTAGGGGAATTAATATAACCAAGTGCAAATGAGACCTCACATTGCCAAGCTCTAAAAGGAAAAAAATGCTTACTGGACAAACAGGTCCTCTCCCACATAATAAGTAATAAACATCAAAAGGTAGAGGAGATGAGAAACTATTTTTTTAAAACAACTACACAATGTTTTAGGCCAAGTAATCAAGTTTAATTGTCTGAAATCTTGTTGCTCTTTGTATGTAACTTCTTCACATAGAGGTTGCTCATCTGGTTGTTAAATGATGTTAATATTACCAAAATAAATTTTCTGTGATGGTGAAAATGTAAACTAAGATTCTTCTGCCTACCTACCCCCTTACATCTTCCCTATGTTTAGCATTGGAAAATTATTAAGTTTTACCATAATAGGGAATGATGGAAGCACCTGCTGCCAGAGATAAACACAGAGACATGCTTAAAACACAATTTTTGGGTCTGATAAAAAGGCCTCAATGACTTGATAAAACTTGCTTTTGTGGCTCGGCGCCTGTGGCTCAAGTGGCTAAGGCACCAGCGACGTACACCCAAGGTGGCGGGTTCAAATCCAGCCCGGACCCACCAAATAACAATGACAGCTGCAACCAAAAAGTAGCCGGGCATTGTAGTGGGCACCTGTGGTCCCAGCTACTCGGGAGGCTGAGGCAGGAGACTCGCTTGAGCCCAGGAGTTGGAGGTTGCTGTGTGCTGTGATGCCACGGTACTCTACCCACGGGGACAGCTGGAGGCTCCTGTCTCAAAACAAAACAAAACAAAACAAACCCTTGCTTTTGTGGGGGAAAAAAAGAGCCCTTTAAAAGTTTTACCTAAAACCTGGATAGGAAGATAACAGGATTTGATTTGGGATAAGATCTCAAGAAGCCAATTCAGCTTTCTAGAAGAAATTCAACTCCTTCCAAATGCTTGTTAATGCAAGCTAAATGCAGCAAGAAATAATCCTATGAGGCAGGAGCACAAGATTCTCTTAGCTGCAGTGAATGAAGTAAATGACTTGTAACTTCTGCAAGTCTTGGTTATCTGCAGGTAAAACTTTAATAACCCTTGGAGCATCAAGGGACTGAAGACATTTCTCTCTGGAATACTTCAGTAATTGTTTTCTTAATTTATCCAAGAAAAGCTCAGTTTGGATGCAGCATCTGGTTTTTTTCATTGTTGCTTTATTTTTTCTAAAAGTAGAGGTAATCAAAATAACTTGCTCAGATTCACATAAGTTTCTAGAGTTCAAACCAAATTTCAAAATGCAGTTGTTATATGAACTATACTGTTTTTCTCAAATGGGCCCTTCCTCTTTTTAAGGACAATGAAGCTCCAAGTCAATGACTAAGAAGACCAGGATGACTTTGCATAGATGGATAAACACATTTCCTATAACCAAATGTGGTTTACATGAGCATCAAGACTGAAAGTGTCAAACTGAGGCCAGTTTAAATACCTTTTTGGAGTTTATGTAATAGAATATCATTAAAAGACTACAATTTAAATGGAATGTGATCTTGGGTAAGGAACTTAATCTTTCTATGACTCGTATTTCTCTGGCAATACTTATAGTATTTACTTGAAGAGTTAATGTTGGGATAAAGATAATATATACAAAGGCATTTAGAAAAAGTAACTGGCACATACCATGTTTCCCCGAAAATAAGACCTACCCAAACAATAAACTCTAGCAGGATTTCTATACATTTGTTAAATATAAGCCCTACCCCGATAATAAGACCTAGTGATGGGCGTGGCTATGCATTTTGGTGCAGAGGGATAAGGAAGACTGGAATACCTTTTATCTGCCACAGCTCCTTTCTCCAAGCCCTTTGCACTTGCACGGGTGTGCGTGTGGTAACTGCGGTTGCAGGCATCCTATTGCGCATGTGCGAACGGCTAGGGGAAAGGAGTTCACACATCACTAGTGCCAGCCCCCCCAACAAGGTCGGCTCCCCGTGTCAGGTTCCAGAAGAAGATGACTTAACTGTATTTGGATAAATGTAGATTGTTGTTAATAAAAATAAGACATCAGCTGAAAATAAGCCCTAGTGTGTCTTCTTGAGAAAAAATAAATATAAGACAGTGTCTTATTTTAGGGGAAACACGGTAGTAAGAGCCCAAACTGTCATTCATATCTTAACTAGAAAGAATCACAAATCTACATAGTTGATTACAATTAACATAATACTTTAATAAATATAATCTTTGCTTTTATAATAGTTTCTTTGTCCAGAAACTTTTCACTTTCAAACTAGAGTTTAAGCCCTAGAAAGAAAAGGTTATGACATCAGTCATTGTAGCAGCAGCTCAAAAATACTTGGTAAACAGAATTTTTTATCCAATTTAAAATAAGAGGTAGATATTGCTTTTTGGGAGTACAGTGGTATAAACTGTGGTACAGTGGCATAAAAATGCATTGTGATATAAACATATTTGGACTCCTCTTCCCTCACCAACAAGCATGCACCCACTATATTGATACTTTGTCCACAGGCATTCAAATTTAGCAATCTAATCCATTTTCAAAGATTGGCTTTAATATTTTCATGTAATAAAATATGTAAAAGATTACTATGCAAAAATTTAAGAATCAAAGCAAAACTGAACTTTTTTTTTTTTTTTT
>NW_003852416.1:19201359-19205746 GCF_000181295.1 Otolemur garnettii
CTTAGCCGGTTGAGCTATAGGCACCGAGCCTTATTTTATTTTTAAAGACAGAATCTCACTCCATTGCCCAGGTTAGAGTGCTATGGCATCAACCTAGCTCACAGCAGCCTCAAACTCCTGGGTTCAAGCTAACTTTTGGCCTCTGCCTCCCAAGTAGTTGGAACTACAAGCATTCACCATCATACCCGACTGATTTTCCTTTCCTTTCCTTCTTAGCCACCTTAGGTGTATGTGGCTGGCACTTTAGCCACTTGAGCCACAGGCGCCGAGCCCGATAGCAAGACTCTTAATGTGTTACTCTAATTTTTAAAATCCACTTAACCAATTTCAAGTGAAGAGCTAACATCCTGTAGGGCAGAGTAAACTTTGCTTCCTTCTGATTTTCTACTTTGATTTAGCAATCAGTAAAAACAGAGCTAAAATTCTGGCCGTCAACGACATCCACCCCTTTTCTCTAAAAAATCTTGTAATTCTGTTCAAAGGTTATTTATATGTCCTCCACATGGAAACCATTTTATGGGATTTCAGGATCAGAGATTGCTGATTTTTGGCCTTCCTGAGAAAAGACACTGGAATATTGAGGGTCACAAAAAAACCCAGGAATGGACAAACTCCCCCACCAGGGTGTGTGTGTGTGACAACTGGGAAGAAAGTTATCTTCATAATATTTGTGTACTTATTTAGAAATAGGAATTTTATCCTTTTATGCAGAACTTGGGTTTTCTTAAAGCATGAAATGTTTTCTAGAAATTCTGGTTAGATAATCAATCTTTTCACTTCACCATTAGAGTAAGTATACTCTAAAATACTAAATATGAAACTCAAGGATATCAACTCTCATGAATTTTTTCTCATTGTCAAACATTCTGTAGTTATTCTATTGTCAATTCTCACTTAAGGAACACATATTGAAATTTGATGCATTAGAAACAAATAACTCAACAAAAAATGTTTTCTTATACCTGACATATGTGTTTTCACACAGCCCTTCTGCAAAAGGGAGGAAATAGGATGTAAAAGAGATGTAGGCTCAGTTTAAATAACAAATTAGCTATGTGACTTTGGGCAAATTTCCATCTGTAAAAGGAGTGTATGGATGGGATCATATCTGGCTAAGTATGGCACTTACACTTTAAATTTATAATCTGGTTATATTGTTAAGTGAAAATCGAGTTGTGCAAATAAATTTAAAAATAAGAGATTCATTTTCACATCTTTTATTTAAAAATGCATTAGAGTTTAACTATATTTCAAAAATTAAAAAAATAGTCGCTAATATATATTTTTCATAATAATATTGGAATAATTATAGTACATAAATCTAAGAATATATCAAACTATTACTTTTTTTCTTTTTCTTTTCTTTTTTTTTTTTTAATTTTCTGAGACAGTCTCACTTTGTTACCCTTGGTAGAGTACCGTGGTGTCACGGCTCACAGCAACATCCAACTTTTGGGCACAAGTGATTCTCTTGCTTCAGCTTCCCAAGTAGCTAGGACTACAGGCGCCCACCACAATGCCCAGCTATTTTTATAGATGGGGGATTTGCTCTTGCTCAGGCTGGTCTCAAACCTGTGAACCACCATGCCTGGCCAATCAAACTATTTTTAAACAACTGAGTTTTTAAAATGAAGAAATGCTATCATTCTGAGTGACAAATACAGGGGTAACATTATTATTCTCCTACCTTTCTACATGCTTAAGGTATTCTAAAATTAATAATTAAAAACTAGAAATATCTGGCTAGGTGTGGTGGCTCATGCTTATAATCCTAGCACTTTGGTAGATGATCACTTGAACTTGAGACCAAGCTGGGCAACATTGCAAGATCCTGTCTCTACCAAAAAGAAAACAAAATAAGACAAAATAAAACACCAATAAAGACCCCAAACAACCCCCATTCCTCCAAATTAGCCAGGTATGGTAGCACAGGCCTATAGTCTTAGGTAGCCAGGGGCTCAGCTACGAGTTTGAGGTTGCAGTGAACTATGACACTACTGAACTCCAGCCAAGGCAACACAGATTTCACAGAGAAAGAAAGAAAAGAAAGAAAGGAAAGAAAGGAAGAAAGAAAGAAAGAAAGAGGGAAGGAAGGAAACTTTGAAAAGTTTTTGGAGTTTCTTTTATTGTAGAGACAGAGTCTCACTTTATCACCCTTTGGAGAGTGCTGTGCCCTCACAGCTCACAGCAACCGCCAACTCCTGGGCCCTACCCTCGGTAGAGTACTATAGCATCACAGCTCACAGCAACGCCCAACTTTTGGGCATAAGTGATTCTCTTGCCTTAGCCTCCCAAGTAGCTAGGACTATAGGCACCCGCCACAATGCCCAGCCATTTTTTGGTTGCAGTTTGGCTGGGGCTGGGTTCAAACCAACCACCCTCAGTAGTAGTAGTTCAAACCAACCACCCACAGGCTCCGTCTAGTTTTTGGAGTTTCAACCTTCTTCGTAGCTAACACAAGGATATGAAACTCCAGTAATGCTGTTTTGAAATTTTCTGTCTCAATATGCCTCATTTCTTTCACGTTTAATCTCTGGTTTCCTCATCTATCCCTCTTCTTAGTTCCCAGTATTTAAGAATAAGTTTTCTAGAAAACTGTCAATAAATGAATGTACCTCTTCATTAAAGACCTCTTTACTTCACAAGGTAACAAAAAATATATACCAATTGGTCTTATTTAGGGCCAAATCGCGTATTGTGTACTGATGTTTTGGTCACTGACTGTTCATACAGTGGTTGTCCCATAGGATTATACCACTGTATTTTTATTACATCTTTTCTATATTTAGATAATACTTACAATTGTATTACAACTGACTACAATATTCAGTACATGAATATGCTGTATAGATTTGCAGCCTAGCAGCGACAGGCTATGCTATATAGCCTAGGTATAGTAGGCTATACCATCCGGGTTTATAAATATACTCTGAGATGTTCCAGTAATGACAAAATCATTTAATGACATATTGATCATAATGTATTTCCATCATTAAGGAACACATGACTATGATAGAGGGACTACAAGAAAAGTCTGCAAATAGACATAAAAAAAACCTACTAGAATCTTCTTAAAGCTTTATCAAGGTTGTAGTACCCATGATCAGATGGCTACCATTCTTTCCCAGTATAATTTTCAGCATTATAGGACATAGCTGCTATATCATGGCTATGTTTTTCTCTCAGATTCCAAAGGTCATCTAATATCTTCAAGGTCAAGATGGCATATTAGCTACCATAATAAATATTGCAAGTTACAAGCACCAACTTCCATGGTGATAGCATTTCTTTTTTTTTTTTTTTTTTTTATTGAATGGTAACTATGTACATTAATGCACTTCTGGGGTACAGTGTGGGGTTTTCACATGCAATCTGAAATACTTCCATCAAACTGGTCAATACAGCCTTCATGTCATTTTCTCAGTTATTGCTTTAAAACGTTCACATTCTACTCTTAGAAAGATGGTGACAGCATTTCTTGACAGTGAGTAACCTAACAGGATTACATTGTAAGTAAGGATGGAAAACTGGGTTGATATCAGAACGGACATTAAGAGAACAGCAATAAGAATGGGGCTTAGGGGTTGGACAAAGACAAAATTGAAGCATTTTAGAGGATATATTTTTTTTTTTTTAGAGACAAAGTCTCACTTTATCGCCCTTGGTAGAGTGCCGTGGTGTCACAGCTCACAGCAACCTCCAACTCCTGAGTTTAGGTGATTCTCTTGCCTCAGCCTCCCGAGTAGGCACCTGCCATAACACCTGGCTACTTTTTTGTTGCAGTCTGGCCAGGGCTGGGTTTAAACCTACCACCCTCGGTATATGGGGCCGGTGCCCTACTCACTGAGCCACAGGTGCCACCATACAGGATATATTCTTAAGGTTAATATCAAGGAGCCTAGGGCATTACTTCTGGAGGAGATAATTATTTCAAATGTAGTAATGCAAAGTGTCAGGCAAGCCCAGGCTCAAGCAAATGTCTGCCACATATAAACTATGCAGGCCTGAGCAAGCTGGTTATCCTCTTTAAGTCTTCACTTTCTTCAACTGTAAAGGAAAACAGCACCACCTATTTCACAGGGCTAATATAAAAACTTCGTACCAAATTCCCCACAAATGGGAATTCTGAATTGAAATACTTTTTAAATATGGTAACTTTGTGTAAGCATCATTAGCTGATGAGTTTGGAGGTAGAACTGTGAAGAAAACAAAGAAAATTTAAGATGTGATTTGTGTATAAGACTCTGAGAATTTTTTTTTTTTTTTTTTTGAGACAGAGCCTCAAGCTGTCCTCCTGGGCAGAGTGCCGTGGCATTCCAGCTCACAGCAACCTCCAACTCCTGGGCTCAAGCGAGTCTCCTGCCTCCGCCTCCCAAGTAGCTGGGAC
>NW_003852416.1:19206826-19223321 GCF_000181295.1 Otolemur garnettii
CCAGGAGTTGGAGGTTGCTGTGAGCTGTAATGCCACGGCACTCTACCCAGGGGGACAGCTTGAGGCTCTGTCTCAAAAAAAAAAAAAATACAGAATTCTCACCTCTAGCCCACACCACACACAAAAACAAAATGGATTGTAAATCTAAACATGAAAGGTAAAGCAATAAAAATTTTAGAAAACTTGTAATATCTTCCCAAGATTGGAACAGGCACAGATTTCTTAAGAATATAAAAATACTTAACTATATATGGCAAAGATTAATAAATTGGAATATTATAGAAACTAAAAGCTCTGTTCAGTTCCTCAACAGACATCATAAAAAAAATGAAAAGGCAAGTAGAGTAGGAGAAAATGTATGTAATACATACAAATAATTTGTATCCAGAATTTACATAAACCCTAGAAATCTTTATGAAAAATACATAAAACCCAGTAGCAATAATGAGCAAAGATTGGAATTCATATCCAAATGGCCAATCAGCATATAAAGATAAGCTTGATTTTAACAGTGCTCATGGAAATTTAAATTAAAAACACAATGTGACAATAATGTGAATATGAAAGATAGCATATTTTCTGTATTTTTTACCACAGCTAAATAAACAACTCAGCACATAGTATATGATACTACTATACATCACTAGAATGCTATAATGGAAAAGCCAACACCAAGTTGGTGAGGAAAAGAGAAAGATGGAGCTCTCATTCACTGCCATATATACTGGTAACAGTATGGAAATTCTCTCATACTTACATGTATCTATTTGAACACATTCATTGTATATATTAATGAAAAGATATGTAGAAGAATTTTATGGTAGTTATCAAAATCTGAAAGAAGCCCAAATGTTCCCAGTAGTAAAATGGATAAACTGGAAAAAAAATGGATAAACTGGGTATTTATATACTTTGAAACATTATATATCAATGAGAATAAACAAACTACAACTATGTGATAATATGAACGATCATCAAATATACTAAAGTAATTCAGACAGCAAAAAATACCTACTGCTACTAAAGGGTTCCATTTATATCAAGCTCAAAAATAGGCAAGACTATATAGTAATACATGTATATGATATGATGTTAGAAGTGAGGATCATAGTTACCCTTGGAAGGGTAGTGACTTGAGAGCAGTGGTGGACTCCAGTAATGTTCTTTACATTTCTTTTTAAAATCTGAGTTATGATTATACAGGTGTAAATTCAGGCTCAAAGGAGTTGGGCACCGGCCCCATATGTAGGAGGTGGCGGGTTCAAACCCGCCCAGGCCAAAAAAAGAAAGAAAAATTCAGGATCTCCTGAACACTCTGTTAGGAGGAGATCGTAATATTCATAGAAAGGAAGATATGAGTGAATAAAGTTCTGTTTCATCACAGATGGACAGACTGTCCTAGCCCTTACTTTCTGATACGAGAGGAAATAGGGACTTCTAATAAAAAAGATTGAAATTTTTGCAATACAAGAGCCTGAGTCTCTATTTTTACTTATGACCCTATTGCCACATACAGACAATTGTTCCCATATGCCACCACTCTGAACAAGGTTAGAGCTCCCTCTAGCACTTTTAACTAAGGAAACACCACAGGCCCTTACAGAGCCAACACAGTTTGGTGCTGCCCACAGTTAAATGCAATTTGGTGATTTTTATTTTTAATTTGCTTTAATTGTTGCTATGATATGAATAATTAATAGGGCTGCTTATGCCAGTTTTGTTAAGTTCACAGTACAGAAAGCCAGGAGAGAAATATCTACTTAAAAAGGAGGCTTAAAAATGGTTATAACTGCTATAATATTAGAGAATTCTGAATGTTTATTCATGATTTGTGGCAACATTATGTTCTAATAAACATTCTTCCAAGCACTTCCTACTAAAATATCTTCCTAGACTCATCTATTTTTTTCTTCATGTCTACATAACCACTGTACCTATAGTACTGTATAAGAGCAAAGTAGGTCAGTATCAAGAGATCCTTGCTCTTCGGTAGAGAATAGAAAGGTTTGGCTGTAAACACTTAACCTAGTTCCATTCATTCTAAAACAAGTATTTATCAGCATTAAATAACCCCCTGGACAATAGCGACCTATTCAATTTAAAGCCTGTATTTTTCCTCCATGTTTATAAACCCCTTTTCCACAGGCACCTTAACCATTGGAAATTATGACAATAAGGTCTCCATCCAACAATGTCTATTTCACATTTGGATATTGCCAGAAAGTATATTTTAGTTATAATGTTGTAATCCTATACAATCCAGACAGAATCTGAGCAGGAGCTAAAAGTTCAATAATTATAATACACACAACCATTCTGGGAATGCAGCCAGAAATAAAAGCGACTTCATTTTTCAAGATAGGATTTCAAATCTTTCCCATCCTGGACAAAACATAGCTTTTCAACACTCTTGTTAAAATCAATACACATAAAAAACTCCAGCTAATTAATAAGTTCCTTGAATCAAAGGAAGTAATGAGAGAAAGAAAAAGAGGAGAATATAGTCACTTTAATGTAAATTCATTTTAGAGAAGACTATTATATATTATTCAATTTTCTACATTTTCAAAATTAAGAAAGTATTTTGAGTTATAATCTAGCAAATATTTTCTATCAACTGTTTATATTTAAAGTATATGGATTCCTCAAAAAATACATCCATGATTAAAAGAAGTTTTAGTATTACCATTAGGTTACCATTTCATTATTTAGCATGTGAAATGAAGATTTTTTTTTTTTTTGAGACAGAGCCTCAAGCTATCCCCCTGGGTAGAGTGCCATGGCATCACAGCTCACAGCAACCTCCAACTCCTGGGCTCAAGCGAGTCTCCTGCCTCAGCCTCCCAAGTAGCTGGGACTACAGGCGCCTGCTACAACGCCCGGCCATTTTTTTGGTTGGAGCCATCATTGTTGTTTGGCGGGCCCAGGCTGGGGATTCGAACCCGTCACCTTAGGTGTATGTGGCTGGCGCCTTAGCCACTTGAGCCACAGGTGCCGAGCCGAAATGAAGATTAATACAAGTTAGTACAACTTCTCTTCTGCTCTGGTTACAGATAAGCACCATTCTACCAAAGACAATCCCACCGTTGATAACAGTTCTAGAGCTTTCCTGTACACACCACAAAGTCAAAATGTCAATTTACTACCTTCATTTGGTTTTGCATTATGTCTGCTGGTCATATTAACATGGCCATACTCATTGCAAGAGCAGCTCAAACTAGGGGTGAAATATTGTGTAAAAAGTTATTCATTAGCCCGCTGAGGCCCTCAACTGGGAGTTGTGCTTTTCCTAAGACAGTATTCGCTACAGCTTCTCTTTCAATTCACCTGTCTAGTAACTGGTGGGAGCGGCACATCATGAACTAGAACAAGAATGACATTTCTAAATTAACATTACAGAAAAGCTATTTGATGCTGCCTCTTGGTTTCTCCACTTCACTCTCTTTTGTGGCCTCCAAAGGCTTCAGAACCCTGGCATTAATTAAGCAACAGTTTTATTACATACAATCAAAGCCTGAAAAGAAAAGCCTAACAGACAGTAAAAGGAGATTACAAGGTTCAATTAACAGTTTTATCTTTTTATGGCTGCTAATCGAAGTATTTTTAATTTTTATCATCTCACATGGAATCCTAAAAAGGAACATATTTTAAGTACAAGAGAAGAATAACAAACCTAAAATTATTACTGTATTGTGATTTTTTTTTTTTTTGAGACAGCGTCTCACTATGTTGCCCTCGGTAGAGTGCCATGGCATCACAGCTCACAGCAACCTCAAACTCTTGGGCTTAAGCGATTCTCTTGCTTCAGCCTCCCAAGTAGCTGGAACTATAGGCACCTGCCATAAGGCCTGGCTATTTTTTTTTGTTGCAGTTGTTTAGCTGCCCCAGGCCAGGTTAGAACTAGCTAGCCTCGGTGCATGTGGCTGGCACTGTAACCAGTGTGCTATGGCACCTAGTTGAATTTTTTTTAATAACCAATTTGCCTATTTCAGTGATTTTCAACTCCTGGCTAGTTGTTAGTAAAATGTTTACATTTCATTGGCACTACAAAGCATATTTTAAATAATACTCCCATACGCAATATATATCTTACCTTCTATATATTAAAATTCACAAACACAGTGGTTTAAAAGCATAGGGCCAAGGGGCCAGATGGTCTGGGTTCAAATTCCAATTCTGCAACAAAGAATATAACCTTGGGCAAGTTGCTTGATCTGAGTTTGGTTCTTTTGTATATAATGTAGGGTTAAATAGCTAATGAGTTGTAATGATTGAAGTGAAAAGGTATATCCAAGTATAAAGCACTTAGCCCAATGTCTGGCACGTTATAAATGCTCATTAAATATCTGTAATGGTACAGAAAGGCTATCAAATTGATGATATAATCACTGGATTTTAATGCTTTAAAAAAACATATTTCATGGGCAGGCCCCCTGGTGGCTTGTGGCTCATGCCTGTAATCCTAGCACTCTAGGAGGCCAAGAAGGGTGGATTGCTTGAGCTCAGGAGCTTAAGACCAGCCTGAGCAAGAGTGAGACCCCATCTCTGTGAAAAATAGAAAAACTAGCTGGGGTTGTGGCGGGCACTTCTAGTCCCAGCTACTCAGGGGGCTAAGGCAAGAAGATTGCTCAAGCACAAGAATCTGAGGTTGCTGTGAGCTATGACACCATGGCACTCTACCAAGTGCAACAGGGTGAAGACTGTCTCAAAAGTAAGTAAATAAATAAATAAATATTTCATAATTTTTTTGCTTGAAGTCATTCAGACTCAACAAATAGAATCTGAGGATCTAACTTTAGCAACTGAAAACTAATACTACACAAAGGTTATAAGGAGATCATTTACTTTGTGGCATATAGTTTGTCTCTTACAAATGTATTACACATTTTCAACTGAGTGAAAGCAGGGAATACTCAACAATCTTTGAAGTTTCAAGAGCTCTAAATAATAGCATTAAGTTGCAATCAATAGTAAGCTAAGCAGCTGACTTAAAAATTACTTATATAGGGCCCTGCCTGTGGCTTAGTGGGAAGGGCGCCGGTCCCATAGACTGAGAGTGATGGGTTCAAACCCGGCCCAGCCAAACTGCAACAAAAAAATAGCCGGGCATTGTGGTGGGCACCTGTAGTCCCGGCTACTTGGGAGGCTGAGGAAAGAGAATCGCCTAAGCCCAGGAGTTGGAGGTTGCTGTGAGCTGTGATATCACAGCACATCACATCACAGCACTCTACCGAGGGTGATAAAGTGAGACTTTGTTGCTAAAAAAAAAAACAAAAAACATTACTTATATAGGCCAGGAATAGTGGTTCACACCTATAATACTAGCACTCTGAGAGGCTGAGGTGGGTGGATTACCTAATGACTGAACTCCTAAGTTCAGAGTTTGAGACCAGCCTGAGCAAGAGTGAAACCCCGTTTCTAAAAACAGCCAGGCATTGTGCCACACACCTGCAGTCCCAGCTACTTGGGAGGCTGAAGCAACAGGGTCGCTTGAGCTGAAGAGTTTGAGGTTGCAGTGAGCTATGATGCCACAGCACTCTACCCAAGGTGACACAGTGAGACCCTGTCTCAAAAAAATAAAAAATTACTTACATAAAACTCTCAATATTTAATCTTACTGCATGCAATTACATTATATTATAATGTTGAGATAGTGGCTGCTATAGTGCCCCAGGCTAGATGTATTCAAGTTTACATTAACTCAAACCTTTAAAAAGTATACCATATTCATAAAACTATCATTGCAAAGGGAATCTACCATGATCTGGATGTCTGTGGTATCTTTACTTATCTGTTATATTTCAAAAGAAAATTTGCTGTATTTTATGGACTTAATATATTGTAGAAACCACCTCTTTTCCTTACATTATTATCCAGAGAAAAGGTTAAGGAAAACTCCTTCAACCCATAAGGTCTAAAATGACACTATATTAATCCTACAAAAGAAAAAATATATATAAAGCAAGATTCCAGGAAACTGACTTTTTAAAAGAAGTTCTCTAATTAAACTGTCAGGTTTATAAGTACTCCATTCACAAGAACAGGAGAAAATATATAAACTGAAAATGAACCTCACACACAGATGTAAATAAAGCCACTCTTTAGGTTGCCCATTAATCCACAAGTGGCATATTCATCTTATTTACAGTATTATACCCCCTGCCATGATATTCCATTACAGAGTCACGCTACAGACTCCACAGTTAACACTGTAGGAACCACTTCTTTTTAAACATCGTTTTCTCTATTTCCCCTTTTGCCTTGCTCTACTATATTTTAAGAAATTTACATATAATTAAATCTCTTGTGCTCTTAGATATCCCTAGAAAATGTTGATTATGTTAGAGAATAACATAATCTTCATTCTTCTAGATTTTTTTTTTTAATGAGACAGAGTTTCACACTAGCTCTAGGCTAGAGTGCTATTGTTTCAGCTGAGCTCACAGCAACCTCAAACTCCTGGGTTCAAGTGATTCTCCTTTTTCAGCCTCGCCAGTAGCTGGGACTATAGACACCTATTACAATACCAAGTTAATTTTTCCATTTTTAGTAGAGATGGAGTCTCACTATTGCTCAGGCTGGTGTCAAACTCCTGAGCCCAAGGAATCCTCCCACGTCGGCGTCCAGAGTGGTCCAGAATGGACCACACCTAGTCCATTCTTCCAGAAATATTTTAATGTTCCTGTTTGTCATGGCCTTGATGCTCCATGAGAGCAAGTACATGTACTTCTTACGTACTTGTATAAGTCTGTGAGGGAATTTATGCCACCTTTAACTGTCAAAACTTTCTATCCTTTCCAATTGAGAATATCCAGGGAGTTAAACACACACACACACACACACACACACAGAGTTTGTTTTTGTTTTTATTTGCTTTTCATGAATCTGTTTCTTGTAATCACTCATCTCTGTACTAAGACTACTCTCTCTAACACAGAGAATTTCAAGGGCCAACTAAATTCTGATACTCTCATCATGTCCTCATAATTACCAAACCATCTAGAAGTACGAACAGAAAAATAAAACATTTACTAAAGTGTAATCAGATAGACCTGAGCTTTGAAGCCTTGAGACATTTTTTAAATTGACAAAATTAATACCAAAGTTTGAGAAAAACAAAAGTTTTAGTATGAAAGTATTGTTAATCCATGTTTACACTACAAATATTGATAGACAATAGGATAAGATGTGTTCTATAACACCACCTATAAAACAATTAGTTATGAGTGACCACCTTGGTTCAAGCGTTTAATACTCTTTTACTCATTTTGTATGTAGAATAATGTATTCATGATATGGAGCTGTGAAAGCTCCATAGATCCTTTAAAAACCTGTGTAAGGCTAGGCCCAGGGGCTCATGCCTGTACACATAATACTAGCACTATGGGAGGCTGAGGCAGGAGGATTGCTTGATATCAGGAGTTAAGAGACTACTCTAAGCAAGAGTGAGACCCCATCTCTACTAAAAATAGAAAAATTAGCTGAGTGTGGTGGCACATGACAGCAGTCCCAGATATTCAGGAGGCTAAGGCAGGAGAAATGACTGAACCCAGAAGTTTGAGAATTTGGGGTTGCTGTGAGCTAGGCTGAGGCCATGGCACTATAGCCCAGCCAGCAGAGCACCACATTGCCTCAAACAATCAAAAAAAACCCCTGTATGCTATGTTCATAAAGTGAGTGCTTATTATTGAGGAAGCATTTAAAATCAACATAGAATTATTGACTAGGTAATCTAGAATGAGATAGTTAAATTTTCTGCATATACTGGTTAGCTCAGTTCAGCCTGAATAAGGTAAATTATAAGCAGTAAGAAGTGGGAGGAGTAGGGGGAAGTTGAGGAAACAGTATTTGCTAGATGTCAAAGTGCTACAGATTAAAGTCCATGAAATTTTTTTTTTTTGGAGACAGTCTCAAGCTGTAGCCCTGGTAGAATGCTGTTGTGTCATAGCTCACAGCAACCTCAAACTCTTGGGCTTAAGCAACTCTCTTGCCTCAGCCTCCCAAGTAGCTGGGACTACAGGTGCCTGCCACAACACCCGGCTACTTTTTTGTATGTTGCAGTTGCATTGTTATTTTTTTTTAATAGAACCCAGGCTGGGTTCCAACCCGCCACCCTTGGTGTATGTGGCCTGTGGCCTGTGCCCTGCTGACTGAGCTACGGGCACCACCCTGTCTGTGAAATGTTTTTTGAGTGTTATAGAAATCAAATGGAGAAAAGGTATAGGTGCTACATAACAGCAAGCCAAACATCCTGGTAAAGAGGAACAGGGTGCCTACAATTACCGTTTGAAAGGCAATCTGCTGAGCAAGGCGTCTTAAGTCAAATTTGAGGTCAAAACTTGACTATAACTTAATGTGAGAACTTGGGAGAAGGCTTAACTTTTCTAAGCTTCAGGTAAAACTGAGGGAGGGTCCATTGTTCACATGAGGATTTAAACAGGTAACACATAGCACAAGATGCCTAGACAAAGGGGCTCAATAAATATTAATGTATTCTCTCTCTTCCTCAAACTTAAGTGGCAGGAAAAAATAAAGATAAAGGTTGTCCATTTTGGATACATACATGAGACAGGAAATGGACATTTCTCAATCTTTATATGGAAACATATCCCAAAAGTAAAAATGGAGGATAGCAGAAGGGAAAAAACTGAGAATGGATTATAATAACCTTTATAGATTCATCTGGTTGTCTGCATAAGAACTTTAATTAAGGGCGTACTAGGAAAGATCCAGATTAATGAAAATTTCTCTTAAAAGTAAACCCCACTGGGATTACAACTAGCTTTAGGATTAGTTAACGTTAGCTCTAGTAAGTAAATTAAAGGGAGTTTCTTAGCTATTTAGCCAGCTGAACATTTTCGAGATTACTAGCATAAACAAAAAGATGCCCTCAAAAAATGGGATGTCTATCTGAGAGCAGGAGCCCAGGCCTCTTGTTCCAGCCATTGGAAGACTGAGGCAGGAAGATTACTTGAGCCAAGGAGTTCAAGACCAGCCCTAGGCAACACAGTGAGACTCTTGTCACACACACACAAAATAAATAAAATATGGGCAGCACCTGTGGCTTAGTGAGAAGGGCAACAGCCCCATATACGGAGAGGGGTGGGTTCCAACTTGGCCCCATCCAAACTACAACAAAAAAAATAGCTGGGCGTTGTGGCGGGTGCCTATAGTCCCAGCTACTTGGGAGACTGAGGGAAGAGACTCACTTAAGCCCAAGAGCTGGAGGTTGCTGTGACCTGTGATGCCACAGCACACTGCCAAGGGCAACAGGGTGAGACTCTGTCTCTGAAAATAAATAAATAAATATATAAAACAAAATAAACAAAACAACACTCAGGCTAATCTTAAGAAACCCCTTTCTGCAAGAGAACTTTAACAACAGGAACTAATATTGATAGAAATACTAAGTCAGATGGAACTTTCTTTTTAGAAAAACAGGAAAAATACAATTTTATTTGCACAGAAACTTGGTACAGAGTGGAAGAGTCATTTAAATTTATAGTTTTGCCTCATAAGCTGAAGTCACAACACAAGAATAAAATTTTACATGTATGGATCCTGAGCTCATAGGTAGTGAAAGGTTCAAAAGGAAAGCTCAGGTTTCACAAGCTTTGTAAGTGATCTTTTTACACCACATGACTAACATATTTATTCATAGAGTAGCTTATGAGCCCAGGCTTCTGAAACCATCAAACTAGAGAGAGAAGAACATCCACCAAAATCCACAAAAACCTTTAAAAATCTTAGGCAGTGCCTGTGGCTCAAGGAGTAGGGTGCTAGCCCCATGTACCAGAGGTGGTGGGTTCAAACCCAGCCCCGGCCAAAAAATGCAAAAAAAAAAAAAAAAATTCTTTTAGATTAAGGAATATAGAAAAAGTATCCTGCAACATTATAAGAAATGGGGTTTAAAATATTAATATGCACAGTAGCCAGTCTATTAAAGAGTTGTCTGGAGGGAATCCTAGACACTAGTTGGTACTATGTGACTGATTCTAAAATACTAATGCATATAAGCGAATGTTTTTAGGGAAAGCTCACTATTTGTCAAAATATAACAAATAATAGATTTCTACTCTAATAGAATTCAGATTTTTTTTTGGTGGGGGATAGGGTATCTTAGAGCTGCAAGGCTAGAGAGTTATGATATGTGTAATCAAGATTAGATAAAAATATTATTTTATAAATCCTATTAACTATTTCAAAAACTTATACCTATCCTAAATATTTCATACTATACTTTAGGTTCTTTCCTACTAATTCTATACTCAGATGGGTACCTGGTAACTAGCTTTCGTACATTAATACTTTAACTTAGGCCAAGCACAGTGGCTCATGCCTGTAATGCTAGCACTCTGGGAGGCCGAGGCTGGTGGATTGCCTGAGCTCATGAATTTGAGACTAGCCTTAGCCAAAGCAAGATCTCATTTCTAAAAAAAAAAAAAAAAAAAAAAAAATAGCTGGGCATTATGATGGGCACCCATAGTCCCAGCTACTTTGGAGGCTGAGGCAAGAGAACTGCTTGAGTCCACGAGTTTGAGGTTGCTGTGAGCTGTGACACCATAGCACTCTACTAAGGGTGACAAAAGTAAGACTCTGTCTCAAAAAAACCCACAAAACTTTAAGTTAATTTACTGTTTCCTCTTGATATTTCTGAAATATCAAGAAAAACATTTTATCTATTTTTAGAAGATATAGAAATTCATTTATCTGACTTACATCATTACTTACTTTTATAGTGAGCCACTAAGCTTAATGTAATAAAGACTAAAATACTGCAAATCCTATGACCTCTATACTTTTCTAAAGTTAAACCTTTCCATAAAAGTCTAGAAAAATATCCTTTCCAACTAGGGCCCAGCAGAATGGCTCCTTAAAAGAAGGGTGGTGAGAAGAATAAGAGCAATGAGGTAGTGACCTGAGAATACACCATCCATATTCCCAAGAGCATCCATGGAGTGGGGCTTCAAGAAGTATGCCCCTTGGGCATTCAAAGATATCCAGAAATTTGCCATTAAGGAGATAGAAACTCCAGCTGTGTGCACAGATATCAGACTCAACAAAGCTGCCTGGGCCAAAGGAATGCCACATACTGTATCCACATGCAGTTGTCCAGAAAATATAATGAGGATGAAGATTCACCATACAAGCTCTAATACTTTGGTTACCTATGTACCTGTTACTACTTCAAAAATCTATAGACAGTCAAAGTGGATAAAACTAACTTCCTGACTGTCAGATACATCAAATAAACTTATAAAACCACCACCACCAGCAACAAAAGTCTAGAAAATAGGAGCTGATTTAGTTTAGAAAATCTAGATCATTAATGTTTTCCATACCCTTATACTACTTCCCACCAATATTATTGGGGTGACCAATAAGGTTAAAATTTTCTGAGCTTTAAGTGGATGAATCAGCCTTTAGCCTCAATTACTGCATACATTTTTTCTCTCTTCCTCTTATAAACACCACACTGGATTCATATTCAATCCTCAATTATATAAACTAAAATAACACAGCCCCAACACTGAGAAGTCAATTGCATAGAAAATATAAAAACAAAACTTGAATTTCCTAATAAACAGAATCAGGAAAGGAATACAATTTAAACATGTCATAGCTTGCTGTCTGGATTTTGTTCCTCTTTTGAATAACTCAACATGACAGAAGTGCTCTAAACCAGAAAATGCTTGTGTCACTTGCAAGAAAAACTCTAAATTGGAGATATAAAGTGCGGAGGGGGGCAGTTGACAAAGCAGAACTTTTTGAAATTTAATACCTCTGGTTATTTTTAGGTAATAAAAACTTAAAACTCAGAGTACAATGCCAAAGAAAGTATGCTGGTGATCAGAATCCTAAATGACCCATCAGAATTATAGTTCACAGGTTACTACTACTATTTGTGGCATGTACTATTTGTGGAATGCACTATTTTTTAAATGTATAAACCAGCTATAGAATGGAAATAAAATGCTTGTATACAGCAAGAGAAAGGTACTATAAAACTCACTGATTTTTTTTTCCCCTTTTCAGAAGCTGTGCCTGGCACTGTGCAGCTGTGGTGCCGCCTTCATCACTCCCTCCATTTCTAGTCTTGCTAATTAAAAGGTTGATCACAGAACAATGCTCTTCTCATTAATTTCAGTGTTCCGATTGGGCAGGATCCCTGCTTACCCCACCTGATCTTTTCACACTGCTGAAGTTAATGTGACAGGAGCCTGAAGATGGATTACCTGCTGCCATATTGCCTATCGCCTCCAATCAGGAGCTATCTGTGTAAACTGATTGTTCTAATTTGCTCTCATTATTTTTACAATATCAGGAGAAAATAACGCACACAGCTCACTGTCAAAGCCATGAAAATCAGCCATTAGTTAAACCCAGACACTGAGTGGCTTTATTAGACACACTGCAGTTTATTGATATAGCTCCAGTCAAACAAGGCAGCATTTGCTTCGGTAGGAGGAAATGTTTATGTGGAAAGTAAATATTTATTGTGATAATACCCATAGCAACAGGATATTTTGAAGAATCCTGTTCTTATTTCAGAAGCTTGATTTTGTCACAACTTACATAGTAGTGAAGGGTTGAGTTGGCATAAGAAAGTAGGTAACATTTAATATATACTTAATAACATGAAAATCTGTCTATTAAATCTGTAAGTACTCTTCATGTCTATACTTTTCATAAATAAGAAAGCCTATTCTGTGACTAAAGACAAATTGGTAAAGAAGGGTGGTTCTAACTTTTTCCATATAACAAAAAATATTTTTCTAAAATAAATTTTATTACTTAAGAATAAAAATTATTCCCATAATGATCATACAAGCATTATTTTAAATAAGACTGTATTCCTACAAAATATAAGTTTTCAATAAGATTTATTACTGATCCTAGTATCATAGATATTCACAATATATCTCAGGATTAGAAAATAAGCAGCCCAGTAAAGCCAGCTAAACAAATAAGCTAGGATTTAAACACTTCAGAAACTAATGGTTTCTTAAAGCACAAGGCGAACTCTGCAGAAAGGTTTAATATTCAGTGAGATAATGTACTTAAAAGAACTGTCCTGAGCAAAAAGAAAATGATGTATTTTCATGTTCTTAAAAAAAAAAAAAGGTAAACTCTAGAAGAAAACAAATTTAAATTTGGCATTTTTAGGTGTGTGTGGCTATGAACATTTTATAAAACTGTTACCTAAATGCTGTCTGAACAACATTTTAGGGGGCTAAAGCAGAGGGTTTAAATAATAGAAACTGGTGCCTTTTAAATAAAAGAATTTAACCAATCTATACACTCTTTCCTCTACATCCCCTCTTTAGTATTAGGAGGAAACATGGCTTCCTCCTGTTTTCTTTCTACACTAAGATTCACTAAGATTGCTAGGTAATGTGAAGGCAAGAGTATGCCCTTCTTGCTGCTCCCCTTTTAATGGCCACTTTTTTCCCTCTAAGAAACGTGTGCCATGCTTTTCTCCTTAAAATTCCTGCACTAAAAGACTGCACCATACTGCACTCCGCAAAACGTGCTGATGGCGCCAATTACAAGCCCCCAGCCGAATGCTCCAGCCCCCACCATTCGGGCAGATTTATGCGGACTCTTGCCGACGTTATTACAAGTCAGAGTTTATTGGGAAATTGTTACATTATGCGGAGTGTCTAACAAATTGCTTATGCTGCTATAATTGGATTACAACAGCCGCTTGCTCCCACCGGTAAGATTAGGCAAGTAGGACTCCTGCCGATCTCTGAGCGTTAGCAGTAATTTTATTTGCCTTGCCTCTCTCTTTCCTAACAACATGCCTCTCTCCCTGCCAGCTGTCTGCTGAAAAGGCACAGGCTTGTTCCTTGGCCCTAACAATGCAATTACAGCCCCGCAGATCGCACTGTTTGTGCATTAAGTACAGAGCCAAAACGAGGCGAATTGATCGTTTGACTTTTGGAGAAGCCATGTGATCTCTCTATGCGGGTGATCTGACATGCATCAGCAGGCAATACTGCAGTCAATTCTTGATGAAGAACTTTTCTTCTTGCAACCCTTTCTCCCCCAACCTTTCCTTTTTCACTGACGAAGACACTGACTGGACTCAACCTCATGCTAATCTTGATCAATCCACAAAGACAAACTTGATCTTATTTAGCTCCCTGGCTAGATAGAAAGAAATGTGACTAAGTTCTAGCATCTTGAAACACCTTAGTCAGATATATCAGTGGTTCCCAACAGCTGAACCTCTGCTGCTATTTTTAAAACAGGTTCATAAAGAGTTCACTGAAGAAGGGAAGTTTATAGAAACACTGTAGTTCAAAAGAACTACAGAAAAGTTTTAGGTTTTGTCAAATAAAACTGCCTTGGAATGGCTTTGTTATAAGCTCTGTGTATATTCAAGGACCATCAAAAATCAGCATTGAAACTTGCGTCCTGCCTTTCCCTGAAGATACACTTTGCTGGAACAAGCTGGCAAATGATGCATATAATCAATGTGACTGGACTTCAGGCTCAAAAACAGTCTGATTTTCACTTGGGGAAAGTTTTGAGCACATTTTGTTAACAGCTTTCTGTTTCTTGTTATTTTTCCCCCTGTATGTTAAACAATGGATGCTAGTAGCAAGGACACTGCACAAGCAGGTACTCTTATTCTAAGGCATAGATTCATGAAGATTATGGGCTGGGAAATTAACTTTCTTCTTAGTTGAAAAAGGTTTGAATTTTACCAATTTTAATATAGACCAAGATTCTTGTTTACATTTTCCTTAATAATGGCATATGCCCAGGGTTCCTAGAGCTGATTACACAATAAAGGTATAGTTAATCTGCAGATCCATTTTTGTTGCCCATGTCTGTATTCTTAAATAGCATGTACATTTAGAAAGAATGTATTCTCATATACTTAATTTGTTAAATACACAAACTCTTAGCTATAGGAGGAGGTCTTGCTTTTATTTATTCCAAAGTAACCTTGGAACAGTCACTTTATTGTGTATTTCTCAGAACCTCTGTGAGTTCAATATCTGATTAACACATTAAACTCACATGAGTATTCAAAGATTTTTTAAAAATATATTACTTCTGTACTTCATTTCTTCCTTTTTGAAAAACAAGTAAGTTTAATGTGGAAAACAAAATATTGTAGAATTTTTCCAAATACATTGGCCTCAATGCTATGTTAAAATCATATTATTTTCTCTATACAGCTAATATTTAGACCTGACGAAGGTGCTTGTGGGATGAATGGACCATACGACATGCTACTTGTGGAACAGTATATTTAAAAAGCCTGTTAACATATAGTTTAAAACTCAAAAGAAACTCTGAACAGCTGAAATGCCTTATAACTAGCGCAGACCCAGAGGAAGTGCAAACGTCTGCATTGTGAATTGTAGATCTTAATTACCGACAATGGCTGGTACAGCAAGTAGCACAGAAAAAAAGTGAAACAGTTGCACTGTTCATGGTTAGCAATAATTCTTCAGGAAAATATTTACTATCAATCAGTTATGAGAAAAGGGACTCTGTGCTCATAAAACAGCACGTTGCTTCTCATACCAGGACCATTTTGCTTCAGCATAATCTGAATTTAAACAGCTTGTTTCCTGCGGATATAATTTTGGAAATAAATAAAACAAGTCTTCTATCAAAATCTGGAGTGAGTGGAAAGAAGCATCACATTTTTCTGTCTCAGTCAGTTTCAAACAGATTATTAGTCTCAAGTAAAAAAACAATAACAACAAAATACAACAACTAAACTAGAGAACATCTACAAGGAACTACTGAAAGGACTTATTTTACCACATAAAAAACCAAAACTTCTCCCATCTGGACCAGAAATCTAGATAGACATATTTGAACTCAATTTAACTCTGTGTTTATATATATGTTTCTGGATGTAGGTAATGGTAAAATAGGGAAAAGCCTATAACCAAAATTGTCAGTAATATTTTCATAAAGTCAATAAAAACAGAACAAAAAATTAATGGTCTACAGTTTTCCAGTTACTTTTCTGTACCAATTAAAAACCATCATGAAGGTTGGCAATTAGGCACAATGTGATTATGGATTTTAAAGACTAAGTTGACAGTTAATAATGACTGTCCATTTAAAGCTATACTAGATACTGAACTCATAATGTTCCAAACACAAGGAACAGGGCTATAACCAGAAAAAAGGATTTTGAAAAAAAAAAAAAGACATTTATTTTGATGTTTCCAAATATTACTTGGGTTAAGTCATATTGATAAAATGATCCCTTCCCCACTTTTATTTTTAAATCTTTTCTTAGGCCGCTTTCTTCAAGTTAAATTTTCAAAAGACCTATGGTACACAACCTAGGAGAGCTATAGTTTGTTAGCTTGTTTTATTCCAAAAAAGAACTAATGGGTACACTTTTTACAGAGTTACTATACAATTAAGATATTTCGGCTCGGCTCCTATAGCTCAACCGGCTAAGGCGCCAGCCATGTACACCTAAGGTGGCGGGTTCGAATCCCCAGCC
>NW_003852416.1:19223754-19228020 GCF_000181295.1 Otolemur garnettii
TAGCTTGAGGCTCCGTCTCAAAAAAAAAAAAAAAAAGATATTTCTGGCAAAGAAGAGTCGCATACAAGGTATTATAGGGGTCTGAACATAACAACATAGCTGGTTTTAGGGAAATAATTGGTATTAGTGTTTTCTCTAAAATGAACATAACCAATATTCTTTTTTTGTTTGTTTGTTTGTGGTTTTTTGCAGTTTTTGGCCGGGGCTGGGTTTGAACCTGCCACCTCCTGCATATGGGGCCGGTGCCCTACTCCTTTGAGCCACAGGCGCCGCCCCAACATAACCAATATTCAATAGTAAGATTTTGGATTGTAATTTAGTATCTCCCAAACCAAACTCACTCTTAACAGAATTTAGTTGTTTTAACCTCAAGGACAAAAATGGTTGATATCACTCTATTATAGCTGTTCTCACATGGAGTTGGACATTCAGACTACATTGGAGGACAATTTGATCAATAACAGATACTTGTACCAAGTTCAAAAAACACAAGCTTATGAATGTAGTAAATGGAATTACTCAGTTAAGAGCTAAAGGTGAAGAACAAGAAATAGGGACAAGTTTGCAGACCTACAAAAACAATAGCAAGTCATTCTATTCAAAGGTCAAGCAATAAATGAGGCTTAATAAAACATTATGGAATCATGAGCCACATACATGTTATATCATGTAAATAAAAAGAGAAAGCTCTTTGACTAGTTTCATGCTATGAGACTCACTGAAGGGTGCTGCAATAAAGAAATTCTTTTCAAAAAAAAACAAGAAAGAAAAATTCTTTTCAGCTACATGTTTTTATTTCTATGGATCTACTGATTATTTGGCTCAACTCAAAAGTAATGAACCAGAAGACAGGAACTAGGTCAATAAAAGGAATCAGAAAGTTAGTTAGGTTTCAATAGGAAATTATAGAAATCATTCTAAGAGTATTTAAGAGGACAATGAAATGGTATAGGTGTCAAAATAAGGTTAAAATAAGCAAGAATGGGATGAGAGGGTCACCATCTGGGAGTGAGTGAAACAGACTGATAAGCAGCAATGAGCAAACTTATTTCCTTACACAATAATGCGGAAGAAATTATATCATTATGCCAGATGCCAGAAGATTTCTAAATGTGTACCGTTATAGTAGAAGGTGGGAGGGGAAAAAACCAAAACAAATCCCACACTACACAGACACACACCAACCAAATTATGTAGCTCAGAGATCCTAGCTTACAAAATATGGAGAAAACAAAAGGAACAGATGCTCACTTGGCCAGCTCTCAATGAAACTCATTAAAATCATCACCCTGTCCTTGGATTGGTGCTCACGCACCAAGATTTTACCTTGTTTAGCCAGAAGAAACCCACTCGTGATAAAACCGAGAGCAGCATGGTCAAAAAGGAGAAAGGGTATTTTTCCTTCTTTCTTTCTTTCTTTTGGAGAGAGAGTCTCACTATTGTAGCCCTGTGTGGAGCGCTGTGGCATCACAGCTCACAGCAACCTTAAACTCTTGGGCTTAAGTGATTCTCTTGCCTCAGCCTCCCAAGTAGCTGGGACTACAGGTGCCTGCCACAATGACTAGATATTTTTTTTAACTGTTTTTTTTTTTTTTTGGTGGTAGTTGGCATTATTATTTGGCAGGCCAGGGCTGGATTCAAACCTGCCAGGTCCTAGCTTCTGAGCTATAGGCACCAAGCCTTTATTTCTTATTTTTGAAGATTATTTTTATTTTTTGCAGTTTTTGGCCAGGGCTGAGTTTGAACCTGCCACCTCCGGCATATGGGGCCGGCGCCCTACTCCTTTGAGCCATAGGCACTGACTGCCCCCTGAAGATTATTTTTAAAGGCCCAAATAATCATACTTCTTTTTCTATACACAAATGCTGGATATGAAATAGGGTTAATTAGCACTTGCTAGTTGTGAGAAAATGACCGAAAAAAAAATGTGGTTTATCATACTCACATTTTATAGCAAATTATTAAGACATCTATATGTAAGAGACACTTAACTGATGAACTCTACCTTTTTAAACCATAATTTCAAATAACTTCTAACATTTCTTAACATGGATCATTTCAATGGTTACATTTTATATTATATATTTTCAGTTGATAAGGCAGACCCAGAGACTACTGCATGTTTTAAGAACCCTCATGAATGGAGTTAGTGAATTTAAAAAAGAGACCTCAAGAGAGTTAGCTAGTTCTTTCCAGCATGTGAATGAAGACTACAGTGAAAAAGCTTTATAAATCAGAGAATAAGCCCTTATCAGATAACTCCTGACCTGTGCTCAAGTGATCCTTCTACCTTAGCTTCCTAAAGTGCTGGGATTACAAGTGTAAGTCACCACACCCAGCCTATATTATTTCTTAAACGTACAATCCTCTAACACTCTTTAAGAGTAACACTGAGTAAAGATGCCTATTACAAAGATAGTGCTATTACTATGTGATGTATATTGATGAGTAATATTACTTACTTTGGCCACACAATTTTCAGTCTTCATAGCAGTGCTTGCTAGACATACTGTTTCTTGGTTTAAGCAGAGTCTGGCACAGCTATTGTAAGTCTGCAAAGAGAATTTTTTAGAAATGGTTTTTAAAAATATTGAAATACTGCCATATACAGTTTTCAAATTCTGTACTATTTCTCAAAATAAACACACAAACAAATTTTAAAAAGAGAAGATGGTAAACGGGTACTGTGGCGGGCGCCTGTAGTCCCAGCTACTTGGGAAGCTGAGGCAAGAGTATCACCTAAGCCCAAGAGCTGGAGGTTACTGTGAGCTGTGATACTATAGCACCCTACAGAGGGCAACAAAGTTAAGACTTTGTCTCTAAAAAAAAAAAAGAGAGAGAGAGAGACGGATTTCTTACCCAGGCTGAAATGTAGTGGACACAATCATAGCTCACTAGAGCCTTGAACTCCTAGGCTCCAGTGATCACACTTCAGCTTACATAGTAGCCAGGATTATGAGGACTGAGCCATGGCACCTGGCCCTCAAAACACATTAAAATAAATAAATCGGATCATTTGAAACCAGTGCATAAACTATTGGTACACATAAATTCTAGGTTCTTCGGTAATGATTAATCCCACAAACACTCACTATTCACACACAATAACAAAACTTTTTTTAAAAATGAAATTTACTATGTTTGAAAAAGATATTTATGAAGTAATCGGTATTTACTGAATAAAATAAAACTTTAATCAAAGAATCCTGGTTCCAGAATGGCAGAAATGTTTGTAACAGATTAACCTTCCTGCAAATAACAATTATAAACTATGGAAAAAATGTAAAAACTATCTAAAGGCATCAGTGAAGATTAATATTCATCATAAGTAATTTTATGTAAAGAATGACTAAAACAGGCATAAATGGGAGTGGAGGTGGTGCTGACTCATCTTGAAAGAAGAAAACCATAATGGGTAAGATGTGTGTTTATGTGCTTTTCCGCAGAAGGCATTTGCCAGTTCACTTGGTGCAGGATGACCAGAATTGAATTCAGTTAGAAAACTATAGTCTAGGGCGGCACCTGAGACTCAAGTGAGTAGGGCACAGGCCCCATATACAGAGGATGGCAGGTTTGAACCTGGCCCCAGTCAAACTGCAACAAAAATATAGCCGGGCGTTTTAGCGGGTGGCTATATTCCCAGCTACTTGTGAGGCTGAGGCAAGAGAATTGCCTAAGCCCAGGAGTTGGAGGTTGCTGTGAGCTATGACACCATGGCACTCTACTAAGGGTGATAAGGTGAGACTCTGTCTCCAAAAAATAATAATAATAATACTAAAATAAAACCATAGTCTATTGGCTTGAGATATTAGGAAACGTAGTTGAAAACTATTAGTAACAGCTGGCAACTCAGAAGAGAAATCCCATAAAGTAGAACCACAGGGGAAGGAGGAAGTCTAAAAAAATGCATACAAATTTTTTTCAAATCCATGGTTAACCCCCACAAACTATACACACGAAGGGAAGACTACAGAGATGCCAACGGAAAGCAACAGCTGGACAGTTGAAAGACCTGAGTAAAGATTCCAGCTGCTGCTCATGAGGGCATCAATTTAGAATTTGATTCCTACCAATTTAGAGAGGCTTAATAAGCATCCCAGGCTTTCTGATGAACATTTAAAAAGAATTTGAAGTGTGATTAAAAAATATGTCAAAGGAGGCGGCGCCCATAGCTCAGTGGGTAGGGTGCCGGCCACAAACACCCAGGCTAGAGGATTCAAACCAAGCCTAGGCCAGCTAAACAAAAATAACAACTGCAAAAAAAAA
>NW_003852416.1:19228080-19230336 GCF_000181295.1 Otolemur garnettii
GCTTAAGCCCAAGAGTTTGAGGTTGCTGTGGGTTGGGACACCACAACACTCTACCAAGGGTGACATAGTGAGACTCTGCCTCCAGGGTGGCACCTGTGGCTCTAAGGAGTAGGATGCCAGCCCCATATGCTGGAAGTGGCAGGTTCAAACCCAGCATCGGCAAAAAAAAAATAAATCCGTCAAAGGAATAAGGGATCTGGCCTTAGAATTAAGGGCACAATCAAAACATACCTAACCTCAGCAAATGTAAAAACAATACTACACAGGGAAACAGTGATAAGTCAGTAAGTTACTCAGAAAAAAAAAAAAAAAAGAATTCAGAGTTTTCTGCAAAGTACCATTTATAATGTACATGATACAATAAAAAATTGGTAGACATGAGCAAAGTAGATAAATGGGATCCACAGTTAAGAGAAAAATAAAAAACTGTCCCTGAGAAGACTCTGTTATAGGAATTAGCATATATTATATGCTCTATTAGGTGTTATGTGTCCACTGACTTTAAAAGATATGATCACAACAAATAAATACATGAAAAGTTTCACCAGAAATGAAAACATAAAATGAGCCAAATAGAAATTCTAGAATTGAAAAACACATTATCTAAAATTAAAAATTCGCTGGACGGACTTTAAAGTAAATTGAAGATAGAAGAAGAAAAGGTCAATGAATCTGAAGACAGGTAACGGAAATCAGATAAATTAAAAAAGAGAGAATAAAACAAAAAGAGAAAAAGAAAGTCTCAGGCACCTGTAGTAGAATTTTAAGTTATCTAGCATATATGCAGTTGGAATCGGAAGAGAAGAAAAGACAATGGGGCACAAAAAAAGTTATGAAAATAGTGACCAAATATAGCTGACTACCTCTCTACATTGATCACCTTCTTAAATTGACCTCATTTTCATAGACCATACATATGCCACATGAACTAAGACCTAGATCCTTATGTTGATATACTTCCTTATATTAATAGACTGACCAGTTTGTTATAGTCCTTTGGGTGGTCACTTTGGAGAGGTTCTACTCTATTTCCCAAATTCAGTGAAGATCACTGGCTTTCTGAGCTAGGATCAGCAAATTCTAGGTAGATTAAAATACAAAGAAAACAACACCTAGCCCAATCACAAATAAAACTGTTGAAAACCAGTGACAAAGAAAAAACCTTGAAGGTAGCCAAAGAAAAAAGCCATGTTACATAGCTGGGAGCAACAATATAAGTAAATAATAGCAAGCTATTTACCATAAGCAATTAAGATTAGCAGACAAAAGAACAACATTTTTAAAGAGTTGAAAGATAAAAAAAATCTCAAACCAGTTTTCTTATGTTACAAAAGGAATTACGAATACAAATAGGGAGGGAGAAATCTAGGACCAACCCTGTAGTGTTGAACTGGTGTTGGAGGTATCACCGTGAATTCATGGTTTATTTTAAAAAAGGAAAAAATAGATACAGTAGAACCTCTGTAAGATGACCACCCAAGGGACTGTAACATACTGGTTAATGTAAGGATAGGCCTACTGTACTGATAAAAGTATATCTGGTGCATGTATCTGGTCCAATCTATGAAAATTAGGTCAACTTAAGAAGGTGAACAACATGAAGGTTCTATTGTATATATAAGAGAAAAGTTGGTGTTTGAATTTTGGCTTCTAAATACCATTCTGCTCTAACAATAGCCACAGATCCCTTAAATCTGGCTGATTCCAGGACTGACCAGAGGATGGAGATATAATCACGGGGCACAGAAGCCAGCCTAAAAGGCTTTCATGAACCCAATATGAAACAATTTGAGGAGTAAAAGATATTAACAGATTACAATCTGCTGAATAAATAGAAAACATTTCTTGAAATACACAAATTACCAAAAATGACACAATATGAAACAAGAAATCCAAATACCTCTATACCTATTAAAGCAATTGAAACTGCTATAAAAAAACTTCCCATATAAATTTAAATGGTAAGTTTAAAAATTTTCCACAAAGAAAACTCCAGGTCCAAGTGGTTTCGCTGGTGAATTCTGTGACATTTTATGGTAGAAATGTACCATATATAAATGCTCTTAGAAAATGGAGGAAAGAAAAAGACTTCCTTCTCAACTCCTTTTTACGAGGCCAGCACAATACTGATACCAAAACCTAAGAAAGTCTTTAAAAAGGCTCAGCGCCTATAGCTCAACCGGCTAAGGCGCCAGCCATGTACACCTAAGGTGGCGGGTTCGAATCCCCAGCCCGGACCCGCCAAACAACAATGAC
>NW_003852416.1:19230473-19271517 GCF_000181295.1 Otolemur garnettii
CAGCTTGAGGCTCTGTCTCAAAAAAAAAAAAAAAAAAAAAAGTCTTTAAAAAGAAAATTATAAACCATATCCCTCATGAACAGACACAAAAAAATCTTAGTAAAATCAATGAGTGGAATCATATTAACAGAATAAAGGAGATAAAGACCTATATGCTAAATCTCAGCTAAAAAAGAGCATCTGCCTACATTATTCACTTTTTTTTTAAAAGCCTCAGCAAGTGAGGAATAAAAGAAAACTTCATGAAGGACAGCTGTACAACTTTTTTGACTATCATACTTAACTATACAAGACTTAATACTGCCCCTCTGAAACTGGGAACAAGGTGAAGATGTACTTCTACCATAGCAATTCAACATTGTATTGGAGGTCATGGCCATTAAAGAAAAAAACAAAAGGCAGCTAAGTTGGAAAAGAAAACATAAATTGTCATTATTTACAAATGACAGGAAACAAGGTTAATAGTCAAAAATCAACTGGATTTCTCTATTCTAGCAATAAATAGAGAATGAAACAATATACAAGTGCATTGAAAACATTGACTATTGGGGAATAAACTTAATATGTCCAAGAAAATAATAACTAAAACACATTGCTTAGAAAAACTTAGGAAGACATAAATATGTGGAGTTTTATATATATATATCATGCTTATTGACTGGAAGTCTCTCTCTCTACATATATACACACACACACTTTTATATATATATAGTATATATCATACTTTTATATGTATGTGTGTATGTATATATATATTTTTTCCTTTTCCTTTTTTTTTTTTTGTTGGTGGAGAGAGTCTCACTCTGTTGCCTAGGCTAAAGTGCTGTGGCATCAATCTAGCTCACAGCAACCTCAAACTAGAGGGTTCAAGTGATCCTCCTGCCTCAGCCTCTTGACTAACTGGGACTACAGGTGCCTTCCACGATGCCAATCATTTATAATTTTTCTATTTTTAGTGGAGATGGGGTCTTGCTCTTTTTTAGGCTGGTCTCATAATCCTGGGCTCAAGCATTACTCACTCCCACTTGGGATTCCTAGCAGTCAAGGTTGCGGTCGTGAGCCACCACGCCCAGCCTTAAGACTCAATATTGTTTGTTTGTTTTTAAGGCAGACTCTCACTATGTTGCCCTGAGTAGAGTGCCATGGTGTCACAGCTCACAGCAACCTCAAACTCTCGGGGTTAAGTGATTCTCTAGCCTCAGCCTCCCAACTAGCTGGGACTACAGGCACCTGCCACAATGCCCATTTTAACAAAGGCTTTTTTTGTTGTTGTTGGAGTTGTTGTTGTTTAGGTGGCCCAGGGCGGGTTTGAACCCACCACCCTCACTGTACGTGGCTGATGCCATAACCACAGTGCTATGGGCACCAACCAAGACTTTATATTGTTAAGATGCTAATTCTACTTCTACTCAAATAGATACAGTCTCAATAAAATCCAGACCAAAACTTTTCAAACTTTTTGATAGAAATTGCTAGGTTGATTCTAACATTTAAATACAAATGCAAAGAATCTAGAATAGCCAAAACAAAATTAAAATAAAAATGAATCTGGAGGACTCATACTACGTGATTTCAAGACATTATAGAAAATTATGATCATCAAGACAGCATGATATTTGGTGCAAGGACAGACAACTATCATTTGTCTTGTCCTTCTGGGTTATTGGCACATTAAACTGGAGTGAGTCAGCACCCTAGCCACTATCACTCACTACTGTGTGTCCAGCAGCAACAGAGGAGGTTCACATGCACTACAGTATACTGTCAACTGGCTTTTGACAAATGAGCCTATACAATTCAATGAGGGGAAAGGAAAGATTTTTCAACAATGCTGCTAAAACAACTGTATAAATTTATGGTTAAAATAATGAACCTCAAACCCTACTTAAAAGCATACATAAAAATTAATTTGAGATAGATCATAGAGTATAATTAGCTCGGGGCATAGGCTCACACCTGTAAACCTAGCACTTTGGTAGGCCAAGGCAGGAGGATCATTTGAGCTCAGGAGTCCTGAGCTACAGTGAGCTACAATCATGACCCTGCACTCAAGCTTGTCTCTAAATTAAAAATAACAACAATAATAAAAAGACATACAAAGCAATTTTTAAAAATGGCTAAAAACTTATGACACTTTACAAAAGAAAATGTATGAAAATTTAATGAGCGATAAGCTAATGTTCACCAAAACCCTTTACATAAGAATATTCATAGTAACTTCATTTATAAAGATAACAGATAAGATATCCACCAAAAGGAGAACAGAAAACAAACAAGTATGGTTATTCAGTGGAATAAAACAACGTAAGAGAATAAAGTATTGCTATACACAACAACACAGATGACTCTCACAAACATGCTGCGTGAAAGGCCCCCAAAATGTATCATTCCTTACATAAAATTCTAGCAAAAGCAAAACTAACCAAAAAAAAAAAAAAACCCCACCAAAACTAACCTATGGTAACAGTAAGTTGATCAATGTTTGATTCAATGAGTAGGAAAGGGACCAAGAGATTTTTCTTGGATAATGAAAATGTTCTACAGATTTGTTTGGCTGGTGGTTACACAGGAGGAGAGAATAGATTTCTCAGAAATTCAGGCCAGGTATGGTGGCTCACACCTGTAATCCTAGCACTCTGGAAGGCCGAAGTGGGTGTATTGCTTGAGTTCAGGAGTTAGAGATCAGCCTGAGCTACAGCGAGACACCATCACTAAAAAAAATAAATAGCTGGGTGTAATGGGGTGTGCCTATAGTCTCAGGTACTCGGGAGACTGAGGCAAGAGAATTGCTCAAGCCCAAGATTTTGAGGTTGCTATGAGCTATGATTTCAGCACTTCTACCAAGGGCAACAAAGTAAGACTATCTCAAATTTAAAAAAAATTCATTGACTTATATAATTAATACCTGGATTATTCATTGTATGAAAATGTCCAATATAAATTAAAAAGTATATACAGTTAACATTTTAGGAGGGGAAGTATTATAAAGGTTTGTCTAGTGAATTAATAAAATATAATGTTACTTTTTTTTTTTTTTTTTGAGACAGAGCCTCAAGCTATCCCCCTGGGTAGAGTGCTGTGGCATCACAGCTCACAGCAACCTCCAACTTCTGGGCTCAAGCGAGTCTCCTGCCTCAGCCTCCCAAGTAGCTGGGACCACAGGCGCCCGCCACAACACCCGGCTATGTTTTGGATGCAGCCATCGTTGTTTGTTTGGCGGCCCGGGCTGGATTAGAACCTGCCACCTTAGGTGTATGTGGCTGGCGCCTTAGCCACTTGAGCCACAGGCGCCCAGCCAATGTTACTTTTCTAAGAAGAAGTTGGGAAAAAAGTTTCTCTTTCCCTTCTATGGATAAATATAACATATTTAAGGGGACATTAAATAGATTCAGAAAACCTGTGACAGGCTTTCTGTGAGGGAGTTTCTAGAGCAGGGCTATACAAAAGCTTTCATTTTCCAGACATGCCATCTGTAAAATGGGTATATGACCTTTAATCTCCCAAGGAAATAACACAGATTGGTAAACTAAAGCTTGTAACAGTTCTTTGATTACTCTGAAAGAAAAAGGCTAAAACATTCAATATTTTCTGTAAGAGACTCCTTCCACCTTGAAATCAAACTAGCAAATATAATAGCTGCAAGCAAGATGGGTCTGTCCCATGCAACATTTGAAAAGGTAGCTTCATTGCTAAACCAGAGGCAGAATTTTGTGTTGGAGTACTTTAATATGTTTTTATATTGCATATAAAGCACATAAGCATAAACCAGTAAGAAGCCTTGCTGAAAACTACCTTCTTTGTGAAAGCAGGCTGTAATTCTGAACAAGTTTTCAATTTTCACACTGCTGCTAGGGTAAAACATTTTAAAGAGTTTAATTTTTTACAATGGATTCAATGACATAGGATTATCTAACAAAGTAATGGCTAATCAATAGAAGGTTTAGTTGTCAGGTGAAACATATAACACACTAAAAGGGATTGATTGCCAGAGTTCCCCTTATTTACTAGAAGGTATATATTTAAAATGACACAAACTTGTTACCAGGCTGCATTCTTTTAACCTTGCAAAAAGCTGCTTAAGAAATCTGTTCAGCAGCCCTATAGCAGAACAAGATATAGTATAATGAAAAGAGCTAGTAACTGGAGGTTGGGGCTAGGGGGAGAGGGACCTTCTGATATATGGTAACACCAAATCATGTCCCAACCAAGAATATGGTATAGAAAAAGCAAACTAAAAGACAACATCTATGGAAGCTGGAAGTGGGCTTTAAAAATGCCACACAGATGCTACTAAAGCTCGTTCGATAGCTGCAAAGCTGTATCTGATTTCATTCCATGTTGTTCTTTGGGCAGACTTTTTTAGAACTCATGCAGCTAGGTACAATAGGCTTTTCCCCCTTTTTCTTATTTTTTAATGGTACATCCAGATTAAGCACTGAACACAAAATGAATTGGGCCCATATGGATTGTGACCAGCATAAAAACTGTTTCCTTTATAATTTATTCACAGTATCTCAACTCTCTATATGAAAATATACTTTTTATGGTCATTGCAACCCAGGAGTTCAATAATATTTTTTCTACAAAGTCAGTGATTACACAATTTATCAAAGAATGATTACATTGAAATAAAAATAAAACAAAGCACCAACCCCCTATATAGCCTTCCTTCCTCAAAGTAATTTTAAGAAAGCTAGTTATTAAATTGCTTCTTTTTGAAGAAGGGTTTTTGTAGCTAGGCACAAATTGCCAAACTGTGTTTTTGGTTTTTTTTAAAATGTTATTAGACTCTAAAGGATTCAGCAGAAGTGGGAAGTTATATAAACAAATCACTTCATCAGATTTGGAAAGATCACTTTTGTCTTACTTAAGAGACCAACATTAATTACCTTTAAGGTCTTTTACATGCACTATTTAAAATAAGTATAATTTATTTATTTATTTCAAATGAGGTGCTTCTTCCAAAGTATTAAATAATGTCTACAAATGCAAAAGCATTTTTATAAATAGGTAATTAAAACAGATGACTAAAATTAAGTCAAGCTGCAAAACATTACCCAGAATGCACTGTGCTTTTTTTTTTTTTTAATAAACATCTCAGGCAATTTTTTTCCATACAAAGCCCAAAGCACTTGGGGGGGGGGGAGTAGTAGGAAGTTTCATAGGGTTAAAAAAAAAAAAACCTCACACATATACAATGAAATAATGCCAAACTCCCAATGAACTTATTTACAAGATAGTCCCTTAAGCATAGTTTGTCATATTGCAATTACACCTTGCCTACTGCCAAGCCAAAGTGCTTACTACTGCCACTAGAGGGAGAAGTGTCTTAACACAAAGCAATAGCAGATAGGGAATGGGCTTTCTTGAGTAATTATCAGAACAAAGCTCCCTTGGCTGTGTGTACCTTCTAATTATTCAATACAATTAAAATGACTAACCCAAAACAAATAGGAAAAAAAATCTGCCTGACTGATATTAGGGATTTCATTAAACGTTTTCCCCTATCAATCAAATCAGAAAGAAGGGAATGCCGTTACAGACAAATATTACAGAGCTATTATAAGAAGTAAATTCTGTGTGGGTTTTTTGTTTGTTTTGTTTTGTTTTTTAAAGAAGAAAAGAAGTGACTCTCTTGAAAAAATAAATGTCTTGGTATTTACCCATCTGGATGCTGCCTCAAAACAAATTGTCCTCCAAAGAACAGAAATACAGTATGTTTTCTCTCAGTTCACTGGCTTATGAATGACTTTTTTGTTGTTGTTGTTGTTTTGTTAACATACACTATAATGTCATTTTCTGTTATCAGTGATGTACTTCCTCCTCCTACTCATTCAACTGAATAAAGAAGCTATGGCCATCAGACTTCCATGCTTATATTGGCTGTTTTAACTTTGAGTTCTTCACTGCTTCCTTTTTGTAGATATACTCCAAAAAGATGTTTAGAACAACATAGGAATTTGAGGGAAGGGGGCATTGTAGGCAAGGAAAAAAGCTACTCATTCCTTCTAAAAGGAATGTAGTTTCTTTTATACGGCCCAGTCATTAATAGAAAATGACAACGGAGTCATTTTCCTTTCAGCTGACAATTGTGACATTTTTCCAACAGCATGCAAGGTGTTGAAAACCTGGCAGCTGTTACCTCCCGGGATTTAGATACTTTTTTATCCTCCCTTGACAGTTTAACTCAGTGGGTCAGCACCTTTAAAGACTGCAAAGTATCCTTGAAGAGGATGGAAGCTTGAATTACTGCTCCCTCCCTAATCAATGTAAACCCTCACTGCAGGTGAAGTCTCCATCTATAGAGGTGCATGGGGGAGGAAAATGTAATGCCCTGAGCCAGATGGTTTTTATCTTGTTTTTAAAGAATAAAGGAACAAGCTAACAAGGGAGACAGCTACTTTGTTAGCTTCTTGGCCTCTCTCATGGCTTTGCATCCCCAGGGTTCCAGCTACACAAGAGAGAGAATACAGAAAAACGTAAATACTTAAAGAAATATAACTAGAGGGCTGGCATCATGCTGCTTTCAAAGAGTTGAGAGAGCTCTACTCAATGCTTTATTTATCACTGCCCATGTTCTCAGGATGGTTAAGTGGACACATACACAAAGGAAATGGGGGATGGGAGAAGGATTAGACAGCAGTCACAATTTACTCAATTACAGAGAAAGGCAGGGCTGACAGATCCTATTAGCACCAATGTGAAGCAAAGAAAAGTTGCATGTTGTAATGCTACACTTTTCAAAAAGTAATGAGTACTTTCATATATCCTCTCATTCCTTTGCCCTTGATTGTAGATATTAATAAAAACTAAGAAAACAATGGTTATGGTTTCTTTGGCTTTGCATTTAAGAAGTAAAAGTAAAAAGAAAATTGTAGCTACTTTGTACATTCTTTAAATAAGACTTCATACATAAGAGATGAGAAGATTATGCTACAACTAAGACAATAAACTTTCCTTACAAGGATACACTGCCTTGCTTTGCACTACAACTCCCCCACCTTCAGATGTTAGGGACGAAATGGAAAAGAAGGTATACACAAGGACTTGGTGACACAGGGAGTAGTTGTCTTTCAACTTTCTCCTTCAATAGTTCTTTTACCGATGATGTCTTCACCAAGTTTCGGAATTAATGCTGTGGTGGTCTTATAATACAAGCCAAGAAGGATTCTTTGTTTCTCTATTTTCTGAAAGTGTTTGTATAAAATTGGTATTCTTTCTTTCTTAAATTTGTATTGAATTCACCAATGAAACCATTTGGGCCTTCTAATAATTAATTAAATTTCTTGAATAGACATAGAGCTATTTAAATGATGTTTTTCACCTCATGTTAGTTTGATAATTTGTATTTTTTTAAGAATGTGTCCATCCATATCATCTAAGATGTCAAATTTTTGGCACAAAGTTGTTTATAATATTCCCCTATTATTCTTTCAATCTGTAAAAATTGCAGTGATAACTCTTTAGTTCTTCTAATATTTACAGTTCTCCAAATTAATATGTAGCAGTTGTGTCTATTAACAATGGTAAAACTCTAGTTTAAACTAATACATGTGAACAATACAGTTACTTTAAATCAACACTAAATTCAAAGAACATAACTGAACTTCTCTCTTTTTTGTTTGAGACAGAGTCTCACTTTGTTGCCCTTGGTACAGTCCATGGCACCACAGTTCACAGCAATCTCAAACTCTTGGGCTCAAGCAATCCTTTTGCCTCAGCCTTCCAAGTGGCTGAAATGACAGGCGCCCAACACAATGCCCGGCTACTTTTAGAGACAAGGTCTCACTCTGGCTCAGGCTGATCTCATGAGCTTTAGGCAATCCACTGTCTTGGCCTCCTAGAGTGCAAGGATTACAGACGTGAGCCACTGCGCCTGGCCTTGAACTTTTCATAATCAAGGATAAAAGAGTTACTGAAATACCATTAGAAATATCTGCAAAAGAATCTAAGGTTGCAAGTGATATGATATAAATCCTGCTTATATCAATACTAGGTATAAGGTGGCTTTGACACCTTATTGTCTATAAAACGTGACTATAGGAAAAACACAAACAGAACAGCACAGCAAATGGCACTTCATAATTGGCATAAGTAATAGATAAAAGAGGGTGTCTAAACAGCTTATATATTATGTTCTACCTTAAAAAAAAAGCAGCAGTGGGGTAATCAAGTTCAGGGCAGTCCTGGACAGCTGCCCTGTGATCCTATTCTATTGACCCCTGCTATTCATCACTCTTTCCTAAGATTGAGAGGGCAAGCTCCCAGGGAGTGACCACCACAATAGACAGACACAAGCCAACAGTAATCTGGTTTGAGCAAAAAACCAGATGGCACTGCAATAAATTTACAAATCTGCATTCATGGGACTGTTAAAACACCCAGAAGCTAAAAGACTCTAAGGGCCCCAGGAGGATCTCCTACTTCCCTGTTTCTAAAGGCCATTTCTCTTTCCAAGAACATTGAGTTCATGCTCTTCACAAAGAGAATGAAGATAAAACCCTTTACAAAAAAGGGAGGGGGGAAAAGCCTCCTGACCTAATTAATCTTCAGAGCTTAGATCTCAGTGCTGAATGACAGATATTAGAGAAATCATTTTGGAGCACTAAGAGGAAAAGGAGAAAAAAAAAAAGTTTAGTGGACAATGCAAAGAGAACCTGCTAAAACAGCAATGAAAACAACATTAAATCTCTTTCAAATACTGCACACAACAGATCTTGCAAGTAGAAAATGATTCAATAATGTATGCATTTATTTTTAAAATGAATCAGATTAGTCCCATGTGTGACCTGCTGGTCCATCTGTATATGCTGGACTTAATAGGCACGATTCTCTCTCTTACTTCAGTTTGAAGTATGAGAGAGATAAATTTAGTTTAATTTTCAACAGATCAGCCTATCCATTTTCCAAATGGACCATCTGGATCAGCCTATTAAAATTAATTTATAACTTTGCAGAGTGAAAATTCGTTTGTTAGCTTAAATAAAGTTGCCAAAACTTTTTGTTGTGTCATTGTTTTCTGAGGGTTGTTTCTGGATAGTGGGCAGAGTGTTTCAACTTCTAAATTTATCTTATTCAATATTGTTCTATTGATTTAGATTTAGAGGTAAGGTGTGAATCTCCAAACAGTTAAAACTGTAACTGTCTAAACATCAATTACCGATTCTTTTTTTTTAAATAATGCTTCCTTGAACAACTCAATTCTATTTGCTAACAATTATTTTTGTAAGAGAAAATATGCCCACTCATGAGTATAGTAATTAAAAATCAATGTGTCATGATTTTAAGCACTTTCCCTCTAAATTAACATTGTATGCAAACTTGAGTCAGAAGACAGAAGAAGAAACACTGAAATCCAAGTTTCAAATCACTGTCTAGACAAGTCATCTAATCTCTCCAAACCTCCATTTTCTTCATCTACAAATTGGAAAACACATAATGTTCAGCAAATTTACAGGGTTATTGTAAAGATTAAGTATTATCTGCATGGTGGGTGTTCCACAAATATTAGCTCGCTCATCCTGTTCCTAGAACATGACATAAATTCAAGTAAATTAAGAGCAATGCTTGAGGCAGCACTTGCCCATAGCTCAATGAGTAGGGTGCTGGCCACCTACACCCAGGCTGGAGGGTTTGAACCTGGTGCAGGCCACCTAAACAACAAGCCAACTGCAACAAAAAAATAGCCGGACGTTGTGGAGGGTGCCTATAGTCCCAGTTACTCAGGAGGCTGAGGCAAGAGAATTGTTTAAGCCCAAGAGTCTGAGGTTGCTGTGAGCTGTGATGCCTCAGCACTCTACCAAGGGCTACATAGTGAGACTCTGTCTCAAAAAAAAGGGCAGCACCTGTGGCTCAGTGGGTAGGGCACAAGCCCCATATACTGAGAGGGTGGTATGTTTGAACCTAGCCCTGGCCAAACTGTGAGCTGTGATGCCACTGTGAATACAGAATAAAAGAGTTTTATTCAAGGAAATAAATATATAATACAATATATTATATAATAAAATATTTTTCTTGAACAAAACTCTTTTATTTTGTATTCACATTTTAACATTGGATTCACTTGTGCAATCCTCCAGCCACAGCCTCCCAAGTAGCTGGGACTATAAATACAATGTCCCGCGAGTTTTTCAGTTTTTAGTAGAGATGGGGTATCACTCTTGCTCAGGCTGGTGTTGAACTCCTGAACTCAAATGATCCTCCTGCATTAGCCTCCCAGAGTGTTAGGATTACAGGCATGAGCCAGCATTACCTGGATGTTTCTGTGGCGATAAAGTGAGATTCTGTCTCAAAAAAAAAAAAAAAAAAAATCAATGCTTGCCATCAGCGCAGTAAATTATTTTTACTGCAATGGTGCCCATTTGGTCCAATTTTATATTAGAAATAAATAGGTGCAAGATGTTAGAAGTTTCTGTAGGCAATAAGAACAGATTTTCAGCCAGTATTTTTGGATATCTTAATTATTAAAAAGAAAAACCATCACACTGAACTTTCACAAGTAAAATGTATTACCTGAGGAGGGTGGGGCATAGCGGTGAGCAAAAAAATGTTTTAAAGATATCATCAATAACAGCCTTTATGTCTATAAAATGCAAACAAACTATTGCTCAGACTAAAAGGTAGTAGATTTCTTACAGGAAAACCTGTTTTGTTAATATTTTTTAAAAATGTACAAAGAATCTTAACAAGGAAATAAGGCTTAATGTCTACTATGTATACATAAGAAGCATTTAAAGTTATTTTCCTTGAACAAAACTCTTTTATTTTGTATTCACTACACTTAATCAACTGACTGTCCTGAACTTGTATGCCAGATGTTTCTTTTCATTTTGAGACAAGAGTCTAACAGTACCAGAGGTCAGCCTAACTCACAGCAACCTCAAATTCTTGGGCTTGTGCAATCCTCCGGCCACAGCCTCCCAAGTAGCTGGGACTACAAACACAATGCCCAGCGAGTTTTTTAGTTTTTAATAGAGATGGGGTCTCACTCTTGCTCAGGCTGGTGTTGAACTCCTGAATTGAAATGAGCCTCCCGCGTTAGCCTCCCAGAGTGTTAGGATTACAGGCGTGAGCCACTATGCCCCGCATTACCTGGATGTTTCTGAAATAATCAGGAAAACAATGTCACCTCATTGAAACTGATGGATATGGCCAAACCAACTTTAAAGTACCCTTAATTAAAGCTCCAGTGATTAAAGGATACCAAATCAAGGGTTTTCTATCTTTTGCTTTTTTGTTGGTAGCTTTTTAAGTAAGACTGAGTTTCATACCTGTCTAAGTGAATTCTTCTCTGGTATTATCTTCCTAGGGGGTTCTCCATTATTACAGTCGTCTCTCTCTGAGGAATTCTGTGAAAGAAAGTAAGCTTTAATTCAGTTCTCATTATCTTCAATCTTATTCTGTGGGAGTAAACTGAATTATATTTCTAATTCTGTAAGCTAGAGTGCCACATATATTTATGCATTTATTCATTTGAAGATTTATATACATACAGACAAACATATGTAAAGGAAAACATATGCCCATGTATATAAATAAATCATGTAAAGATCTGGGTCAAAAGTACTTCATGTACATTTAAGCACTGCCTAGGAGATCACATTCAGTACAAGTCTAGTTTATTACTTTTTGACACAGTTAACACTGGACACAAGAAAGCTTCATCTACACTTACTCGATAACAACACAAACCAGGATTATTACTTTCTCTTTCAAATAATTAGTTTCCAACTATAGTAAATGTTTGTTTGACAAAGATCTCCAAGTGTGGGTCCTAAAATTAGTTCTTTATCTTCTTCCTCTTCTCAGATTAGCACAAATGATTAGCACAAATGACAAGATTTAATCAGTGGTTTAAGATTGGAATCCATTCCTAGTCATTATCACCTTGAATAGCAGTCAGAAGACCTTAAAATATCAATGAGGTTTCTTTAATACTTGCTGGGGAAGCTACGATAATCCAATTGAAAATGAGTTTAGAGCAGCGGTTCTCAACCTGTGGGTCGCAACCCCTTTGTAACAATGAAAATATATCCTGCATGTCAGATATTTACATTACGATTCATAACAGTAGCAAAATTATAGTTATGAAGTAGTAACAAAAATAATTTTATGTTGGGGGTTACCACAATATGAAGAACTGTATTAAAGGGGCGTGGCATTAGGAAGTTTGAGAACCACTGGTTTAGAGGCTTGGTGCCCGTAGTTCACTGGTTGGGGCACTGGCCACACGCACCGGGACTGATGGGTTCAAACCTGGCCCCAGCATGCTAAACAATGATAGCAACAACAGAAAAATGGCTGGGCGTTGTGGCAAGTGCCTAGAGTCACGGCTACTTGGGAGGCTGAGGCAAGAGAATTACTTGAGCCCAAGAGTTTGAGGTTGCTGTGAGCTGTGACACCATAGCACTCTACTGAGGGTAACATAGTGAGACTCTATTAAAAAAAAAAAAAGGAAGAAAATGAATTGCTAAAATATCTACTAGTCAATAGATGTTAGTCACTGTCTAAAAGGCAAAATACAGACAATCCAAATTACATATTAGTTAGGTTCTATTTTCTATAACTACATTTATAACAGTAATATATTAAACTATTAATTTATTTATTCTAGAAGCAGGGTCTCACTCTGTCAGCCAGGCTAGAGTATAGTGGTATAATCATAGTTCACGGTAACCTTGAACTCCTAGGCTCATTCCCATGAGTCTCTCTCCAGTAGCTAGAAATACAGGTATGCACCAGCATACCTGGCTATAAATTTTTAATTTTTTTGGCAGAGATGGAGTCTTGGTATGTTGCCTAGGCTGGCCTCAAACTTCTGACCTCAAGCGATACTCCTGTCTCAGCCTCCCAAGGTGTGAGCCACTGCACCCAGACTATAAAATAAATAAATAAATATACATATATATCTATATATATTTTTTTTTTTTGAGAGAGAGAGAAAGTCTCAACCTGTCACCCTGTGTAGAGTGCAGTGCCATCACAGCTCATGGCAACCTCAAACTCTTGGGCTTAAGTGATTCTCTTGCCACAGCCTCTCAAGTAGCTGGGACTATAGGCACCCACCACAACGCCTGGCTATTTTGTTGTTGTTGCAGTTGTCATTGTTGTTTTAGCTGGCCTAGGCCAGGTTTGAACCCACCAGCCTTGGTGTATGTGGCCAGCACCCTAACCACTGTGCATGGGCGCCACCAAGACTATAAAATATTTTAAAACTTGCAATTGATACATTCATTAGTTATCACATCCTAACTGGGGAGTTACTTTATTTTTAGGTCCAGAAATTATTTCCAACATATGAGTTTATCTGATAATTTTCATATTCCCCTAATAATTATTACTGTGTTTTAAGCCTACATGTAAATTTCACGCTTTTGGTTTGTATTAGATATTATATTTTAGAAGATATCAAGGGATAAAAAATGTTCTGTGTCATTCTCAGGCCCTTTCACCTCTGTGGTTGACATCTGTGTGCTTTGTGTGTCACCTTTAGTTAGCTTGACAGGGAAGTACCCCAAAGTGTTCCCTTAGGGCAGAAATCTTTTTCATATTTTACATTTGTAATGATCACTTTATGGGAAAGGTCCCTAAAATTAAAACAGAAAAAGCATTCTATGTCACAAAGGGACAGAGATTTAAGAACTTCAGAGTTATAACATCTACCAAAAAATGGGGGAGGAATAAATTGAATTAATGACTACATAGCAGGACAAACAAGGAAACAGGGAATACATGCTATTGCAAGAGAATTGAAGCTGGGCATGGTGGCTCACACCTGTAATCCTAGCACTTTGGGAGGCTGAGGCAGAAGGATCGCCTCAGGAGGAACTCAGGAATTAAAAGCCACAGTAAGCTATGATCATACCACTCTACCCAAGTGTGGGCAGCAGAGTAAGACCTTGTCCCTTTAAAAGAAAGGAAGGCTGGGCACAGTGGCTGACACTTGTAATCCTAGCACTCTGGGAGGCCAAGGTGGGAGGACTGCTTGAGATCAAGAGTTTGAGACCAGCCTGAGCAAGAGCAAGACCCGGTCTCTAAAAATAGCTGGGCGTTGTGGCTGTCACCTATAGTCCCAGCTGCTGGGAAGGCTGAGGCAAGAGGATCACTTGAGTCTAAGAGCTTAAGGTTGCTGTGAGCTATGATGCCATAGAACTCTACCAAGGGCAACAAAGTGAGACTCTGTCTTTAAAAAAAAATGGGGGGCGGGGGGTAAAAGGGAGAGACTCAAATAAAAAAGGGGAAAAGTCAACATTAAAAACCCTAAAATCAAGATGTTTATTTAACATTGTTTTTTCTTAACGTATAGATGTTTTAAGCCAAAATTAAATTTTAATATTATATAATAAAAACTCATATTACAAATTTATAATTTGCAAGTAACTATTCCCCAGGTCATGATGTTCCACTCTCCTTTAAATAAAATACTATATCAGATTATCTAAACCTGTAAGGTCCTATTTAAAAATTAATTATGTTTATTGAAATCTCATTGTATAACATGGAAGCCTAATTACTTTTTGCTGAAAGTTTGCTGTACAGAAGACATTATACATCACATTTTTATTCTACAGGTGCTTAGGCTAAAACATGATTGCTGGTAAACTCCTCCATACTGAATTATAAAGTGAAGAATAGTTATCTTAACCTAATAGGATGAATAGAACTGCTTAGCCTATATCCAAGATTTTCTTCCTCCTGATTCTTCATTTTATCTGATTTTGGTGAGTGTCTATTGGGTGGGTTTTATGAAAATGTGTAAAGAGTGAAAACGAAAAAGCTAAAGGGTAAGTACTAGCACTACACAGAGCTCCTGAGGACTTCTTTTCTCTTTTCCACCCCATTAATGTGAAGAATATATAGGTGGTAATGTTAAGAATAAAGTACCTGGCTCAGGGCCTGTAGTTCAAGTGGCTAAAGTGCCGGCCACATACACCAGAGCTGGCAGGTTCAAATCTGGCCTGGGCCTGCCAAACAATGACAACTATAACCAAAAATAGCCAGGTGTTGGGCGGTGCCTGTGGCTCAGTGGCCTGCGGCCCCATATACGGAGAGTGGCAGGTTCAAACCCAGCCCCAGCCAAATTGCAACCAAAAAATAGCCGGGTGCCTGTAGTCCCAGCTACTTGGGAGGCTGAGGCAGGAGAATCGCTTGAGCCCAAGAGTTTGAGGTTGCTGTGAGCTATGACACTACAGTATTCTGCCAAGGGTGACAAAGTAAGACTTTGTCTCAAAAAAAAAAAGAAAGAAAGAAAAAAAATCACACCAAAAAAGTATTCAGATGACAAACTAAACTATCTCAAAATCAACACATCTCAATGTATAGCATTCTTTTACCACACTCACCCATTTCTAGATGAGATATTTCCTCTTAATTTTTCTTTGTATCTGGACTTAAACTCTCAGAGTCAGTCTTTACTCGTTCCTTTTTTTTTCTTTGAACATATCTAGCCAATTTCCAATCTGTAAAATTCTCATTTGAATCATCTATTTTAATACATCTGACCCCGCTTTTGCATTTCCACTGCCTCTACTCCAGTCCAGACCTTCCAACACCTCTTACCAGTGCTATGACTATTGAGACAGTCTTCTGACATCCTTGCCTCAATCTGTATTTGATATATCCTACTGTCAGAACTACAATTATAAAAAATGTAGCTGGGCATATGATGGCACACACCTGTAGTCCCAGCTACTCAGAAGGCTGAGGTAGGAGAATCAGTTTGAGTACAAGAGTCTATAGTGAGCTGTGATTACTATGATGACACTACTGCAATCTAACCTGAGGAACAGGGGGAGACGTCGTCTCAAAAACCAAAAAAACAAACAACAAAAAACTTGTATAGCTCTCTAGCAATAACAGGATAAGCCCAAACATCTTAGTATAAGATGAGACAGTCCAATGAATTTTCCATCAAAGAAAGTCTCTGCACCATTTACATGACATTACTTTTCATTCACCAGAATTTAAAAAAGCACTCTTTCATTTGTGGTTTTGCTAAGTCTGTTCCTTCAAATGTGTAACAGCCTTTTTCCCAGTCTCTTCAACTACAAAAAGTCCTCCTTCAAGAGTCAAGTAAGAAAATACTATCTCTCTGAAGATTATGTTTACACCCTCACCTTCAACTCCCAGTTTCATTTTCAATTTGGGATTTACTCTTTATATTCATCTCTTTACATTATACCTCTATATGAACATGCTTTCTGCCCCACCCTACACTGTAAGTTCCTTCAGGTTAAGGCCAGTTTCTTTCTCATCTTCATATTCTAGTGGCTCAGCACTTAGCTAGAGAACATACTTTTTACATGTTTGCTGGATTTAACATTATTGCTAGATTAATCTTTTTTAAATACCACTACTATCACAAGGGTCTTTTCCTAAAATACTTTTAGTGGTGTGACACTTTTAAAATAAAAATACTTTTATTTCTGTGACATCAAATAATATGAAGTACTAGGCCTGGACAATCCAGAATTTTCAGCAACATTGCACCAAGTCATTTCTCTCAACATATATTTTCTGCCCTAGTTAAACAAGTGTCTTGATAGTCTCACAAACATATAGTGTGATCTTAAAATTTTTATGCTGGGGCAGTGTGAGCGCCAGCCACATACACCCAGGCTGGTAGGTTCAAACCTGGCCCGGGCCAGCTAAACAACAATGACAACTGCAACAATAATAAAAAAAAAAAAAAAATAGCTGGGCGTTGTGGTGGGTGTCTGTAGTCCCAGCTACTTGGGAGGCTGAGGCAAGAGAATTAATTGGTTGAGCCTAAGAGTTTGAGGTTGCTGTGAACTGTGACGCCATTGTACTCTACTGAAAGGGACATACTGAGACTCTATCTCAAAAAAAAAAAAAAAAAAAAAAAATTAAAATTAAAATTTTACGCTGGAGAGATCCTTTAGTCTAATTCACTCAACAATTAGAAACACAAGAAGATTATTTAGTCTGTTCAAGCCCAATACATTCTTAAAATGAAGTTTAACTGTTATCTTCACTAAAAAACTATACAACATGAGATCAGCCTGAGCAAGAACGATACCCTATCTCTAAAAATAGCCAGGCATTGTGGCGGGCACCTATAGTCCCAGCTACTCAGGAGGCTAAGGCAAGAGGAGCATTTGAGCCTAAGAGTTTGAGGTTGCTGTGAGTTATGATGCCATAGCAATAACAAAGATGTCAAAGTGAGACTCTGTCTCAAAATAAACAACAAACAAACAAGCAAACAAAAAACCAAACCATTCAAACTACTCCATCTTACTCTACTGGGAATTCCTTAACATTTTTAACTTGATACACAGAAGCTATCACTTAATTAGATAAATTTTTGCATCATTACTCTCAACTAACCAATAAGATAGAAAGCTTTCTGGGAAAAGTCTTTGTCACTCCCTCTACCCACCAACACATTACATAATATACAGCTAAATGGTGCTCAATAAATAATTGAAATCCTATACCCCACACTGTCCAGCTAGCTCAAAAAATGGTTTTTACAGCAGAGACACTTAGGGAAAACCCAACTACAGTCCTACTGTGCCACTGCTTATAATGCCCAATTGATCATTTAGGGCAGGAATTAACAACCTCTGACCTGCTGTTTATTTTTGAAAATAAGGTTTTATTGGAATGCCACCATATTTGCCCATTTACCTTTAGTCCACTGCTACTTTCAGACAGGGCAGAGGTAAGAAGTCAACGCAGAGGTTTTAAGGCCCACAAAGCCTCAAATGTTTATCATCTGGCCCTTTGTAGAAAAAGTCTGCCAATACTTAACCAAAACATCACTAACTTTTTTTTGTTTGTTTGTTTGTTTTTGAGGCAGGGTCTCAAGCTGTTGCCCTGTGTAGAGTGCTGCAGTGTCATAGCTCACAGCAACCTCCAACTCAGGCTCAAGCGATCCTCTTGCCTCAGTTTTTCTATTTTTAGCAGATGTGGGGGTCTTGCTTTTTTTTACTCAGGCTGGTCTTGAACTCCTGAGTTCAAGCAACCCACCAGCCTCGGCCTCCCAGAGTGCTAGGATTATAGGCTTGAGCCACTGTACCCAGCCAGTATTACTAACTTTTAAGAATGATTTTGTTGGCTCAGTGCCTGTGGCTCAAGTGGCTAAGGTGCCAGCCAAATACACCTAAGGTGGCAGGTTTGAATCCAGTCCAGGTCCACAAAACAATAATGACGGCTGCAACCAAAAAAAAATAGCCAGGCATTGTGGCGGGCACCTGTGGTCCCAGCTACTTGGGAGGCAGAGGCAAGAGAATCACTTGAGCCCAGGATTTGGAGGTTGCTGTGAGCTGTGATGCCATAGCACTCTACCCAGGGGGACAGCTTGAGGCTCTGTCTCAAAAAAAAAAAAAAAAAAAAGAAAGAATGATTTTGTTGGCTTGGCTCCCGTTGCACAGTAGGGGGCCAAACTGCAACAAAAACAATAGCAGGGCGTTGTAGCGGGTACCTGTAGGCCCAGCTACTCCAGAGGCTGGAGCAAGAGAATTGCCTAAGCCCAAGAGTTGAGGTTGCTGTGAGCTGTGTGGCGCCCCGGCACTCTACTGAGGGCAATGAAGTAAGACTTTGTCTCTACAAAAAAAAAAAAAAAAAAAAAAAATTTACAGAGGTGGCCAAAACATAGAGAATATTTTGTAGAATTTTATGATAAATATTTTGTCAATAAAAGTATATTTAGCTACAGTTTCCCATTTTCCCTACGTATGGTGACTTTATGGGCAACTTCTGGGACAGCACGAATTTTTTTTTTGAGACAGAATCCTACCTTATCACCTTTGGTAGAGTTCCATGGTATTATAGCTCATGGCAACCTCAAACTCTTGGGCTTAAGCAATTCTCTTGCCCTCAGCCTCCCGAGTAGCTGGGACAACAGGCTCCCGCCAGAACACCCAGCTATTTTTGGTTGCAGTTGTCATTGTTGTCTAGCAGGCGCAGGCCGGGCTTGAACCCACCAGCCTTGGTGTTTGTGGCTGGTGCCCTACTTACTGAGCTACAGGTGCCAAGAGGACAGCATGAATATTATGTTTGTAACTGGTTACTAAAAATTGGTCTCAAGATTTTAAAATGTAGGTTGTCATTCTATGTGATGGTCAGCAGATGATTCCATTTTTATTTTTTATTTTGTTTTATTATTTATTTATTTTGAGACAGAGCCTCAAGCTGTCATCCTGGGTAGAGTGCTCTGGCATCACAGCTCACAGGAACCTCTAGCTCCTGGGCTAAAGCGATTCTCCTGCCTCCACCTCCCAGGTAGCTGGGACTACAGGCGCCCGCCATATTGCCCAGCTATTTTTTGTTGCAGCCATCATTGTTGTTTGGCAGGCCCAGGCTGGATTCGAACCCATCAGCTCAGGATTATGTGGCTGGCGCCTTAGCCGCTTAAGCCACAGGTGCCGAGCCTATGAGTCCATTTTTAAATGTATTCACAATCAGAGTTATAATTCACCACAATTTACTGAGTTTGCTAAAATGATATAATTATCCTGGTTACGGAGTCCTTTGAATTTTCCCAATGAGGACTACAGCATAAGTGCAAAATGTTAACTTGTAGTTTTGGAACTGGTTATTTTACTTACAACAGGCTCAAGTTCTGTTGTACCATCCAACCTTGAACAGGATGCTTACTCAAAGATTGCTATTAGTGGCTTGACTTTTCATCACTGTATAAATAAGTTTAGTTTTTCATCTAATTATATAATCAACTTTTAATAATTTATCAGGAGTTGTGTGTTCAAATGGATAACTAAAAACAATAAATATGCCACTTATAGGTCCTGGAGAATATTGTCCCAACTATGACTCTGCTGTGTGATATCATCAAAGATCTCTTTATGGCTCGGCGCCTGTGGCTCAATCGGCTAAGGCGCCAGCCACATACACCTAAGGTGGCGGGTTCGAATCCCCAGCCCGGGCCCGCCAAACAACGATGGCTGCAACCAAAAAATGGCTGGTGCTGTGGCGGGTGCCTGTAGTCCCAGCTACTAGGGAGGCTGAGGCAGGAGACTCACTTGAGCCCAGGAGTTGGAGGTTGCTGTGAGCTGTGAGGCCATGGCACTCTACCCAGGGAGATAGCTTGAGACTCTGTCTTAAAAAAAAAAAAAAAAAAAAAAAAATCTCTTTACTACCTAAATTGGGCACACACACACACAAGCAAAAACAAAATCATTCTTTTTTTTTTTTTTTTTTTTTTTCCTGAGACAGAGTCTCACTATGTTGCTCTGGGTAGAGTACTACAGCGTCATAGCTCACAGCAACCTCCAACTCTTAGACTTGAGCGATTCTCTCATCTCAGCCTCCCAAGTAGCTGGGACTACAGACACCCACCACAATGCCCGGCTATTTTTTTGTTGCAGTTGTTTAGCTGGCACAGGCCAGGTTTGAACCCTCCACCTGCAGTATATGGGGCCAGCACCCTGCCCACTGAGCCACAGGCACCGCCCATCCCTTTGTAAAATTTTGTAATGAATATTTTTTAAATAAAGGTACCTTTAGCTACAACGTCCGATTTCCTGTCTGTATGGTGACTTTATGAGTGACTTTTGGGACACCCTATTGAGAATTACTAACAAGTTAGTAGTTGGATTAATGATTTTTCTCTCATTAACTTATTAGATGACTTGGAGCTAATTATATCCCCCAAATATACATGATTTGCAATTTACAAAAATAGAAATAATTAGTCTTCTACAAGGTTAAAATGTAATTTAGCTACACAGATAAAATCATTCAAACTCTTTAATGAAAGGTAACATTTTTAAAAAACCACTGTGTATGTGTATGTTTAATTAATCTTCCTAGGGTACAAAGGGGAAAACTTAGGTCATTTAAGTTCAGAAGCTGACTGAAGAGTCCTACTCAAGGACCAGTTTTAGGAAGGACCTTGAGTGTCCTCAATAGCATAAGATAATATTCTTTGGCATGTTTTTATGCACATTGCTTCTCCAACAGGTTTATCATTTACCATACTCGATTAACAACAACCACATCAAAGCAACCATATACTACTAGACTTCAACAAATCCACCAGTTACAGCTTTTAAGAAGTGTTTTTTTCTAGTAATATACCAGGATTAAGAACTAGACAGAAGGAAAAACACTCTCTGGGACAACCAAACAGGACTTCTATCAGTACTGCCTTACTCCCTGTGACAAAAGTCAAAAAACTGCCAAGTAGGTTCCCCCCACCCACATTGTCCAATAGTAACCATAAAACACTACAGATGCAGAGTTCCTAAAAATGCAAAGGAATTGTGTACATTTGCAAAGAACAATTTTTTATGCTTTCAAATTCTTAATCCTGTTTGGAGCTGTCAGTGGGGGTTAATGGAAGCCTTGGATAGGAGAATTCCAATCTGGTTGGCAGATGGATAGGTTGGTTATAGCTGCATAACTATGTCTTGCCTGCAGGCACAATTCAGAACACTGTTAAAGCAATATAAAGTCTCTGTCAAGCTGAACCATTTGGATCAGTAGCAAGGAGAAATAATAATAAAAAAGAAGTTCATTTCTGGGCCTTCTGCATTTATGCTAGTATGCAGAAACTGATTAATTGTCATAGTGTGCTGGTCTTCTATACCTCAGATTTCTACTTCTAGGGTAGATTTTGCATGCTAATATAATCATTCTCCCTCTTGAGACATTAGCAAATAATCAAATGAAAAACAGGATCATAATTTACTGAGATTCAAGCAATTCTCTATGCAAATTTGACTTGTTATTGCTGCTGCCTCGTTAATCTGAATGCCTTTGACAAACTCCTTTGATTTATGAACTCGTGACAACTCCAATGTGTATATATTTTGCTAGATTGACATTATCATTAAGAGTGGGTGGACTGAGCTCACATGAATGGCTGATTTTATTCGCTGGTGTCTGCTGCTCAACAGCTGAGCATCTCCTCCTCACAAAGCCCCTGAGCGGCAGGCTCTTCCCATCTTCCCATCCATTCATCATCTCGATGTTAATTGGCCCAGGCTTTAAGCAAATTTTCAACACGATTTAAAGGCACGATGACACTGATTACTGACCCTCTGCCATACGGTGCCTATTGATTAACCTGACAGAGATGATGAGCTTGAGGGAAACTAGGTATGTGGGGACCTCAGGGGGAAAAATATATTGTCTATGCAGGCAAACACTTGTCATTACCTCACAAGCCAGAATCTGCACAGCACATATTCTAAAAACACACCACTGCTTTAACACCTACAGCTGACAGAGACAGTGCTTTCTGTATTCAGAGAAATTACAAATGTGTCATGTCAAAGCAGATGACACATTCAGTATTTAGAGGAATTCCCCAGATAGATGGCTGCCTTTCAATCAATTATGCTTGTGCTGGCTAACGTACTTAATTTAGGTTAAATTCAAAGAAAGTAACTAGATGGCCTGGTAGTCTTATAACAAAAACAAATAAAAATGGAAAAACTATACAGATTCTTGAAAATAGAGGATGGAAGGAAGAAAGGATTAAAATTATCTGTTATCATTCTATCTCTATTAAAAAAAGAAGTATTCTTAGGAAGAAAACATCAAAATGATTTTACAGATTTTGATTTCTGTTCTTTTAATACTGCTACCTGATTCCACAACCGTCAAAACTATTACCAGCACAGAAAGTACTGAAAAACTGAATATTTTAAAATAAAGAAATATTTTAAGTCTAGCAAACAGACCCCATAAATTCTTGCTTGCTCAATTTCAACAACTGTGGTGCCAACTGCAACTACTACTATACTTAGGAAAATTGTGCAGGATCTTTGAAGTTAAGCTTCATAAAAACTATTTTGCTATCAGAGAAAGAAAATGAAAGTTCATAATAGTTTCTGAGCATATACATTAGTAACAAACCAAAATTTGCATTAAAATATTGCTAGGTCTGCAATTTATACAAGCAATATTGTGCAGCAAATTATCAGGGATTCTTTTAAAAAGCAACCATTTTTAGATATGGACAGTTATTATTTAAAACAAAGCCAACAAAATATCTTCCCTCTGGCCACACGTATCACCTTGTTTACTTACGAGTCCTGTGGGAATAGCCGATATACAATTTCATACACGGAGATTTTAGAGCAGCACTAACACTTATTTCAAAGCTAAAATAATAGAAAACTGAACAACCGCCCAGCTACAGTCTCTACTACAGTGACATTGACTGTTTATGTAAGAGAGCAAATGTTTTTCAAGTCAAACAGCATTGGTGCCTGTTATACTGGAACCTGGAGCCTACTCCCTAAAAGTCTGCCTCCTGCTCTTTTTAGATAAAGAAGCTCAACTAAGCACTGAGATACTCTGATAAGGGCAGAAGAGATGAAATTCACCAGGGAATGACAAGGCAGCAAGTGGTATCACTTTTTTGTTGACTTTTCAGTCACAGAAAATATCACAACATTTTAATATTTCACCATTAAAATCTAGCTATAAAAGAAAGAAATTTGCAGCAATAAATAATGAAAACCAAAAAAAGCTAGAATTGTTATCTCTGTTTTGTGAATAGGAGAGCTATCACACAGCTGTCTGAACACATTCAGCTTTGTGACTTCTTAATCAAAGGTTTGAACATTAACTTAGCAATGACTATGAGTATATAAAAAGTTTGTAATTATGTTAATATGCTCTACATCAGAAGTAACAGTCCATTTAACTAAAGGTTTTTCAGCTCTAAAGCCTTGAATTAAAACAGACAAACAAAAACAAACCTCATACCTTACCCTTTCAAGTAGATACTTTTACATTTTAATCTGCTTTCATATCAATATAATCAGAAAGCCACATTTATTTATAACAATATGGCTTAACATTTAAAAATATCCAAGACAGTCTTGCAAAGCAGGCATCTGTATACTACTGCAGGTTGTTTTGCATCTATATGATCTTTTTTTTCAGTTTTTGGTCGGGGCAGGGTTTGAACCCGCCACCTCTGGCATATGGGGCCAGCGCCCTACTCCTTTGAGCCACAGGCACCGTCCCCAGAACCTTAAAAAATCTTTTTTCCTCTTCAATATATTACCTCACATGTGTTTAGAAAAGATTCTTACATGTTACAATTTTCTTAGCTGCAATATTTACACAACATTTAAATCCAGAGCTCTTCTGCATACAATTTTGTGTAAATTAAGAGGCACACAACATTGGCTTTTACTAATGAGAGTAACTATTTATCTTTGCAACTCAAAAACCTTGACATTATATAGATTTTTTTTTTATTTCTCAAAATAGAGTTAACTACAAAACATTTAGGATGTATGCCAACATCCTTTCTGACAAATTATGTTTATCATCCTTGTTTCTGATTTTTTCCCGATTTTCATCACGTTGGATCCTTTCCTTACTTTAGTGTTACCATTTTATTACAATTTAACAACATCGTAAAAGAAATTTAAGGTTCCTTCAAACTCGACAAACTATAAATAAAACTATCCGAAGTAAATAAGTACATTTCTGAAAACCAGATTAGGCTGGATTAAGAAGTGTGTTTAGATGTTTATTTCTATTATGAATTGGCCCTTATTTAATCATTCTTTCTCCCTATTATTAAGAAATTATTATTCCATAGGCTTATTAATATCCTGTGATTTTTCCCATTAATTATACAAAGTCTTAATGTTCATACAGGTCTTTAAATTTGCAAATACCAACCATTCCTCTCACTTATTTCTATACATTTTAGGTTCCCAAGGCTGTAAAGCATGACCCAGAATAGGAATTGAAGGCTATGCCTTAAAGAACTGCAACACATTAAAAAAACAAAGAAACCAAAAAACCCATCATACTTTAAATCCCTTCTTTTATTCTTAAAATGCTAAGTAGACTATTAGCTATCTTCCTTATTTGCTGCTCCTTATTTGGATACTTAAGTTTAATTTATAACTTTGCTTTTACTATAAATCCTGCCTTCTCATTTTCTGCTCATCTCTAATAGAGAAATAAAAAAAACTAGAATGAGGGCAAATACAAACAGTTAATACAACTCAAATTGACTGCATTCTCATAGGCCTCTAAGTAGTCAGACACCAAGGTAGTATTGGCCTAAAGGACTTAAAATTTAAATGAGGAGGCTTCTATTTCTGAAGGGCCATAAGTTATAAATACCAATTCATGTCTTCAATTATCATTTGTTAATATCATCAAACAACAAAATGAAAAGAAAACCAAAAGAGATTAACCTGGAGTTTAATCAGGAAAAGTTTAATAAATTTATTTAGGAAGATGGCTAATTTTACTGCCCCAGAGATAAATAAACTTGTTGTGTTTTTTGCTGTAGTTTAAAATAATGCCCTATGATATCTAAGTAACAGGTTTTTTTAAAAAGAATTTTTTCTCCAAAAGAAGAAATTGCTTTTTCTATAGTGATGCAAAGAGTTTTTACTCAAAGATTATGTCCGATATGTCCTTCTAACAAAATTACTTATCTTAAACCTGCGGTCTTAAATTGCTGATATGCTAGAAAGTAGCTGTATACCTTTAATATTCCATTTTGCTAAAGAGAATTTTTGTTTGTGCACATCTAACAAATCCTACAATTAATTTGATTATGCTGTCATTTCTTTCCATACCATAACTACCTTTAATCTAAATAATAACAAAAAAACTCTATTATTTTCTTTTCTCAGTATTACTCCATAAACCACTAAATAATTTTAAAAGTTGTATTATCAGTTAGCAGGGATAGAAAGTTTTATTTGGAAATATTAATGATATTAGTTTAAGGAAAAAATAAGTGAGAAACCCAAATGTACCCAAATTGTTCTTTGAGCAGCACTTTAATTTTAAAGTGGGGTTTTGACTTAATTTAATAATCATTTTGGCATGAAATTCAAATTGAGCTAATTTTAATCAATGATCTTTTAGCATCTGTTATTAGCTATCATCAATAGCATTTTGTTATAATATAGAATGAAAAAACTGCTTCATTGTATCAAATCTTAACTTTAATACCACAGTAGTTGCTTTTGCAGTACAGAACCTGTGAATACCATAATAGCCTACTTTGGTATTAGAGTATGTCCTGCCAAAATCTCCTCTTGTGGAAACCAATGTAAATCTTTTGCTCCTGCAGACAATGAAGTCGATACTTGACTTCAAATCAGTTGCCTATCACTGACTGTTGTACAAAGGACATTCTGGGTAGTGGTCAGTAAAGAAAACATGGCCATTTCTAAATGCCAGTGGTTCCCAACATCTCCTTTCCTTCTCAGTGGAATGAAGTCTGAGAGCACTGACTGCCAGGTCATTCAACGCACAAGGGCCTAGAAAGGTTTCAAGAATAACAGAGGTCATGTAATTGCCAAAAGAGCATTAGCCACTCAATCATAATGGATAATTAAATGACCTACATGATTCCTGAAATAGCTGCTCTATATTTGGTCTATTACTTGCATCCCCCAAGATAAGCTACTCATCTGGTCTGCCTTGACCCACAAAAGTCCAACCTGTGCCGGAAAACTAGCTGCATGCTTCTATTGCTTTGTAAAGCCCCCTGGACACCCCCTCCCCCATAGTCATGCCCCAGACGCTGCTTTCAAGAGGACACATATAAAAAATCAATCTTGTATCCTTCTCCCTATTGTGCTCTCTAGAATACAAATGACTAAAGGAAATAAAAAAATTAGTAAATTTCTGGTTTAGATCTTTGGGGGATAGAGGGAAAAAACATAAGAGCTACAGAGAAGTAAAGCCATGATAAATTTTTTTTAAAGTTTCACTCATATGCCTTCAAAGAATTTTACATTTGATTATAAAGCTAGTCAGGGATTTTTGTGGGCAGCCCATCATTAAAACTCCAAATGCCTAGATTGTATTTTTGTTAGGGTGGGCTATTAGAGTCTTTTTTGGCCTAGTTTTTTGAGTCTATACAGAAAGTAAATTGCCTCTCAACAAAATGAAATATACACAGCATCAACTATTTTTATAACAGCAGGAGCAAAAGGAACAAGAATCAACATAGTTTAAATTCTAATCTCTCTGAACAGGTCAATATTCTCACTAAAATATTTGATCAGAAATGCAACCAAAAATAGAAGCCAGGCTCGTCTAATAGCAGAAATATACTGGAGAATTTGCTTCTTTAGGAGAAAAAGTCTGCCTATGGCCTTAGAGGTAGCTGCACATCTAGCAAGCACTACAGAAAGAGGCAAGAGACAAGTAACCAAAGACAATCCAACAATAACCGCAAGGGAGAAGGGATGTGAGGGACAAAAGAGCTCACACAGAGAACACCTTGGAGGCTAGTGGGATTTTTCCGTTTTCAAGGGAAATTATGTAGCTTGAGGCTACTGACTATCTTGATCTCTTACTAGTACATGAATGGCTTATTAAATCTAGAACATATCTGTTTTAGTTAACTTCTGGGCAAGGGGGGGGGCAAGGGGGGAGAAGAGAACAAAATGTACTTAAATGCTAAATTTTTTCTCCAGGCTGAATGCCTTTCATCCAATAAGACATTCAAAGCAGTGACCCAGCAAATGGATTGAAAAAGCAATCTTCCGTCCCAGTGCCACATTATCATTCCTATTCAGTATTCTCCATGAGATATCTCAATCAGCTGTGTGTAAGTGACAACGCAGCCCATTGCTGGGTTAATTAAACATTTGACTTTAACACCCTCCCCATCATTAAGCAAATAAAAACAGATAATTCAAACTGCACTTCATCCTCAGGGTACACAACACACATGTCAAAATTAAGAGAGTCCAGGGCCTCTGGGGAATTCTGTTGGGGCTATAATCAGTTTAAATCTTATCTGGTTTATCAATTATTCTATTGATTAAACCAAAGCGATTATACACAACTCCTCTGCCACATGGGATTGATGTCAGCAGAGCAAGAAAATAACTCCAGGAGGTTCCAAACTGATTTTAAAAGAGACCAACAGACAGACCAATAACAGTCGATTATTATATACCAGTGATCCATATACTGAAGAGTTGATTCTTAGTTTCAGGCGAGTGAAGTGAACTGTTTCCAATCACTATGTCCCTCTGCTTACACCTTACAGTTGGCTTGAGTAAATTTATGTCTTGAAAGATCAACATATTTTCTACTGATTTAAACAGAAGCTAGCACACTCAGCAGTTAAAATACATTTTATAGGTAATGACCCTAAGCTTTAACAGAATCTCAAAAAATGAGAAACTAAAATTTTTTCTAATATTTTTACCTATATGCATGTGACCAGTAACACGCAGGCATAAAAAAAGGGCGTACATGTATGTGAGTCTGATTCTCCTAAAAAATATAATAACCCAGATATTCCAATGTCTTAAAACACTCTATTCCTCGGCTCGGCGCCTATAGCTCAACGGGCTAAGGCGCCAGCCACGTACACCTAAGGTGGCGGGTTCGAATCCCCAGCCCGGACCCGCCAAACAACAATGACGGCTGCAACCAAAAAATAGCCGGGCGTTGTGGCGGGCGCCTGTGGTCCCAGCTACTTGGGAGGCGGAGGCAGGAGACTCGCTTGAGCCCAGGAGTTGGAGGTTGCTGTGAGCTGTAATGCCACGGCACTCTACCCAGGGGGACAGCTTGAGGCTCTGTTTCAAAAAAAAAAAAAAAAAAAAAACAAACAAACAAACAAAAAAACACTCTATTCCTGAAAAACAGAATCTAAGAAATCAGAAAGCCCTTAATATAGATAGAATCATTATTCCTTTTATTAATTCCAGGGGCAAACCTCTTCAAAGTCATTAACAACAATACAGAGAGGAGCTCTATCTTCAAATGAAATGTTTATATCCACACTCTAACATAGTAAGTTTCCACCAGAAATTTTTAACCACAATTTAGATACCCTCCTGCCAATTCATTGTGTAATATTCTTCAAATGTCTAGAACCCTTATCACTTCAAGGTCATGCCCTGCTATATATGAGAAAAGCACTAATAAAACCTACAAACAAAGGGGGATGGGCAGTTAGGCTAGGCCACCCCTGAAATCTGTGCACTCATAGACATGCTCTTCAGAAAAGAAATTTGTTCACAGCTATGTTGGCACCACATGTGCTTTCAGTCATAATTTAACTTATCTTCTTCAGATTTTTTGTTTTCTAGCAGACTAAGAAACCTGCATTAGCATGCTGTATTCTACACCCACCACTAGAAATACTGTGGGTGCTATTTGTAATTGTATTCTTTTTAAGAGGTTTATTCTCTGCAGCTGTTTTCTGCTTGCAGTGTATTTTGTGTAATCAGCACATCATCATAAATACATTGGCTGTTCCCCTGAGGGTAGCTGTCAGTGTTTAATTTACAGAACAACCTGGCCAATGTGAATTTTAACACTACAGCACTATGGCAAGGAGTTACCAGACTCTGTGAAAAACAGGTTTCCATGAATTTTTATATCAAGAGTCAGTCCCAGGACAATTTAGGTTCTAGAAAGAGACTGTTTAAAGAAGCACTTTATTCTGTGAATGCAATGGACTCTTTCCCATTTATTGCTTCAGAAGAAGCTTTGATCTAACTAACCAAAGCACAAGTGGGTACTACCAATTCTGAAGACAATACAGACTGAAAATCTGGTATCTACCAGTAGGAGGCACTGTAACAAATATCACCTATCTCTTAAAGCTACATTTAGAGCTATCACAAACATCACTGCTACCTTAGAAGGTATATAAAGGCAGAGGGAAAACCATTGAAGAGGCAGATAATTCTGAAGTATGCTGTTTTTTTGCCAGTAAGAATACTGTTTATGTAGGAATGCTACTAAGCCAGACTTAGCTCAAAAAAAAAAAAAAAAAACCAAAAAACAAAAAACAGACTAGATGATCATGGTAGCTCCTGCTGGTAATCCTAGCACTTTGGGAGGTGGAGGTGGGAAGATTCCTTGAGGCCAGGAATTTGAGACCAGCCTAAGCAACACAGTGAGACCCCTGTCTTTACAAAAAAAAATAGAAAAGGTAGCCAGGTCTGGTGCTGTACACCTGTAGTCCACGTATTTGGGAGGCTGAGGCAGGAGGATCACTTTAGCCCAAAAATTTGAGATTGCAGTGAGCTATGATAATGCCCCTGCACTCAATTCTGGGTGATAGAGCAAGACCTCGTCTCAATGGTAAAGAAAAAAAAGCAAAGACAGAAAGAGACTCGGCACCCATAGCTCAGTAGTTAGGACGCCAGCCACATACATCGAAACTGATAGGTTTGAACCTGGCCCAGGCCTGCCGAACAACTACAGCTACAACAAAAAAATAGCCAAGCATTATGACAGGTGTCTGTAGTCCCAGCTAAGATCCAAGAGTTTGAGGTTGTTGTGAGCTGTAATGCCATCGCACTGTACCGAGGGTGACATAGTGAGACTCTGTCTAAAAAAAAAAAAAGGAAGGAAGGAAAGAGAAAGAAGAGACTAATGGTTAACAACAGTAGTAATCCCACCCCACAAAATTATATGCATACTGACTGTTACATAGGTTCTCAATAAATGATTAGTAAATAACAAAAAGCTTCTTGAGGACAGGATCTGAATCTTAATTTATGACCAATACTTTGTACAGTACCTGGCACACAGAAGGTACTCTGTTATCAACCTAATACATTGAGTTTTGGCCAGTTGTGAATGGTCATGTTACTTATAAAGCTTTAAAATCTTAGATCTATAGTCTATGAAAAGGCATTTTCTAAATCAATAAAATGCTGATTTTAAAAATGCCCTTAAGGGCAAAACAAAAAGTACACATCATGTATTTTAGTCATTTTAATGATAGCTATTTGTACAAGAATCCTAAGTTACTCAACCTTACAATAAAAAACAAATTAGCATACAAAATTTTGATATATTCAAACCTATATTTTAATAATGAAGATCACATAAAAGAAATGAAGGTTGGTTGCAGTGGCTCATGCCTGTAATCTCAGCACTCTGGAAGGCCAACGTGGGCAGATTGCCTAAGTTCATGAGTTCAAGACCAGCCTGAGCTAAGGTGAGATTCTGTCTGTAAAAATAAGCAGGTGTTATACGGGCGCCTGTAGACCCAGCTTGGGACTTGGGAGGCTGAGGCAAAAGAATTGCTTGAGCCCCACAGTTGCTGTGAGCTACGAGGCCACAGCATACCGGGGGTGACAAAGTGAGACTCTGTCTCCAAAAGAAATGAAAATATTTCTATGATAAAATTGAAAGAGATCTTTTTAAATGCTCAGATAGGTAACCAACAGTACTTTTCTACTACTGAAGTAGTTTTTTTATGTATACAGACACATTGCATAAATCAAATTATTATACAAGTATTTTCCTGTTAAGGTTATTTTCTTTCTTTTTTTTTTTTTTTTTGGCTGGGGCTGGGTTTGAACCTGCCACCTCCAGTATAGGGGGCTGGTGCCCTGCTCCTTTGAGCCACAGGTGCCACCCCTGTTAAGGTTATTTTCAAGAATTAGAATGCCTACAGTTAAACCGAATCAGAATATATTTCATGCTGGCTTGGTGCCCATAGCACAGTGGTTACAGCACCAGCCACACACACCGAGGCTGGCGAGTTCGAACCTGGCCCAGACCAGCTAAACAACAATGACAAATACAACAAAAAATAGCCAGACATTGTGGCAGGCACCTATAGTACCAGATACTGGGAGGCTGGGGCAAAAGAACTGTTTAAGCCCAGGAGTTTGAGGTTGCTGTGAGCTGTGACACCACAGCACTCTACCGAGGGCAACATAGTAAGACTCTGTCTCAGAAATAAATAAATAAATAAATCTATCTATCTATCTATCTATCTATCTATTTCATGCTGAGTTGTCCTCAGTATATCTGCTTATAATGTTGTACAGAATTATATTTTTGTAATCCTACATAAAAAAATCATTAAATTGTGACTAAGATTCTCTTTTTTTTTTTTTTTGAGACAGAGCCTCACTCAGTCACCCTAGGGCTGAGTGCCTTGGCATTATAGCTCATAGTAACTTCAAACTCTGGGCTCAAGTGATACTCTTGCTTTAGCCTCCAGAGTAGCTGGGACTACAGACGCCAGTCAGAACACCCAGCTGTCTTTCTTAGAGATGGGGTCTCACTTTTGCTCAGGCTGTTCTTGAACTCATGAGCTCAAGTGATCTGCCTGTCTCAGCCTCCTGGAGTGTTAGGATCACACACATGAGCCACCATACCCAGACTTAGGATTCACTTTTTTAAGAAAGAACAAAATCATCTACTTCATTTGGGAGAATTCCAAACACGCCCAAATTTGTGGTAAGGTTGAATTTTTTTTTTTTTTTTTTTTTTTTGCAGTTTTGGCCAGGGCCAGGCTTGAACCTGCCACCCCTGGGATATGGGGCTGGCACCCTACTCCTTAAGCCACAGGTACTGCCCAGTAAGGCTGAATTTTAAACTATTAAGCAGAATAGAACTTGCCCTGATATCACTATAAGCAAAATATTTTTTACAACAATTTTCCATTTAAGCACAATCATATAAAAACAAAATTTGATAAGACTTTTAAATTGACTGACCTCAGTATTTCTGACATCAAAAAAAGTTCTATTTAAGAATGCAAACAGTCCCTGTATTTAACCTTTCTGTGATGCAAAATTATTCCCAAAATGTAATTCCTTTTTATAACATATAAAGAGCAAAATAGAATATGACCCACTAACTCAGTTTTTTTCCACCAATTAAAGAATTGATTTTATAATTCAGCTAATTATTTACAACTTGGTACTTCATAAAAACTTTAATGCCTAATAAAACATATCTTAATTTTTAATAAAGAAATTAATCATATTCTTTCTTTAAATTAGAATTACCAAAGTACATCCAAGGACCTTTTGAACTAAACTGGATGGGGTTAGATTAAGGTCACACTAGATCAGATGACTGCATTTTCTTTTCTCTGGAGACCATGTAGTAGTTCCACAGGCTGCCATTAGATAGCAGCACAGTACACATCATCAGTCATGTCTTTGTGCTCTCCATTAAGATTGGCATTATCTCAGTTTTACACACACACACACACTCTCACACACAGAGATTCTAATTCAATTAGTGCAGTCGGCAACTCCAGAAAAGAGTAATTCAATTAGTGCATTGTGGAGCACTACAATACCTCTCAGCAGATGTTCACCATCTTCAGGAACTGGAGCTAGGTTTAAAATACCTGTACCACTCAGATACGCCACTATATTATATCATTTGTCAAAGTGCTTACATATGCTTTCCTGGCTTCAAAGAAAAGGTGAGGAAACAAACCCAGGCTAAGTTCCTAAAAATTTTTCTATCATCCAAGTCAAAGAAGTATATGCAATTTCAGGCAGTAAATTATATTGTCCAAATTATGTTTAGAACAAGATGTGTCTATACTGCACTCTACATTATTATACCTTTTTTTTTTTTTTTTTTTTCCTTGAGACGGAGCCTCAAGCTATCCCCCTGGGCAGAGTGCCATGGCATCACGCTCACAGCAACCTCCAACTCCCGGGCTCAAGCGAGTCTCCCGCCTCCGCCCCCCAAGTAGCTGGGACCACAGGCGCCCGCCACAACGCCCGGCCATTTCTTGGTTGCAGCCATCATTGTTGTTTGGCGGGCCCGGGCTGGGGATTCGAACCCGCCACCTCAGGTGTACGTGGCTGGCGCCCTAGCCGCTTGAGCCACAGGCGCCAAGCCTATACATTTCTTTACATACTATATTATTACAGACTTGCAGCACTGCCTCTAGTTATGCACTGCAATGAGGACACTGTCATGGTAGGCTGTCTTCTCAACAAAAGACAACTAGAATGCTAACACCAAAATGGGAGGTTATGAAAATGGGAGAAATAATTACTAATATTTTCTTTCTTTCTTTCTTATTTTTTCTGGAGACAGAGTTTCACTCTGTTGCCTCAAGGTAGAGCGCCATGGGCACCATAGCTCACAGCAACTTCAAACTCGTGGGCTCAAGCAATTCTTTGGCTTCAGCCTCCTGAGTAGCTGGGACAACAGGTGCCTACCACAGTACACAGCTAGTTTTTCTATTTTTAGTAAAGACAGGGTCTCCCAATTCACTAACCTCAGTCTCCCAACCTTTTAGGAATACAGGAGTGAGACACCACACCCAGCCAATTACTGATATTTTCCAAAGAAACACTAACAGAACCAAAACCTTTTTTTCTTTGAGACAAAGTCTTACTTTGTCACCCTCTGTAGAGTACTATATCATCATAGCTCACAGCAATCTAAAACTCTTGGGCTCAAGTAATTCTCTTGCCTCAGCCTCCCAAGTAGCTGGGTCTATACGCACCCACCACAATGCCTGGCTATTTTTAGAGATGGGGGTCTCACTCTTGTTGGGGCTGGTTTTGAACTCATAAGCTCAAGCAATCCACCCAGCTCAGCCTCCCAGAGTGCTAGGATTAGAGGTGTGAGCCACCGCACCAGGCCAGAACCAGAAACATTTATAACCTGGGAAAGATGCAAGCAAGAGGATAGCTATCAGCAAACATATAAATATATGAAAAAGATAACAATTACTTTCTATAACTACAAAAGGCAGGATTAGAATCAATAGGTGAAGAAAAAGTTTAGCTCCTTCTTGAGGGAAAAACTTTCTAATAGTACCAAGGAAGAAGAAAGCAAGATGCTTCAAGAAGTTCAGCTCACCAACAACAGTGATGATGAAGCAAAGAGTAGATGACCCCGGCAACATACTTGATAAAGGATTTCTGGGCTCGGCGCCTGTGGCTCAAGCGGCTAAGGCGCCAGCCACATACACCTAAGGTGGTGGGTTCGAATCCCCAGCCCGGGCCCGCCAAACAACAATGATGGCTGCAACCAAAAAATGGCCAGGCATTGTGGCAGGTGCCTGTAGTCCCAGCTACTTGGGAGGCTGAGGCAGGAGACTTGCTTGAGCCCAGGAGTTGGAGGTTGCTGTGAGCATTGATGCCATGGCACTCTACCCAGGGGGATAGCTTGAGGCTCCGTCTCAAAAAAAAAAAAAAAAAAAAAAAGAATTTCTGTATTATGTAACTAGATGGCCCTTTGATGTCCTGTCCAATACTGAAATTCTGTGGCTCTATGAATATATCTATTTTTTGCTCATAAGGCAAGCATGGAGTTTAAGTAATAAAGCTAATCATTACTATAGAAGTGTAGCTGTATAAAAGCCCATAAGCTGTGAGGCATTTTTACTGTAATTGATACATTAATAATACACCAAGGGAAGAAGAAATTTTGTACAGTTAGTTTCTCTGTACTAGATTTAGGAGACTCCATAAATGCACATATTTCTAGTCTCATTTCTCAGATAAACACTTGCATTCCTCTTATTCTTCTAAGATTAAAAAGAATGGCTTTCATACATCCTTGGAAAATCGGCCAATAAGAAATCAATTTCTACAAGAAAGATTTCTGAAAAGTCCCCCAGTGAGTCAAGAGAGTGTGGGTTCTTTTAGTTTAAATGCAAATCTACATCAATATTTATACTTTAATAATACAGAGCAATACTTAAAAACAAGAGTAACTAGTTGTTAATATTCCTCCCTTTGGTCTTAATTTCTGAGCACTGTATTTTTATATGAGGACATAATTCTGGGTGCAAGGGGGGCAAGACTTTATTTTACAGATACTGTCTCCTTTCCTTCCTCCATGATTTTAAAGCAGGAATTAAGAAATGTCAGAAGTGATTACCATGGTTTCCCCAGCACATTTTACTATGTATTCATGACAGAGAACAGTTCTTGCCTTTCACATTTGCAGAGGAGAGGTCTAAGCTAAACAGTTGACCTTATAAACCATCAATAAATAAGGATAAATGAAAAATCTATCAATACAAACTCTTTTCCATACTCTGGAGTCCTTTATTCTCAGTTAAAACTTCACTTGTAAGTTCTATGCCCCTAAAATGGATGAAGATAAAAGTGCACATCTATCAATAGTACTTCCTTAGAAGAAGTAAATTTTTAAAATTTATTTATTGTTTTAAGATGCATTGTATCTTAAAATCGTAATAGAAAACTCATTATGTTACTACAAAATACTTTCCAAAAAATACATGTTGGCTTTTACAAAGATTTTTCCATTGGTGTGTTATTAAGTTGCACTAATATAAGCATAAGGGTTCTTCCACATTACCTATTGATAAACCTTCTTAGTATAAATACAAATTTTACACATTTTTAATAAATTTATTTTTCTTGCCAAAATTTTAATCTTTCATAATTTGACCACTTGTCAAAAACACTGGATAATTAGAGTAATAAAATAATTGCGTTAATTTTGATTTGACTGGCAATACTGCCATATAGTAGACTATCCGTTTAACCAACTATGTCACTGCATCTCTTATCTTTAACCACTATAGCCTTCCCAACTTCCTGCTTCCATAAAAACAAAATTGGGACTTAAGAGTTCTCCTTACAACAAGGTGTTCCACAAAACCCCAATATAAATGTACTAATCCATTTTTAATCTCCTCTGCCCATATCTCACAGCCTGCATTTATGTTCCAGTTTTAAGTTTGCCTCCATCAGCACCACTTCTATTATTGTCCCTTTTCATGTATTGAAGGCAACTACTTCCAACTCTATCCATGAAAGCCGACAAATGGGGGAGAAAGGAATAAACTCCAAACACCTCAAACAAGAAAGGTTGCTTAAAAAACCAAGTGTCACATTCTGACAGTTCAATATTTCATAGCCAATACAAGGAATGTGCAACGACGCTGCAACTTTAAATCTTTTCCTCCTATGTCAGTCTCTCTTTCTCTCATTGTAATGCCAAAGGGAACAGCAATCAGAGTGGAGATGTTCAACGTGATAGAGGTCAGGACACCATCGGATCAACGTACCAGAAACACGACCTTGTTTATTTTTTTTCCACAGTATTATTGTTTACAGGGTGCTTTGCTCGTGTACCTTGTGGTTCTTAGCTAAAAGATGAAATTACAGCCCAGGATGAAGCACTCAGGCACACATCCAATTTGTGTTTCCATCTCAGAAAACAAAAAGCTTCTAAGGCCCTCAGGCTGCCATTCAAACTTGGAGGCTGACATTTTTAACAGCATGAACCAGAGACTGGCAGAGAGAATGATCTAATGCATTTCTGACTTGTCAATCAAAGATCTCACCTCTGCTGTCTTGTAAACTGTTGGGGGCCATCTAACTACATTCATAAACCTAGAGAGAGCTTACTGCCAGCTGGGGTGCTGAAGCCACATGCTCTGGCTTCTTTTCACCAAAATCATGATTCAGTTTTATAATCTCACTATAAATGGTCCATAGGCACAATTCCAGGACTGCTAGAATAGAACCAGAATAGGGAATACAAAAGAGAATCTGGTGAAATACTGCGTTATATTCATGTTGATGGAACCATATTCCCATTTTATCCTCATTTTACAGATTCCCCTAAAAGGATTGCACTTTGGAGCAGCTGAAATGCTTAAAAAAAATGAATGACCAGCTAATTAAAAAATCTAGGGGAAATACTATCCTAGAAATTTCCCTTGTGGTATATTATCAGTAAATAAACAGGTACTCCTCTAAACAATGGCTCATTTAAAGGGTAGAAATTATAATAAACGGCTCGGCGCCTGTGGCTCAAGCGGCTAAGGCGCCAGCCACATACACCTAAGGTGGCGGGTTCAAATCCCTAGCCCAGGCCCGCCAAACAACAATGATGGCTGCAACCAAAAAATGGCCAGGCGTCGTGGCAGGCGCCTGTGGTCCCAGCTACTTGGGAGGCAGAGGCAGGAGACTCGCTTGAGCCCAGGAGTTGGAGGTTGCTGTGAGCGTGATGCCATGGCACTCTACCCAGGGGGATAGCTTGAGGCTCCATCTCAAAAAAAAAGAAATTACAATAAACAATGTCATCTATATTTTAGTAAAACCAACCATGTACTTTTTAAAGTATAAAACTTCACATGTTCATATACAAAAGCTTTATATTTATTAGTCTGAAATAATGCAATATATAAACATGTATGTTTTTGAAACATGGAAAGAAAAAAGAGATAGCTTATCCCACTACTTTTTTCTATTCATTAGTATCTTAGCCAGCATACACAAATAATTAGACCAAATCAAGCTAAAACTTTAACTTTTTGCTAAAGGATCATGTATGAAAATGAATACTCCTTTTCTTCGTGTCAATTTTATAGGGCACATAAATTCAGTTTAATTCTTATCAAGCCATAGATACTAGGTTTGTGGATTTGAACAAAGGTCTGAAGGATTTGAATGGTACACCTGAGAACTCTAAAAGGCAGATGACGGATAACCCAATAGGAGAAGGTACACTGCAAAATCCCGTTTCATCATGATGTACTACATCCCAGGCTCAAATAACTATTTCAAAATACAATAGATTTGGGTCTCCAGAGGACTGGTCAAGAGAACATAGAAAAGCTCAGAGCTTCTCAACACCACTCTCAGGGAAAACAAGACAAACAAACAAAAAACCTTGTGTATCGGCTCCCAATAGTAAAGTATTATAGTTCTTAGATGCCTATGCAGCTAAACGAGTCAAAAGATTGGACCTTTTTTTTTGAGACTGGACTTTTTTAAAAAATGAGGCATTTGTAAATAACTTAGGTTTCTTCCTTCATGAAAAATGATGAAGGGAACAGTTTCCTGAATGCTGTCTGTCTACTGAATTTCCACATAGTGGCAGAGGACATAAAATATCAAGTGGAAATGTATACAAGGACAGATAGCAAAACAATAAAACACTACTGTATAAAGCAGAACAATAGTGAAAGAAGGTATAAATGGCTGTGGCAGTCACAAAACATCCGATAATGATTCCTGAATAGCACAAAAAGAACTCCTGTGGCACTATGGCCTCTACTGAGCACAAAGATCACAATAACAAGAAGGTAATTTCAGAATATAAAGAAAGTAATATGTACCTCTCCAGAGGACACAGGTGAGTCTTAACTGCCCACAGCAAGAATTTGTCCCATAAGGACAGTTTATCCACAGAAGTTCCCATTATCTCTTAAAGTTTTCAACATTCCATCCTTCTGGTTTGTGCTACACTGGGGTTAACATCAGGCCCCCTGTGGTGCCTGTACAGTCCCTTCTGCCAATAAGGATACTGTTGTAGTTAGTGCAATTAGGGAAAATCCAACATTATTCAATATAAAATAAGCAATAAACCCCCTTAATGGGGTGAAGAGTTGAATATTAAGAGTTCATATAAAAATTTAAAAAAAAATTTTTTTTAAGGAAATCTGATTGTCTCACAATAAGATGGTTTGGTTTATTCCACACATTAGTCTGTAAAGGAACATTAAGTGTATCATAGATACATCAAAATACTCAGCAATAGAGAAATCTGTTATTATAAAACATTAAATAATTATTTAAATAACCAAGCAGGCATCTAGAAAGATAAACCAGCCCAACATGTCATTTCTCTAAGCAGACTATTTCCAGGAAAAGGTAAAATAGAGCAAATCCAGATCATCTCTACTTTTCTTACTGAGATTTATATCAAATTTATAAAGGGTAGAAGCAAAACACAAGATTTTAACGTTAACTTAAATGTTTTTAAATCCATAATTACACTTTTTTTTTGGATATGATCTTCAATAATATATTTCCAATATTTTGCACAGGGGTCATTTTTAGTGTGGCTAATGATTTCCATCTTTTCTCTAGACTGTTGCTTATGACATACTACCTGAATTTCAGTTTCTTCCCTGTAGTCCAAGCTCCTCAAGAGATTGAGGCAGGAGGATCACTTGAACCCAGAAGTTTCAGATTGCAATGAGCTAAAATGACACCACTGCACTATACCCAGTGCTATAGAGTAAGACTTTCTCCCTCCAAAAATAAAAAGTTTAGTTTCAAATGCCAATGACACAACCATCCCAATGTTGTAATTTCAATGTGAATGGTGAAGATAATCCAATAAATTCAGCAATGGACCTATAGTTCTTTCTCTACTGTTACAAGAATTTTTTGATTTCTTAAGATGCTTAGAAAAAAAAAAAAAAACAGGGGTTCTCAACCTGTGGGCAACCCACAGGAACTATATCAAAGGGCCTCAGCATTAGGAAGGTTGAGAACCACTGCCTTAAACATATTTGTCAATATTAGTAAAAATGAGTATTCTTACTGGGACAATCATTTTGAAGTATTACTTGACTGTCTTCTTTTAAAGTTAAAGATATACTTATTATATGACTCAGCAGCTCCACTCTTAGGTATTTACCCAAGAGAAATAAAAACATAGGTCAAAAAAGATTTAAACAAAACCATTTTTTAATAGCTTTCTTCCTAATGTGCAAAAAACTGGAAATAAATTCAAATATCTATCAATAAACAAATAGATAGAAAGTTATAAAGTAAAATAATGGGATATTCATCATAAAAAAGAACTAGAGATATATACAATGTGGATAAATCCTAAAAACATGTTGACCAAAAGAAAACTGATACCAAAGAATGTATCCAATATGACTACATTTATATGAAGTTCACAAACAGGCTTAACTAGAACAGTAATTCCATGTTAAGATATGTACTGACTGAAAAGGAGTGTATGAGAACTTTCTCAGATTATGGAAATATTCTATATTTTGAGATTGGGCTGGGTTACACAAATACATCCATTTGTCAAAACTCAGATCTAAGAGTACACATAAGATCTATCCATTCCACCATAGTTAAATTTTATATAAATAAAAATCTAAGTAAAAATAAAACCCAGACCAGAAAGATGTAAATGTACTAAGACTGTTATATTGTATGTAATTTGGGTAGTGGAAATAGAAAGTAGTACATTCTAGTCCTATTTCTGATTAGTCAACTAGCAATATCAAGCACAGTGTGTGCTGAGCCACAAAACAAATTATTGAATAAGCAGGATAAAACCAGCACATAAGCCCATTACTTCCACTTTTGGTATGTAAGACACAATCTTGTTGAAGATAAGCCACAAGAAAGAAATATTCATAGTTAGAACAATGTTGGGAAAGCAAATTTTCTCAATACCTAAACCAAGAGTGGACTCTGTTATAATATAGTACTGGGCTACAGTGTATAAAAAAATTTACTAGCATATTGTTTTATAGAAAAGTAGAAAATAGTATTTAATAGAAGCCTCTAAATCTATTTCTCACGCATTTTGTTTTTTTTTTTTTTTG
>NW_003852416.1:19271787-19285314 GCF_000181295.1 Otolemur garnettii
GGCGCCGAGCCACATTTTGTTTTGTTTAGAGAGAGAGTTGCAACTAAAGTGCAGTGGCATTATTATAGCTCACTGCAAGCTCAAACTCCTAGGCTCAAGTAATTCTCCTGTCTCAGCCTCCCAAGTATCTGGGACTACAGATGCATACCACCACAATCAGCTAATTTTTTCTATTTTTTTTGTGGAGACAGGGTTACTACTTTTGTTTAGGCTGGTCTCTAACCCCTGGGTGAAGTGATCCTCTCAGCTCTGCCTCCCAGACTTCTAAATTACAGGGGTGAGCCATTACACCAGACCCCTCCATGCATTTTTTTTGCTAATAATATAAAACTCAATCTGCTAGACAGTGTTACAAGGACTTAACAGAAATCAACTCATTTAATTTTAACATTAACCCTATAAAGATAGATACTATTATCTATCATCCCCATTTTACTGATAAGGAACTTGAAGTACATAAACAGGTCAAGTGCTTACATAATGGGTCTTAGCTAGAAAATAACAGAACCAGGCTCAAATCCCAAGCAATCGGACATCAAGGTCCATGCTCTTAATCACACCATACATTGACGTTTAGGGCTTCTTTTCTAAGATGTTTTCTTAAGCATCTTGTTTCCACCTATGCCATGCAATTTCACTCCTACAACAAAATTCAGGCCCCCACATCTGATTTATTCCTGCAAAATCTTCCAGCAAAATTTCTAAACCAATCTTTCTCCAAAAATTCTCCAGAGGTAATAACTTATGAGGGGATAACTTTTTAAAATCACTATTTGTTTTGATTAGGCCCAGATAAAGAAAACCTGATAGTGATGGTGAATTCACTCACAATCTTTCCTATTGATCTTCATTTGGCCTAAAGCAGTGGTTCTCAACCTTCCTAATGCCACAGCCCTTTAATACAGTTCCTGTAGGTCATGACCCACAAGTTGAGAACCACTGGCCTAAAGACTCAAAATCACTTTAGGACAAACAAAAATTTGTTTGGCTTGGCACCCATAGCTCAGTGGTTAGGGCACCAGCCACATGGACTGGGGCTGGTGGGTTTGGACCTGGCTAGGGCCTGCTAAACAACAATGACAACAACAACAACAAAATAGCCGGGTGTCATGGTGGTCACCTATAGTCCCAGCTACTTGGGAAGCTGAGGTAAGAGAATCACTTAAGCCTAGGAGTTGGAGACTGCTGTGAGCTGTGATGCCACAGCACTCTACCCAGGGCAACAGCTTGAGGCTCTGTCAAAATTAAAAAAAAAAATTAGGGCTCAGCGCCTGTGACTCAAGTGGCTAAGGCACCAGCCACATACACCTAGGGTGGCGGGTTCGAATCCAGCCTGGGCCCGCCAAACAACAATTGACAGCTGCAACCAAAAAATAGCCAGGCGTTGTAGCGGGCACCTGTGGTCTCAGCTACTTGGGAGGTGGAGGCAGGAGAATCACTTTAGCCCAGGAGTTGGAGGTTGCTGTGAGCTGTGATGCCACAGCGCTCTACCCAGGGGGACAGCTTGAGGCTCTGTCTCAAAAAAAAAAAAAAAATTAGGCTCACTTAAGAAGATGGTCATGCGGGGAGGTAGTCAACTATGGAGGCTCTACTGTGTGTAGCTATCAAATAAAATTTTATATATCCAAGAGCAATAATTCTCATCAGGTTCTCAAAGAGGTGCATGACCTCTGTATGGTGAAGAATCAACCTCCAAAAAGAGCTCTAGTCTTTGCTCTGTGCTAGTAGGAGGTTGTCTGTAGGTCCCTGGACCACCTTACCTGATAGCTTTAGTACTGGACAAATGTGATTCATGTTAGAGGTGTTAAGCATACCTTATCAGTTCCAAGAGCAGGAATAAACAGAGACCAAAGGCATTAGTGTGACCTACAGAAAGGGCTGTAGACTCAAGTCAGCCATGTGGGCAGTATGATTGAGCTCCAGTGAAATCTCTACACACCAAAGGCTGGGGTGAGTTTCATGGTTGTTAATGCTTTTTCATACACTGTGGCTGAAAGGGCTGTAATACCATCCCTAATTTCATGGAGGGAGGATGATAGGAAGTTCTACAGTTGGACTCCTCCCAGATTTTGCTCTATGTGTCTCTTCTTTTGGCCATTTTTAACCTTTACCCTTTCCCTGTAATAAACTGTGGTATAATTGCTTTTAGTGAGTTCTGAATCCTTTCCAACAAATTATTAAACCTGTGAGTGGTCATGGAGGTTCCTAAATTTGCAATTGGTTTCTTAAGTATGGAAATTACTATTCCTCAGACTTTGCTGATTGGCTAAATTCATTGCAACCAAAAAACAAAAAGTTAAAAAGCCAATAGGTAAGGCCGAGTGTGGCAGTTTCCACCTGTAATCCTAGCACTCTGGAAGGCAGAGATGGGAAAATCACTTGAGGTCAGGAACTGGAGACCAATCTGAGCAAGAGTGAGACCCTCTCTCTACTAAAAACAGAAAAATTAGCTAAACATGGTGGCACACACCTATAGTCCCAACTACATGGGAGGCTAAAGCACAAAGATAGCTTGAGCTCGGGATTTTGAGGTTTCTGTGAGCTAGGTTGAAGCCATGCACTCTAACCCAGGCAACAGAGTGAGAACTAGAGAATCTGCCTCAAAAAAAAATAGGCCCCAATAGGCTAGACCAGTGGTTCTCAACCTGTGGGTTGCAACCCCTTTGGGGGTCAAACAACCCTTTCACAGGGGTCACCTAAATACATCCTGCATATAAGATATTTACATTACGATTCATAATAGTAGCAAAATTACAGTTATGAAGTAGCAATGAAAATAATTTTATGGTTGGGGGTCACCATAACATGAGGAACTGTATTAAAGGGTCATGGCATTAGGAAGGTTGAGAACCACAGGGCTACACTATGGTTCCTCAAGGGCAAGATCTTTTATCAATATGACATATAGTTAACATATGAGAATTTCACTTTAAAATAAATAGATACTCTCTGGATATCAATATTCTCTAATAATAGCAATAGCTTTTAGACCGATGATCATAAAAGCAGCAACCATTACCTCACACCTTTACTGTACCCATTACACACAAGGAAACAATTTACTCAAGATCATGCCATCAGTGACAAAGACAACATTTAAGACTTGATTTGACTAGAGGCTACGTGCTTCAATATATTGTATATCACAGTACAAGCAAATAAAAGTTTAATATTAAATTTTGTAAAAGAAAAATGAAAATCTCCTGCATTATCATTACTAAATAGTATCATTAAAGACTAGCAACTATTAGCACAAGTCAGGAATGTGACAACTTAAGTTCCCCTTTTTTAACTAATGCTTAGTTATAAGCATTCTGCTACTTACAGCTTATCTTCAAAATTCTTCTATATATAAAATATGAACTACATGGATTAAAAATGAATGTAAAAAACTAACCTGTTGTGTATTAGTATAAAATGCTAAACACAAATTCCAAATACCTGAGCTGGACAGATAACACTCTGACAAGAAAACTATCACACAGTACAAATTAGATTACCCTAATGTGTAAGCCATGAGCACCAAGCTCTTTCTTACATTTTCCTCTACAATTTTCCATTTTTTTCTAAGAAAATGAAGAGAACTAGAATCCATCAAGCTATGCAACAACAGTGAGACTGTCTTAGGCTGAATATTGTAAACAAAGGTTTCAAAGGCCTTTTCACCTTGAAACTGGAATCATTAATCAAGATATCAATAAAACAGTTTAAATAAAAATACACAGAGTAGTATAATAACCAGGAGATACTCTGAAAAGAGCACTAATATTTTTAGTAACTGTTTAAAAAAAAGAGAGAGAGATGCTCAGGCAATTGATTATAATTACATTAATCAGTTTTATGTAGGTCCAGAAAAAACATTACATACAGAATTTTTATTTATTGAGATTACTTTAAAATTGCTGTCATACTTCTACTAGATATGAAACCCAACAGGCAAATTGTGCTATGTCAATTTTGGCAAACCAATCATGATAAAAATGTCTTAAGAGTGGATTGTTCTGGATCTACATTAACAATTAATCATTAAAGGTATTAAGCGATGTGAAATACAGGCAATATGAAGGAGAAGGGTGAATATAAGAAAAGCTTGGGAAAGAAGTAGGGACATACTAATGAATTAGACACACAAACTAATGCCCGCAAATAACCCACAGAGACAGAGAAAGTACCTGGAAAGCTGTGAGTGCGCCAGTCCCTGGGTTATACAGGCATCGCAGCGAAGGCATGCTGTCCGCCAGGCTGGAGCAGCCCAGCCACAGAGACCTGGGCATAGAGCACTGCAGAGAGAGGACAACTATGAGATGGGACAGTATGAGACAGGATGGCACAGATTACAGGAATTTTCAAGGCTTGGCAGAATGCAATATTCCAGTTGCAGCTGGCCTTTATGACAGAAACATCTTCAAGAAACATACTACTTACTAGCTCTAATCCAGAAAGAAATGTAAAAGGGGCACTAGGGGCCAAAAAGCAAGGGGTAATAAAGAAGTTATAGCACAAAAAGCAAATATTCAGGCCAAATTCTTGTCCCTATTCTTCTATGTACAAGTCTAAAGGAAATCTACTTCTTCTTTTTTTTTTTTTGCAGTTTTTTGGCCGGTGCCAGGTTTGAACCCACCACCTCCAGTATATGGGGCCGGCGTCATACTCCTTGAGCCACAGGCACCATCCCAGAAAGCTACTTCTTAATCCAATTAATCTCTCTCTTTTTTTGTTTTTGCAGTTTTTGGCCAGGGCCAGGTTTGAACCCGCCATCTCTGGTATATGGGGCTGGCGCCTTACTCCTTGAGCCATAGGTGCCACCCCAGAAATCTACTTCTTAATCCACTTAATCATTTCTTTCCCTCTATGTACCTCAATTTATCTCCCATAAATTTGCCACAGGTGAATATGGTACAGACTAAGTAGAAAGAAGAATAGAGTTCACTGTAACATTATAATATTAGAAATAGTAAGCTAGAAAACAAAATACTTCAGACTAAAGATTTTTTTTCTTCCTCAAGAAGGAAGAGTAAAAGTATGATATCTCTACGGCTTTGACAGCAACCAACTCTGAACAGTTTGCATTATGTTTTATGTATCTTGTTAGACTGCTATTCATTAACCAAAATGCAGTTACCATAGCAGCTGCCTTTTCATATTCCCAGATGTATTAAAGTGGGGGTGGGGGAAAAAAAACCAAACAGAAGGGAAAATAACAACAAAGACATAGACATAGAAAAATAAAGAGAAAGAAAGAAAACCAAAAGCTGCTGGATGGTGGTGCCTGTAGCTCAGTCAGCAGGGCGCTGAGCACATATACCAAGGCTGGTGGTTCGAACCCAGCTAGGGCCAGCTAAAACAATGACAATTGCAACAATAATAACAAAAAAAAGAAAATAGCCAGGCATTGTGGCTGGCACCTGTAGTCCCAGCTACTTGGGAGGCTGAGGCAAGAGAATTACCTTAAGCCCAAGAGTTTAAGGTTGCTGTGAGCTGTGACACCACTGCACTCTACCCAGGGCGACAGCTTAAGACTCTGTCTCAAAAAAAAACCAAACAAAAAGCTACTGATATTAAAACTTTCTAAAAAAAAAAAAGTACATGCAAGTGTATATACATACAGTGTATTCAGTAGCAAAAAAGGGGTATAAAGTACAATTTCTAGCAACTCTAAATAATATTGGCATTATTGTACCTGTAGCTTTATAAGACAATATACATTTCAGAACAATTTTTACATACTTCACATTTCTCTAAAAGTACACAAGACTCAAGTTTTGTACCATTAACTTGAGACTGCTATTTATAGTCTAATAACTAAAAAACTAATTATATAACCATAGCACATATAAAAACAGAAATACATATTTTTATATATAATGGTCAGCACGGGTAACATTAAACTATAAATTATAGATTTTGAACATTTAATGTCATATGCTTTTTTCTTCTTAAAACACCGTAGTTACAGGAATTAATACTCAGAAACAATATGTGGTATTCATTGTTGACACCATTTATAGTTGACAAAAGAATAGTGGGCTGCAAAGAACCCACAAAATTGATCTGACCTTGATCCTTGCATTCAGATCATTATCTTTATTTTAAAGTTTAGTAATTGAAGCCCAGGAGAAATTAATATTTCTCCACAATCATGAATTTACACAGTAAAGAAGTAGGGACTATGATGCCAGCCTATTACTTTTTAGTATGGAACTCTTCCTCCTGCCTCCTTCTATCCCCAGGTCAGAATGTAGATAAAACTTCAAAAGAAGGGTATTTGCTAGATAAAGACATTGCTGGTAATATACTGAGTGAAACAGTTTAACCACTCTGAACTACTACAACAATCTCACAATTTTGTTCTATTTCCAACGTTTCTTCACCTCAAGCTATAATCCATTTTACAAACAGGAGCTAAATAGAATAAATAACTGTCTTCACTTTTTTATCATGTCACTTTCATCAATAATTCATAATGGCCTCCTATATCTACAGTATGAAATATGAGCACTCTACCAATCAATTTCCCCATTGCCTATGTCAACTCACCTCCTCTGTCCTTCCAATTAGCCTTGGCACTCTAGCTAATTAATATTTAATATTATATAATTAACATATTAATAGCATTGATATTTTGTCCAAATTCACATTATACTCCTACTCCATTAAATTTATAATTGCCTTCTCTCTCTCACTCTGCCAACTACCCTTTCCTTAATACTATGTATACTAATTTCAGTCTCTTCCAGCAGTTCTCATATTTGAAAAAGAAGGCAAAGGAGAGAAGAGAATGAGGAAAATCGCTAAAAAAGCTTCCTTCCTCTTGAGAATCACTGTTCAACTCATATTGCTATTCTACACTAGAAGTATTAAGAATGCTTTGCTTGGCTCAGTGCCTGTGGCTCAAGCGGCTAAGGCGCCAGCCACATACACCTAAGCTAGAGGGTCTGAATCCAGCCCGGGCCCATCAAACAACAATGATGGCTGCAACCAAAAAACAGCCGGGCATTGTGGCGGGCGCCTGTAGTCCCAGCTACTTGGGAGGCCGAGGCAAGAGAATCGCTTGAGCCCAGAAGTTGGAGGCTGCCGTGAGCTGTGATACCACAGCACTCTACCTAGGGTGACAGCTTGAGGCTCTGTCTCAAAAAAAAAAAAAAAAAAAAAGAATGCTTTGCTAAAATAATTTCTAAGTACATGACATTATCATTTTCTTAAGACTAATGTTCTTATTTTTTCTTATGAGGCAAGAGTTTGCACTACTGCATGGACTACAGTAAGTTAGTATCATCAAAGTTTACTGCAAACTCAAATTCCTGGGCTCACATGATCCTCCTACCTTACCCAGTCTCCTAAGCAGCTGGGACTATAGGGATGTGCCACCCTGCCCAGCTAATTTTTCTTATTTCTTTTTTTTTTTTCTTTTGTTGTTCCTGAGGCTGGACTGGAATTCCTGGCCTAAAGCAATCCTCCTGAAGTGCTAGGATTACAGTCCTGTGCCACCAGTGTGGGCCTTGTAAGGCTAACATTTTAATCATTTATTCAGTATTTATTGAATGCCTTCCTTGTAGTAGGCACCAGGACTAGAACAACAGAACAACCAACAACAAAGAAAACCACACACACACAAACCCGTCTTCATGTAACTTATACTGATTGTAGTGAAATTCTCTTGACCTTAAAACTTCTATTTAAAAATCCTTAACATAAGAGAAATCCATTGTTATGAGTATCTCTCATGGGCAATGAAAGATGGTGTACATTAGTAAGCAGCCAGTTAAAGTTTTGTGTATATATGAGAGGTAGAAGAAACTCTACAGTCATTCTGAAGTAAGGACTGCATTTGAGAAAAACATGAAAGATAAATGGCAGGAAATTTTTTAAAAGGAAAATGAAAATACCAAAGAGGAAAAAGGAAATAGTGGAAGAAAATGGAGGTAGCACTGAAAGATAAGATAGTTTGTCACTTTTCCCTCTTCCCTTCAGAAAGGGCCAGACGGCTCATATACTTTTAGCAATACCAAAGTCATCTGTATGACATACAGCACAGTTGAGTTTGCTAGCTAACCAGATACCCTTCACCCACACACTTAGGACTCCTTTATTGTCTTAATTAAAATAAACATATTTGGGGCGGTGCCTGTAGCTCAGTGAGCAGGGCGCCGGCCCCATATACTGAGGATAGCGGGTTCAAACCCAGCCCCGGCCAAACTGCAACAACAACAAAAAAAAACCAAATAGCCAGGCATTGTGGTGGGTGCCTGTAGTCCCAGCTACTCGGGAGGCTGAGGCAAGAGAATCACCTAAGCCCAAGAGCTGGAGATTGTTGTGAACTGTGATGCCATTGCACTCTACCAAGGGCGACAAAGAGAGACTCTGTCTCTAAAAAAATAAAATTAATTAATTAAATAAAATATACATATTTATTTGTATTTTGAATGTTCCTTCATAAGTTTATTTATTTAAGACAGAGTCTCACTTTGTCGCCCTTGGTAGAGCACTGTGGCATCACAGCTCATAGCAATCTCCAACTCCTAGGCTTAGGCAATTCTCTTGCCTTAGCCTCCCAAACCCGCCACCCTCGGTATATGGGGCTGGTGCCCTACCCACTGAGTCACAGACGCTGCCCTCTTTGTAAGTTATTTATTTATTTATCTTCTGCAGTTTTTTGGCCGAAGCCGGGTTTGAACCCCCCACCTCCAGTATATGGGGCCGGCGTCCTACTCCTTTCAGCCACAGGCACCACCACCCCCTTGTAAGCTTTTAAGGTATTCGTTTTGTACATGATTTATCTTTTCCATTTTACATAAGATTCTGTGTTACTTCTGTGATATGTAGTTGCTATATTATTATGAGTTTCCTTACTTACTCTAATGCTGCTCCTTATTCATTCATCCCTATCATCCTTCAAAACTCTTAACAACTAAGAATTTAAAAGGGTTTACTTTACTCCCTTAAACTAAAAGTCTAAAATAACATAATCGATAATGAACCACATGTACCCAAGAAAGCTACTGCATATACTAATGTGATTTCCAAAACAGCATTAACTGGAAAACACCACACAGAGGATGCATTCCTGATTATTATGAGCCAATTGGTGGGGGTATGAAAACCATACCTGAACATAGTCAGATGTTGCATGTTACCATAAAATTTTATATGTTATGGCTCAATTTAAAAACTAATTTTCAGGGTGGCGCCTATGGCTCAGTGGGTAGGGCGCCAGCCCCATATACCGAGGGTGGCAGTTGTTCAAACCCGGACCTGGCCAAACTGCAACAAAAAAACAGCTGGGCATTGTGGCGGGCGCCTGTAGTCCCAGCTACTTGGGAGGCTGAGGCAAGAGAATCACCCAAGCCCAGGAGTTGGAGGTTGCTGTGAGCTGTGTGACGCCACAGCATGCTACTGAGGATGATAAAGTGACACTCTGTCTCTACAGATAAATAAATAAATAAATTTCAAATTGGTTTATATTGTAACAATCCTAGCCATACTGGTATATACCACTTAAAAACACTGAGGAAAAATGTAATTACAAAATAAATGGAATAAGCTATAACTTTTACTCTACCTATTTCCCTTTTATTTTCACATTCAGGAATGTTTTCTAAACAAAGGAGAAAATCAAAGGAAATTTGGGCAATAGTAACAGTGGAAAGGACTACCATTTTGTTCACCATCCTTATGCATTGTATATATTTCAGCATCCTTCTGACTGGTCACTTTCTGACAAAAATGTAAGACTTTTAAAATCCTTAAACAGTAAGTAATGCCCTTTAAAATTTATCTTTAAAATACCTGAAAAGCACATGTTAAAATTTAGGCTGCTATTGCTGTTTCTCCTTGCAAATTATATTCAAATTCCTGATATTTTCCTTCTACATTTAGAAAACTTTTTATTAACAAAACAAAACAGGCTCAGCACCTGTAGCTCAGTCGTTAGGACTCCAGCCCCATACATCAGGGCTGGTGGGTTCGAACCTAGCTGGGGCCTGCTAAACAACGACAACTACAACCACAAAACAAAAATAGCCGGCGCTGTGGCGGGCGCCTATAATCCCAACGACTTGGGAGGCTGAGGAAAGAGAATTGCTTAAGTCTAAGAATTTGAGGTTGCCTGAGCAAAAATGAGACCCCGTCTCTAAAAATAGCCAGGCAGTGTGGCAGTACCTATAGTCCCAGCTAATTGGGAGGCTGAGGTAAGAGGATTGCTCAAGCCCATGAGTTTGAGGTTGCTGTGAGCTATGATGCCAAAGCACTCTACCTAGGGTAATAGCCTTGAGACTCTCATAAAACAATAAAAAAAAATCCCCCCAAAATAGGTTCTAAACTAAGCTATAGTACAGCAACTACATTCTGATGTTTAAGTATTTAACTTACATTAACTATTTTTGTTTGTTTGTTTTTTAGTGACAGAGTCTCATGTTATCACCCTGGATAGAGTACCGTGGTGTCACAGCTCACAACAACCTCCAACTCCTGGGCTTCTATTGCCTCAGCCTCCAGAGCAGCTGGGACTACAGGCATCCGCCAGAACGCCCAGCTATTTTTTTGTTAGTTTGGCTGGGACTGGGTTCAAACCCGCCATCTTCGGTATATGGAACCGGTGTCCTACCCACTGAGCCACAGGTGCCGCCCTGTTTTTTTAACTTGTTTAAATTGTTAAAGAACTTGTGAATCACTTACTCCTTAAATGCAATCTCAAAACCACAACAAAATTTAGTTAACAGATGTGTTTCCATCGTACACAAATCCACCCATGAACAACTAATCTTATCCCAATTGTAAATCAAAGTAAGTTGAAGACTATAATAATATATTACGATTATTGTTAACCAGTTGCATGATTTTAGCAGCTTTTTAAAAGCATACAGAACATTAGGAAATTTTAAAGGGCCTCAACATGTTTCCTACTACCTGAAGAAAATAGGGGGGAAAAAAAGCCTGAAATGTTACAATAAAGGGCTTCTACTGCTTCAAGAATACAGTATCTAGTTCCCATCAGGCTCAATGGCACAAATTCATTTACACAAAGAGTGAAAATCTCCACTCCTCCCCCTACACTTGCCTGCCTGTCAGGGATCCTCTTCACTGATAGAGGGCCCTGCAGGCAAAGGGCTGGCCTCAGCATTTACTATATGAAAGCTGAATGACAAAATCTCCTAATCTCAGGTCCCTGTTGGTTAACTTCTAGGAGTAATAGAAGCTATAATAATCAACAATAAAAAGACTGCTGCACTGAGAGTTTATGTATCCTTAAGCCGTGGAATAGAAGAACTCCCTTTTCACTATTCTAGCAACTAAAAAATTCAGAGAGAACTACAGTATTACATAGGTCATGTAATACATTCAGGCTCTACCTACACAAATTCAAGGCTGCCTCTTAAGACTCTCAGCTTAGTTCAATTCAAAGGTAAAACTCCCTCCTGTCACATAGGATAATTATATCTGCTTAGCCAGGCTGCACAAGGTGGTGGTAAAACTAAAATAAGGATTCTACAAGCTGCACAGAGCAAAAAATACATATAAGTTGGTATTACCAAAAACAGGTTTCCATGAATGCCACTTGCATTTTAAAATATTCCGGGAAGGGAACATGAATCAATAAAGTCATCTACCAATCAAATATTTATTTTAAATTTCCAGAGTTGATATCAATAGAGTACAAGGAGAGGACAAGGAGAGTTTATCCGACATAAATTGTTTGCAGGCTTTGTAGTAGAACCCTTAATCCCCTTATTTCATTTAAGCATTATGACTCTGTCAAAGAATTATTAGTATTTCTATTTTAACAGGAGAATAAACCCAAGTTTAGGGAAGTTACAGTAACTAAATGGCAATACTAGAAATCAGATCCCAGTGTGTCCATCTCCAAAGTTCATAGACTCACCACTTCGGAGACCTGTTCTCAAGTAGTTTACACTCTAATTTAGGGAGAGTTATTACTCGCATAAAAAGTAACTACCAAGACAAATATAATAACATTATTAAATTAAGTTAGGCAATAGCTGCTATAAGTTTAATTTTCTTTTTTCTTTTTTTTGAGACAGTCTCACTTTGTCACCTTCGGTAGAGTGCTGTAGCATCATAGCTCACAGCAACCTCAAACTCTTAGGCTCAAATGATTCTCTTGCCTCAGCTTCCCAAGTAGCTGGGACTACAAGCACCACTTCCCCAACACCTGGCTATTTTTAGAGACGGGGTCTCGCTCTTGCTCAGGCTGGTCTTCAACCTGTGAGCTCAGGCAATTCACCCACCTTGGCCTCCCAAACTGCTAGGATTACAAGCATGAGCTACTATGCCCATGTTTAACTTTCTAATATTCAGAAAAGTTCAGTCACAGGCTTTAATTTTACTTTAACACTTTGTCTCCTCTAGCAGATGCATTCCTCAGAGATACAATTCATGTATTACTGGTTTTTTTTTTTTTTTATAATAGACAGTCTTTCTTTGTTGCCCCATGCTAGAGTGCCAGGGCATCTTAGCTCACAGAAAGCTCAAACTCTTGGACTCAAGCAATCCTCTTGCCTCAGCCTCCTGACTAGCTGGGGCTACAGGCATGCCACCATTATCCCCAGCTAGTTTTTTCTATTTTTAGTAGAGATAAGATCTTGCCCTTGCTCAGGCTGGTCTTGAACTCCTGAGCTAAAGCAATCCACCTGCCTCTGCCTCCCAGAGTGCTAGGATTATAGGTGTGAGCTACCACACCCAGTTCGTCTTATTTTTATCTCCAGTGTTTGGTCTTAATAGGTGTTCAATGTGTATATAATGGTGAGAGATCAATGAAAACTACATATCCAAGAAAAGTAAAAAATGATTAACCTGAAAATTTAAAAAAAGCATTATGTGCCTATATCACATAATGAGAATACAGATAAAATAGTACTGGTTACATGACTGAGTCTCTGTGAACTAGACTGGAAGGTTATGTGTCAGATACAGCTCTTTCACAATTCATTACCTTATTCATCTATATAACCTAGTAAGGTAAATAAGACATAAAGAGGTGAAATAATCAAAATTGATGAGTACATAGTTAAGTAGCTAAACTGGGATTCAAAACGAGATATTCAGATTACCTATGACAGAATTATGTAAAAATGGCACTTAAAAAGTTACACGTGCAGTTACACATCATTTATTAAGAAACAAGGAGCAAGCCAGGCCCAGTGGCTCATGTCAGTAATCCTACTGGGAGGCCAAGGCAAGAGGACTGCTCAAGTTCACGAGTTCAAGACCAGGCTGAGCAACATTGATTCTCTGTCTCTAAAAATGGCCAGGCATTGTGGCTGGCATCTATAATCCCAGCTACTTGGGAGGCCCAGGCAAGAGGAATGCTTGAGCCCAAGAGCTTGAGGTTGCTATGAGCTATGATACCACAGCACTCTACCAGGGCAACAAAGTGAGACTCTGTCTCAAACAAAAAAGCAACAGGAAGCCAAATATAGTTTAGGGGCACTGGAATGACAATAGAAACTAAAGAATGGGCTCGGCGCCTATAGCTCAACCGGCTAAGGCGCCAGCCACGTACACCTAAGG
>NW_003852416.1:19285412-19287793 GCF_000181295.1 Otolemur garnettii
GAGACTCGCTTGAGCCCAGGAGTTGGAGGTTGCTGTGAGCTGTAATGCCACAGCACTCTACCCAGGGGGGACAGCTTGAGGCTCTGTCTCAAAAAAAAAAAGAAACTAAAGAATGGAGGTCACTCAAGAGGGTGTTGTATTCATCAAATAACGGCCATGGAGATGACAAATGTACATTAAAAGCAGGTTGCTCAGTGGGTAGGGTGCCAGCCACATACACCAAGGCTGGTGGTTCGAACCCGGCCCTGGCCAGCTAAAACAATGACAACTGCAACAATAACCAAAAAAAAAATAGCCAGGCATTGTGGCTGGGGCCTGTAGTCCCAGTTACTCGGGAGGCTGAGGCAAGAGAATTGCTTGAGTCCAAGAGTTTGAGGTTGCTGTGAGCTGTGATGCCACAGCACTCTACTCAGGGCAACATAGTGAGAATCTGTCTCCAAACAAAAAAAAGAAAGAAAGAAAGAAAGATCAACAGGATTCCATTGCTGACTATAAAGAAAGAAGGGGGATGAATCAGAAACAACTTCAAAATTTCAAAACTTAAATGACTGGAAGAATAGTAATGGCAGTGACAGCCACTGGTAAAACTAATTTGGATGTGGTGATAGGTAAGTTCAGAAATCATGATTTTGATATGGCAGTATAGTTCTGGTATGTAAGTAAAAATAGGAAAACTTGGGTATAGACCTGTAATAATTACACAGGTGTGAGAGTAACCAACTTCTATTTAAGTTGTAATACATCAGGTTAAAAGCAATTGCTGTAAAAATATGAGTTTTTGTTTTGTTTTGTTTTTGAGACAGTCTCAAGCTGTCACCCTGGGTAGAGTGCCGTGGTGTCACAGCTCACACCAACCACCCAACTCTTGGGCTCAAGCAATCCTCTTGCCTCAGCTTTTCTATATTTAGTAGAGATGGGGTCTCACTTTTGCACAGGCTGGTCTCAAACTCGTGACCTCAAGCAATCCACCCACTTTGGCCTCCCACAGTGCTAGGATTATAGGCGTAAGCCACTGCACCTGGCCTTCTAGTCAGTTTTTTAAAGTAAAATTTAATTAATAACTCTCCTCCTTTCCTACCAGAATGATTCAGTTCAACAGCCACTAGGTGAGTAAAGGCTAAGCAGCTATCAAACTGAGTGGCAAAGGTGGACACAGTAGCCCCGTACAGGCTTTGGGAGACCAATTAATATGAGGAGGGTAGCCTTGAGGGGATAAGAGCCTGGAGTAGAGTTTCAGGGCCTAGGTAGAGTGATAGGAAAAAATCTGCCCTCATAGCCAGCCTGGGGCCAAACAGTGGATTGAGGAAGGCTCCCCCATAGGAAGTGGAACACCAGCAGTGAACAGGATGATGATGGTGGTATGCACATCCACAAAGGGTGAGTGGGGAAGGGAGGTCACAGTGAGGATTCCCCATGTGGGCAAAACAAAGTATATATTAAGGGAAGGAAGGGCAGTTGACCAGCAGAGATTCGGACTCAGAAGTTAAGAAAGGTGGAGGTAGCAGCCCAGTGTAATCTGTCAGTTCCCAAAAGGGTAATGAGGTAAGAATCTACATGAAGTATGGGATGGAAAATGAAGAGAGAGATGCTTGAACAAAGGCAATGGGTTATACAAGAGAATTGACCCAATAAAGGTGACAGACCAAATAAATGTTGGAGATAAGAGCTGGGTAATCAAAAAGAGTTAAAAATACAGTAAAAAAAAAAAAAAAAAAAAGCTAAAATAAATACTTTGTTGCTGAGCTAGAACTGAAAATGCTGTTATGAGCTCAAAGCTTACAATATATAGCAAGAAATTTGTTGATAAATACTGCATGTATATGGGGCAAACATGTACACACAGACACACACACTCACTCTTTCCCCCTTGCTTTCTCATGGGCATCCCCCCACCGACACCCCCCCCCAATCTATTATCTGACAGGGCTTAATAGAAATGAGCACATTTAATGATTGAAAGTATTACATGCCATTAAAAGGAATCAGAGCCTCTTAGAACAATGGCAGATTCCAAGGCTTGGACAAAAAAGTTTAAGATGAGCTTGGAATATCTTCTTCAAGTACTCAAATAATAGTGGAGACACGTCAAAATGACCAAGGGACAACAGTGAGAAAGGCTAAGACAGGCTAACTCTGGGACAATTTGAACATCAAACTAAATAATGAAGATAATAATGAATTATAACTGTAGCAGGCAACAGTTACAACCTAACATGCCCCCAATGATTTCCACTTTCTGGTATTCGTACTCTACACTATCCCATTCCGTTGATAGTCTACCTTGCTTCTAATTAAGAGAACATGGCGGCTCGGCGCCTATAGCTCAACCGGCTAAGGCGCCAGCCACGTACACCTAAGGTGGCGGGTTCGAATCCCCAGCC
>NW_003852416.1:19288633-19292176 GCF_000181295.1 Otolemur garnettii
CTTGAGCCCAGGAGTTGGAGGTTGCTGTGAGCTGTAATGCCACGGCACTCTGCCCAGGGGGACAGCTTGAGGCTCTGTCTCAAAAAAAAAAGAAACTGTGAGATTTTACATGTATGTTAGGTTATAGGTAGGTTGACTAGTTTGATTATGATAATCATTTCAGTCTGGTGGGGTGACTCATGTCTGTAATTCTAACATTCTGAGAGGCAGAGGTAGGAGGATGGCTTGAGATCAGGTATTCAACACTAGTCTGAGCAAGTAGTCCCAGTTACTTGGGAGGCTGAGGCAAGACAATCACTTAAGCCCAAGAGTTTGAGGTTGCTGTGAGCTATGACACCACAGCTCTCTACCAAGGGTGACAAAATGAGACTCTGTCTCAAAAAAAAAAGATCTTCGCTGGCATTAAGAAGAATGGAGAAAGGGTAGACTTGATAGCTTATCTCAAAAAAGCTACTAATGAGTAATAGTTGGCACTGCCTTATTTATTACAAAAGAAAAATACCTTGAGGCTTTTTTTATGTGTACCATAATTTGACTGGTTTCATTTACAGAATTCAGATCAAGAATGAGTGACAGAATATTTTTTTTTTTTTGAGACAGAGTCTTACTATGTCACCCTCAGTAGAGTACCATGGTGTCACAGCTCACAGCAACCTCAAACTCTTGGGCTTAAGCCAGTGGTTCGCAAACTTCCTAATGCCATGATCCTTTAATACAGTTCCTCATGCTGTGGTGACCTCGAACCATAAAATTATTTCGTTGCTACTTCATAACTGTAATTTTGCTACTGTTGTGAATCATAATGTAAATATCTGATATGCACGATGTCTTAGGTGACCCCCGTAAAAGGGTCATTTGACCCCCAAAGGAGTTGCGACCCACAGGTTCAGAACTGCTGGTTAAGCAATTCTCTTGCCTCAGCCTCCCAAGTGGTTGGGACTACAGGTGCCTGCCACAAAGCCCAGCTATTTTTTGGTTGTAGTTGGCATTGTTGTTTGGCAGGCCCAGGCTGGATTCAAACCCACCAGCTCTAGCATATGTGGTTGACACCCTAGCCGCTTGAGCCACAGGTGCTGAGCCATTTACTTTGTATTTTTGTTCTTCGCTATGCCAATCTAATTTCCCTGTCTACTAAAATGCTGCCTTTTTATTGAAAGGCATCTTAGTGAGGTTTATGTGTAATGTCAAATAAAGAATATTTAACACTTCAAAAAATAATAATTATAAAATTTTCATTTTTCTATATACAGTAGAATTGTACAAGCTGACCATCTAAGGGACTATAACAACTGGTCAACATACAGGGGTGGTCAACATAAAAAACTAGGCCTACTATATTGATATGTACATGTGGTACACATCCTGGTCTACGAAAATTAGGTCAATTTAGGTCATCTGTAGAGGGTCTACTGTATTTGGGGAGAATTAATTATAATAACTATTTGACATTTAAAGGTTAAATATCACTCACTTATAAACTCAAAATATGAATAAGTACGTGTTGTGTTATAAGTCACTGAAATTGTGGCAATTTTTTATGTAATAATAGATAATACCATGTACCACCAAAAAAAGTAGAAATCCATGACTGTTTATGATATAAAAAATAAATGAAGTTTAATAATGGACAGGATGCTCAAATAGGCTGGTCATAGTAGCTCACACCATTCTGCTAATCCTAGCACTCTGGGAGGATGAGGTGGGTGGACTGCTTGAGCTCAGGAGTTCAAGACCAGCCTGAGCAAGAGAGAGCCCATCTCTACTAAAACTAGAAAAACTAGCAGGTCATGGTGGCAGGCGTCTATAGTCCCAGCTACTTGGGAAGGTGAGGCAAGAGGATCACATGAGGCCAAGAGTTTGAGGTTGCTGTGAGCTAAGATGATGCCACAGCACTCTATCCAGGGTGACAGAGTGAAACACTGTTTCAAAATAAAAAATAAAAATAAATCTAGGCTCAGCACCTATGGCTCAAGCAGCTAAGGTGTTAGCCACATACTCCTGAGCTGGCAGGTTCAAATTCAGCCCAGACACACCAAACAACAATGATGGCTGCAACCAAAAAATAGCCAGGCATTGTGGCAGGCACCTGGTAGTCCCAGCTACTTGGGAGATGGATGCAGGAGAATCACTTGAGCCCAGGAGTTAGAGGTTGCTTGAGGCTCTGTCTCAAACAAGAAAAAAAAAAATCTAACAGTTTGAATACCTAGAGAACAATTTATGGAGGGCGGTGCCTATGGCTCAGTGGGTAGGGCACCGGCCCCATACACCGAGGGTGGCAGGTTTGAACCCGGCCCCAGCCAAATTGCAACAAAAAATAGCCGGGAGTTGTGGTGGGCACCTGTACTCCCAGCTACTCGGGAGACTGAGGCATTAGAATCGCCTAAGCCCAGGAGTTGGAGCTGCTGTGAGCTATAACACCATGGTGCAATAAAGTGAGACTCTGGCTCGATGCCTGTGGCTCAAGTGGCTAAGGTGCCAACCACATACACCTAAGGTGGCGGGTTCGAATCCAGCCCAGGCCCCCCAGACAACAATGATGGCTGCAACCAAAAAATAGCTGGCATTGTGGCCAGCGCCTGTAGTCCCAACTACTTGGGAGGCGGAGGCAGGAGACTTGCTTGAGCCCAGGAGTTGGAGGTTGCTGTGAGCTGTGATGCCACAGCACTCTACCCAGGGAGACAGCTTGAGGCTCTGTCTCAAAAAAAAAAATAATAATAATAACAAAGTGAGACTCTGTTTCAAAAAAAAAAAGTCCCAGCTACTTGGGAGGCTGAGGCAAGAGAATCACCTAAGCCCAAGAGCTAGAGGTTGCTGTGAGCTGTGATGCCACAGCACTCTACAGAGGGTGACAAAGTGAGACTCTGTCTCAAAAGAAAACAATTCATGCAGATTAGACTGTAAGGGCTAAGACCCCAGGCAGACGGGCAAGATACTTTCCACAATTGTTCCTTGGGTTTTACTAAGTTTTACATGCACAGACTAAGATGCTGAAAACCAAGTTTGAAGCACAGTCTCATGTAGTCTCATGAAACTATGGATCTAAAATGTGAAGTACAGGGTTCACCTAGGACAAGTTATCTTGTTTAAAACAAACAAACGAAAACCTCAGACTTTCTGATGACAACATAGAACAACTAAATGAGCCAGAAAAAAAGGACATCAAAAATAGCACACCTCAACTGAACCAAGGGGACATTACCATGAAAAGATCAATAAACACTCTCTAAAGGACAATATTCAGAGTCTCTAATATTTTTCATTAAAAAAATATCTAATATTGGCTCAGCACCTGTGGCTCAAGTGGCTAAGGTGCCAGCCACATACCTGAACTAGAGGGTTTGAATCCAGCCCAGGCCTGCCAAACAACGACGGCTGCAACAAAAAAAAAATAGCCAGGCATTGTGCAGGGTGCCTGTAGTCCCAGCTACTTGAGAGGCTAAGGCAGGAGAATCACTTGAGCCTAGGAGTTGGAGGTTGCTGTGAGCTGTGATGCTACAGCACTCTACCCAGGGCGACAGCTTGAGGCTCTGTTTAAAAAAAAAA
>NW_003852416.1:19292679-19307447 GCF_000181295.1 Otolemur garnettii
AGCCAGGCGTTGTGGCGGGCACCTGTAGTCCCAGCTACTCAGGAAACTGAGGCAAGAGAATCACCTAAGCCCAAGAGCTGGAGGTTGCTGTAAGCTGTGATGCCACAGCTCTACTCTACTGAGGGCAACAAAGTGAAACTGTCTCTAAAAGAAAAAAAAAAAAATCTAATATTCAGGCTCAGCGCCAGTAGTCAGTGGTTAAGGTGTCAGCCACGTACACCAGGGCTGGCAGGTTTGAACCCAGCCCAGTCTGTTAACTGACAATGACAACTACAACAAAAAAATAGCTGGGTGTTGTGGCGGGCACCTATAGTCCCAGCTACTTGAGAGGCTGAGACAAGAGGATCACTTGAACCCAACAGTTTGAGGTTGCTGTTAGGTAAAATGCCACAGGACTCTACCAAGGGTGACCAAGTGACACTCTGTCTCAATTTAAAAAAAAAAAATTGCCAAAAATACAATCCCAAAATCATTTAGACTATCAAAAAGGGGAATTTTTCTACTGGTATCAACAGGTGCCAATACCTAAATTAGACAAATACTGAAATTAGCTTTAAAGAGAAAGACTTTAATATAGATAAAATAAAGATGTTCCAATAAGGGCAAAAATTCCTGAATGAAAGAAGGAATCAGAAATGAAACAAAAGATACAAAGAACTAAATGGAAATATAAGAACAGAATATAACCAAAATTTTAAAATACATGGGATAGGCTCAAAGCAGAATGGAGACTGCTGACCAATATCTCTTATGAACATACAGGCAAAAATTTTCAACAAAATACAACAAATAAAATTCAACAACACCCAAAAAGAATTACATACCATGACCAACTAGGATTTATCCCAGAAATGTAAGAGACATTGCTTTGAGTCCTAAAGGTATTCTAATACCTAGCTTCAGGTCCCTAGTGGGGGACCTGACTGTTTATTTTTTTCTTTTTAGTTCCATGAACTATCTGTTTCCTTAAAATAACTGCCCCTTCTTGCTTAGGGGAGAATGAGGCAATCTGTTACTTGAAACCAAATGTACTTGATGAAGACAGAAATATAATTTTAAAATGAGTAATATCCCCAGAGTAGACACCATGGAAAACTACACTTACTCCAACAATGCCATCAATGCTTGGAAAAATTTTTTTTTAATTTGAGCCTTCTAAAATGAAACTAGTTTGACTTTATGAGAGCTAAATGAGTCCCTTCCTTTAAGGAGATTATAATCTAGTAGAAAAAATTAGATTTAAAGGTTAAGCTACCACAAATTAACATTTATAAACATTAGATAAATTGGGATTAAAATATAAAATGTTATTAGTATGATATTATTATTAGGTCATATAAACTCATACATTTCTATAACTTCTAGATGCCTACCCCACAATTGTATAATAGCAGAAGTGTTCAAGAAATCCCTAGTGAAGGCTCGGCGCTTATAGCTCAACCGGCTAAGGCGCCAGCCACGTACACCTAAGGTGGTGGGTTCGAATCCCCAACCCGGACCCACCAAACAACAATGATGGCTGCAACCAAAAAATAGCCGGGCGTTGTGGCGGGCACCTGTGATCCCAGCTACTTGGGAGGCGGAGGCAGGAGACTCGCTTGAGCCCAGGAGTTGGAGGTTGCTGTGAGCTGTAATGCCACGGCACTCTACCCAGGGGGACAGCTTGAGGCTCTGTCTCAAAAAAAAAAAAAGAAATCCCTAGTGAAAAGAACTGTTGGATTATCATGACAACTGAGAGAAAGTGTGACCCTAATCCACGAGGTTTACGTCACCAGGTTCTGGAGCAGACTTGTCCTCAAACCAATTATACAACCCTGAGCAGTTCTCTTAACTTCTCTGTACCTCAGCTGCTTTTCTGATACAATGTTGATTAAAATATTTCTAACAGTGCCTTACAACAATAAAATCCTCCAAGTCTAAGATTTAACTCCATCTATAACACTCTTACTACAGATTTTTAAAAAATAGTAGTTAGAAAAAAAAAAAAGGAGTTAGTAGTTTCACCACAAAACTTAGACTAAAAGGTATAGAAATCCTTTTAAACAAGAAGAGAGGAGAGGGAATGACTTCTGATGCTTATTTTAAACTGCTAAAATTTGGCTGCTAGTAAATTCATTATTATTTATTAAGTGGGCAATTAGTCAAATATAACTCTCTGATAAACTAGAATTTTGAATAAACAAATGCTTTAAAATTCTAATAACTATGCATAAGCAGTAAATTATTCTTACTTGAATTTCTATTGCTTTGTAGAGCAGGGTTACTAAGTACATAATTACATAAGAGAACCACCCAACTTCCAAAGGAGCCATTCCAGTGAATTGTGTAAATAATATGCTTTAAAAAAACATAACCCCCTCACATATGAATTTAGATTTACCAGATATGGAGTAGCTGTGTACCTGGGAGACTAGAACACAATCTTAAAAGGCCCTTCCTAATTATGAATTTGCCAGAGAGATTAGAATGACCCAAGGCAAATTAATACAGACTTTTTTTAATAACTTTCTATAAAAACACTTTCACTACACTGCTTCAGTACAGAAAACAAAAGATCTTAAAGTCACTAGCATAAGAACTCCAGAGCAAATGATCAAATTTTTCTAATATCAATGTTCTGTTTTTCTTAATTACTCAATATTTGTGTTTTATTATTTTTTCATTTGTATCAACATAAGTTAAAAATATCTGGTAAATGACAGAATTTACTCTAAGACTGTTGAATTTGAAATAATAAAATAAAAATTGTTTTTAATCACATAAATTATTCTACATTAGCAGGAAGCAGGGCATCATAATAATGCCTAGATACCACACATTTTCTATACCAAAAAGTCATTTTTAATATTCACCAACAGGAAATGAATCATCTTAACAAACTTACACATTCAGCCAGGTGGTATCTTTATTCTTCTCCACAACAGAACAAAAAGTAAGGACATTCCTTACACATTCTTTGCCACATTATTAAAAATCATCTTATGCTAAATAAAGACAATTACTATATTTTTAAAATGCTCATTCATTTGGTAAAACTGCAATTAGCTTAGATTAGGTTTTACAAACTCAATTGCCTATACATGTACTTAAAATCTTTTTAAATCATGCCACAAAAAAATTATTTGGTTATACGAGAATTTCATTGCATTAAATTCAAATCAAAGCCCATTGCAATAAGCTCTAAGGGACTGTCCAAATTCTTTTATTGCCCTAGAATTTATTGCATTAAATATGACTTGAAATAACTAGGCCACCAGCTGAGGCTTGGGAATCATGGGGTTACACAACAATTTTTGATGATGTGGAGTTGGCCTGTACACAAATTTAAAATGATCAGTGTTCATTGGCAGGATTAGGCTTTATATATTTCTGAGAGATGGAGGGCAGGGTAGAAAAAAAAGAGGAGAGGAGGAAAAAGGAGAGAGGAAAAAGAAAAGAAAGCTTGGTTATAATTAGAGGAGTATAAAGAAGTTAAAGCAATCTTCCATTTTAGTAAAAGGCATTTGCAACACTCTTCCTGAATCCTACTCCAGATGGATTTACGTGTTTGTGCTCATAGCAGTTCCTATGACTCAAAAGAGGCTAGTGTCATGTTAATAATCCACATATTAAGGACAGGCTGGCTGCCATATGAGAGATCAGAGCTCTTTTTTCTCCCTTCCCAGGCAAAAAGAGCACAGGAAGTCATAGGGTAAAATCCTTTTATAGGGAGAGGAGAAAAACCTTCACACTAAACTTATGGATCAGCCACCTCTATAGATGTGTTTGCTCTATGAGTTTAAAAGGGAACTATCTGGAGCATTCTTCTTAAGGAAAGAGAAACTCCTGCTCATGAAAGGATACCCTGATATCCAACAGTATTTCAATGACTGCAAACCAAGTTTCCCAGCCCTCTGGGTACTCCTTAATTTAACTTTTGTGTAGGAGCAGAGAAAAGAAAATTACTTGCTCATTAGAAAGAGAATAAATGCCTACATAAATAAATGCAACCACATTATATGTGATTTCTGGGCAACATAGACTAGCAGAGAGAAGAAACTAATTTTCTGCAGTATGTTTACTTCACTTTTGCAAATCACTGACTGATTGGCAGCTACAATATATTAAATAAATATTTCAAGGACCAAGGGTCACATTCCCTTTTAAGTAACAAAAACGAACATTATCTACCTTCCTCATCCAGTTTATGGAATTTAGCAGAATAGGTTTATTGGCTTGATAGGTTGTGAGGACATTTTTTGTGATGGGGTGGTTATTACTGAGGTAAGATAAATCATCCTTTCTTCTAGGACTTTAGTATTAAGACTTACATATTCACAAGAAGGGTACAAATGGATATTTTTAAAGCAAGTGAAATATGACAAGAAAGTGCAAACTAAGGAATTATGAGTATACCTAATAATTTTTTTCTTCCAGAAAAATAAAATACCTGATCTTCCAATCCAATTTATTATAAGCCAAGATGCAAACTAGTAAAATCTCAAATGCACAAACCTGATAATATTGTTCACTTTAAATATCAATCTAAAAATCAGTGCATCAGATTTTAATGTAAAACATTTTTAACAGATCTACAAACTAGATTTAAAATTTTACTTTCCAAGTTAAGTTAAAAGAAAGATTCACCTCCATGCATTGTTCAATTCCAATGATACTATCATATCTAGGCACAATGGAATGAATATAAACAGTAATGGTCTTTCATTTCCAAACTCATTACAAAATTTTAAGTAACATGTTAATACAGTCTTTGAACTGTTTGCTGGGTATCTGAACTGTTTAATAGCCTAAGCTGAGTGACAAGTCATAAGTCATGTATGACCTATAATCATTAAATAGCAGCAAAAAATGAGCTTTTTATAAATCCTTTAACAAACAGGCAAAACCAAGCAAAGTTTAACATGAAGGAGCTGTTTTAAAAATCAACTCATACAGAAGCAAAATCAACATTAGTATTTGGATTCTGACTGGCAATATTCAATGGATTACTTTAAAACACTGTTCTTGGGTTCCTCAATAGTATTACTCCCAACTAACTTGCTTCTTACACCATAGTTTTCACCTACAACACAAGAACATTAAAAAACCTCTCCTAAAGGGAAAAGAATGGTAATGGTATTAATATAGGCAACTCGTGCTCAGGTAATGTTCAACTATTTGCAATGAAATGTGAATAAAAATATGTAAATTTCAAACCAAGTTTTTAGATAAAATCCTCAGTTTTATGGATATTTATAGCACACGCCCAGTCTTACAGAACTCAGTCTTCCCCCAACTCATACGTAATATAAACTGCTCTTAAAACACTTTTAGTATTTTGTTACAGGGATACCTTTTACACAGCACCTATCAAGCAGCAGATCAATACTCCAATAAAACGATGCTGATTCCATTACCACAAAACCTGCACAAGCAGCAAGCGGCTGAACAAAGAGCATGGTTTTCATCAGGTTTATTCATAACATGTATTCACTCCACTAGGAGGAAATATTTTGCTACAGTGGACAAATAGAACAATAGCATTTAAAGTAACACTTAAGAAGCTTTGGTTACAGAGAAAGTTTGAAAGACATAGCTAATATAAATTTCTACACACATACAGGATGTTTAGCATTTATCATCAAATCTATCAGTTCATATGCAATCATAATGCTGCACTGGATGCTGTACAAATTGCCTTTAGATGTCTCTTTATGATACAATTCAACAACTTAAGACTAAAATGATACAGCAAGAGGTTATGGAAAATAATGAAAATTAAGCACTGGGTGAGAAATGAGGAAAGAAGAAAAGAGAAAGAAAAATACCCTATTTTTTTGGCTTGGCGCCCATAGCACAGTAGTTAGGGCGCCAGCCACATACACTGGGGCCTATGGGTTCAAACCCCACCCAGGCCTGCTAAACCACAATGACAACTACAACAAAAAAATAGCCAGGCACCTGTAGTCTCAGCTACTTGGGAGGCTGAGGCAAGAGAATCCCTTAAGCCCAAGAGTTTGGGGTTGCTGTGAGCTATGATGCCACTGCACTCTACCAAGAGCGACATAGAGAGACTATGTCTCAAAAAAAAAAAAAAAAAAAAAGGAGGGGGCATTGCCTGTGGCTCAAAAGGTAGAGTGCTGGTCCCATATCCGGAGATGGTGGGTGCAAACCCAGCCCTGGCCAAGAACAGGAAAAAAAAAAAAAAAAAAGGTCAGTGCCTGTAGCTCAGTGAGTAGGGTGCTGGCCTCATATACTGAGGGTGGCAGGTTTGAGCCCAGCCCCAGCCAAACTACAACAACAAAAAAAATAGCTGGGCATTGTGGCAGATGCCTGCAGTCCCAGCTATTCAGGAGGCTGAAGCAAGAGAATTGCCTAAGCCTAAGAGCTAGAGGAGGTTGCTGTGAGCTGTGATGCTATAGCATTCTACTCTACCAAGGGTGACAAAGTGAGACTCTGGCTCTAGAAGAAAAAAAAAGAAAGAAAGAAAATACCCTATTTTTTAAAAGTGATTTTCAGTATCAAAATTATAACTAGGCTCGGTGCCTGTGGCTCAAGCGGCTAAGGCGCCAGCCACATACGCCTGAGCTGGGCAGGTTTGAATCCAGCCGGGCTGCCAAACAATGATAGATGCAACCAAAAAAATAGCCAGGCATTGTGGCAAGTGCCTGTAGTCCCAGCTGCTTGGAAGGAGGCAGGAGACTCGCTTGAGCCCAGGAGTTGGAGGTTGCTGTGAGCTGTGATGCCATGGCACTCTACCCAGGGCGACAGCTTGAGGCTCAGTCTCAAAAAAAAGAAAAAAAAATTATAACTAGAAAAAACAGAGATCTGCCTATATATAGTGACAGAGATCTGCCTATACATAGTGGTACTAGCAACCTGTGGCAGCAGGGGGATTTAACTTTTGTCTAAAACCAATTCCTCCTATCTTTTCTTACACTATTTACTTTCAATGGACTAAAGCTGCAATGCATCCTTTCTAGACCAGCTTTAATCATTTTCACAACTATGGTCACTATGACAACAGGATGCAGCTTTTCTGTATTGTTTTCACTTTCCCCGTTTGAGTTGCCATAACAACACAATCATTCTGCCTTTCTCAAGGATGTAACAACTTTATTTTAGGATTATATTCTTAAAGACTCAGGGTTTCCCCATGAAGAAAGCAAATAACAGAATTTATATAAGAATGTTATTGAAATAATATAACACTGAACTTTAAAAGTTATTATTATATTTTGGAGACAGTCTCACTTTGTTGCCCTTGGTAGAGTGGTGTGGCATCATAGCTCACAGCAACCTGAAACTCTTGGGCTCAAGCAATTCTCTTGCCTCAGCCTCCCAAGTAGCTGGGACTACAGGCACCCACCACAATGCCTGGCTATTTTTAGAGACAAGGTCTCACATTGGCTCAGGCTGGTCTTGAACCTGAAGCTCAGGCAATCCACTCGCCTCAGCCTCCCAGAGTGCTAGCATTATAGGCATGCGCCACCACCCCTGGCCTAGAAAGTTATTTTGATAGGGACTTTCATTATATATAAAAAAAAAAATTAACAAACTCTGATATTTTCCAAAACCTAAAGACTACCAATTGCAGTGACTGATTTTTGTACAGACTTCTCCAAGCAAAAGATTATCAATACCACTATGACTAACAGCTATGGGAAAGCATCCATTAATAACTGTCCCAAGTAGATCAAGAATAAAGATGGTTCAAGGCCAGGCATGGTGGCTCTCCCCTGTAATCCTAGCACTCCAGGAGGCTGAGGTGGATGGATTGCTCTGAGCTCACAAGTTTGAGACTAGCCTGAGCAAGAGCAAGACCTCACCTCTAAAAATAGCCAAGCCTGTAGTCCCGGCTACTTGGGAGGTGGAGACATGGGAATCACTTAAGCTCAAGAGTTTGAGGTTGCTGTGGACTATGATGCAACCACACTCTACCGATGGTGGCAAAGTCAAACTGTCTCAAAAATAAATAAATAAATAAATAATAAAGATGGTTCTATAGCACTTACTTTGCTGTGGTGGTACTCCAACACCATTTATTAAAAGGGTACAAAAGGGTACCATGTGGCCAGGCACAGTGGTTCATGCCTCTAATCCTACCATTTTGGGGGGCCAAGGTGAGAGGATCCCTTGAGGCTAGGAGTTGGAGAATAACCTGGGCAACATAGCAAAATCTCCATCTTTATAAAAATATAAAAAATATTAACTGGGCCTGAGGATCCCTTGATCCCAAGAGTTTGAGGTTATGGTTAGCTACAATCATGGCACTGCACTCCAGCCTGGGCAATAGAGTAAGACATTGCCAAAAAAAAAAGCAAAGGTTGGACAACTTGATGCTCACTTGTAATCCTAAGCACTCTGGGAGGCTGAGTCAGAAGGGTCACTTGAGCTCAGGAGTTTACACCAAGCTAAGCAAGAGTGAGACCTCTGTCTCTACTAAAAATAGAAAAATTAGCTAGGTGTTATGGTAGGCCCCTAAAGTCCCAGCTATAGAGGAGGCTAAGGCAGGAGATCACTTGAGCCAGAAGTTGAGGTTGCTGTGAGCTAGGGTGATGCCATAGCACTCTACCCTGGGCAATGGAATGAGACTCTGTCTCAAAACAAACAAAACCCCCCAGATTCCAATGTAGCCAGACCCACATATAAAAATTAAACTAGTGCGGCAGCGCCTGTGGCTCAGTGAGTAGGATGCCAGCCCCATACACTGAGGGTGGCGGGTTCAAACCTGGCCCCAGTCAAACTGCATCAGAAAAAATGGCCGGGCATTGTGGCAGGTACCTGTAGTCCCAGCTACTCCGAGGGCTGAGGCAAGAGAATCACCTAGGCCCAGGAGCTGGAGGTTGCTGCAAGCTGTGACACCACAGCACTCTCAAGGGTGACAAAGTGAGACTCTGTAGCTTAAAAAAAAAAAAAATTAAACTAGTGAACTGGACTAAAATAATGTACAAAACCTCACCTCTCTCCAACCCTGCTTCCTATTTCTTCTTTTGTTTGTTCTATTGATCCTACTTTGTGAGTCCTAAACTCCCCAAGCAAATGTCACCTTGTAATGATTCTGAATTTACAGAAACTGGGAGATCACAGGCTATAAGCAAGATAGTACAATCTTATTACTGTGCAATAAGGTAAATTAAAGTGCTAATGCTATTAGAATCATGAAAGAAACTGGATTTTTGTGCTGAACTTTGACAGGATTTACGAATTTTCTATGCATGTATATCCTTGTATTCTTGATAACTACTATGACTCCTCCATAATATTCCTTAGAAGAAAACCTCTGGCCTCATATCCAGGGAGTATACATTCAGATCTCTGCTATTACTGTTACATATCCTGGAACTCACTGGTCAATTTGCTATTCCTGCCCTGATCTGACATGTCTAGCCATTTACTCCATAGGGATAGGGAACTGTAGGCTATTGGAACATAACCCTACCACTTTATTCAAGAGTATGTCACATTCTGTTCTGTCTAGACTGGTCAGATTTTTTCTTTCTTTTTTTTGGGGGGGGAAACAAGGGTTTCACTGTGTCACCCCTGGTAGAGTGCCATGGCGTCACAGCTCATAGTGACCTCAAACTCTTGGGCTTAAGTGAGTCTCCTGCCTCAGCCTCCCAAGTAGCTGGGACTACAGGTACCCACCACAATGCCCAGCTATTCTTTCTTTTTGAGACAGAGCCTCAAGCTGTCCCCCTGGGTAGAGTGCTGTGGCATCACAGCTCACAGCAACCTCCAACTCCTGGGCTCAAGTGAGTCTCCTGCCTCAGCCTCCCAAGTAGCTGGGACCACAGGCACCCGCCACAACGCCCGGCTATTTTTTTGGTTGCAGCCATCGTTTTTGGCGAGCCAGGCTGGATTCGAACCCGCCATTTTAGGGGTATGTGGCTAGAGCTGAGGCCCAGCTATTCTTTTGTTGCAGTGGTCATCGTTGTTTAGCTGGCCTGAGCCAGGCTTGAACCCGTCATGTTGGGTCCATGTGGTTGGCACAGTAACCACTGTGCTAGGGAAGGCGAGCCGATTGGTAAGAATTTTAACATTCCTCTCTCTGGGCTACGGTCTTCTTTATTTCTCCCTTCTGTTCCCAGATAAGAGATTATTTGGGCTCAGTGCCTATAGTTCAGTGGGTAGGGTGCCAGTCACATACACCAGGGCTGGCAGGTTTGAGCCCAGTCTGGGCCTGCCAAACAACTACAACAAAAACAATAGCTGGGTGTTGTGGCAGGCACCTGTAGTCCCAGCTACTTGGGAGGCTGAGGCAAGAGGATTGCTTAAGCCTAAGAGTTGGAGGTTGCTGTGAGCTGTGATGCCATAGCACTATACTGAGGGCAACATAGTGAGACTCTGTCTCAAAAAGAGAGATATGATTTGCATTTTTTTTTTTTTTACTCTATCTATATGATTCTATATGTTTTGCAGAAAGGGTAAAGTGGAAGACAACTCCACTTTTAGCTTTGGTATTAGTTAGTTACATCTTTGTTTTGGGTTTTTTGGTATTTTTTTTTTTAAAGAGACAGAGTCTCACTTTGTCGCCCTCGGTAGAGTGCCGTGGCGTCACAACTCACAGAAACCTCCAGCTCTTGGGCTTAGGGGGTGATTCTCTTGCCTCAGCCTCCCGAACAGCTGGGACCACAGGTGCCCACCATAGTTACATCTTTAAACAGATAAAAACCCTCAACTCGGCTCAGTGCCTGTGGCTCAAGCGGCTAAGGCACCAGCCACATACACCTAAGGTGGCAGGTTCAAATCCCCGGCTCGCCAAACAAAGATGGCTGCAACCAAAAAAATGGCCAGGCGTTGTGGCGGGCGCCTGTAGTCCCAGCTACTTGGGAGGCTGAGGCAGGAGACTCGCTTGAATCCCAGGAGTTGGAGGGTGCTGTGAGCTGTGATGCTATAGCACTCTACCCAGGGGGATAGCTTGAGGCTCTGTCTCAAAAAAAATAAAAAATAAAAAATAATAAAAATAAAAATAAAAACCTTCAACTCAGGAATAAAAGAAGCAAAATAAAATCCCAAAGCCAACCAAGCTATAAGCTGCAAAAAATACTTTTTCAGGGTGGCGTCTGTGGCTCACAGGAGTAGGGTGCCAGCCCCATATGCTGGAGGTGGTGGGTTCAAACTCAGCCCCTGGCCAAAAACTGCAAAAAAAAAAAAGAATGATGAAAAATACTTTTTCAATGATTTTAAGGACTATTAATTCTATATATACATCTATGTCTTTTACCCTCTAAGATATAAAATAGTATCTTTATAAAATACTCAATTTTCAAAATTTATATTTGAAAATAATTTAGTTGCTATTTGAACCATTTCTACATTGAATGCATTATCATAAAAAATAAACTGCCAAAGAATCTCCTTTTATAAAAAAAAAATTAATGTACTCTAGTCACAGATTTCTACCTCTAACCCTACAAAAATATTAAGCTCTTTTAAATAGAATTTGAGATGGAAATACTTTTCCCACTAAACAATCTGCATATTCTATAAAACCTGTAATTTAGTTATTACAGCCTTTGAAGTCCTAGATCCATATTTGCTGGGCATGTACTTAGGTTTAGAGGGTCATGCTTGGCTGAGTATGGTGGGCTCACAACTCTAATCCTAGCCCTCTGGGAGGCTGAGATGAGGGGGAAATTGCGTGGGCTCAGGAGTTAAGATCAGCCAGAGCAAGAGACCCCCACCTCTACTAAAAAGGGAGAAAAATTAGACAGGTACTGTGGACATTTATAGTCCCAGTTACTTAGGAAGCTGAGCCATGAGGATGGGTTGAATCCTAGAGTTTGAGGCTGCTGTGAGCTATGAGGCCATGGCACTCAACTCCAGGGCAACAGAGTGAGACTTTGTCTTAAAAAAGGAAGAAAGAAAAAAAAAGTCATGCTAGACAGTACAAGAAGTTTGTATTACACTGGATATGCATGTTCAAAGGATTAGTTTCCTCATTCAAGTGCCTTTCAATGATAGACGAAATCTGATGAGAAAATAAGACAATTCAATTCTGCCACAATGCATCTTTGTCCTTTGTGTGAGACAAGTGGGTTTCCAATGTGGGCTGTGCACGTGCCAGGAGGTAAGCAAGATGAATCTCTGGAGTGTAAAGGGGAAAATGTCAGAACTTTTAATTAAATTAATTTTTCAGGTAAAAAGGTGATTTATCTTTTAAAATTGTAATGATATAGATTGACATTTGATCTCCTGATCTGATGTTATATGGTTAAATATCACTTATGAACAAGTGTTCCAATGGAAGATGAGAAATTCCACAACACAAGGGGGTTAGCAATGATGCCCTTCCTCTTTCATACTCTTTCAGCATATGGCAAAAACCAGCAGTACAGCCGGGCATGGTGTCTTATGCCTGTAATCCCAGCACTGGGGGGGGGGTGGAGGGGCTGAGGAGGGAGAACTGCTTGAGCTCAGGAGTTTGAGACTTGCCTGAGTAAGAGTGAGACCTCGACTCCTAAAAAACGGAAAAACCCAGGCAAATGCTGCCGTGAGCACCTGTATCCCAGCGGTTTCTGGAGGCTTAGGTAGTGGGATGCCCACAGCCCAAGTCTGAGGTTGCAGTGAGCTATGATGCCATTGCACTCCACTCAGGGGAATAGGGTCAGACTCTGTTTCAACAACAACAACAAAAATATCTGTAGTATATGCTCAGGATTTAAGGATATTCCTAGTTTTAGCCAGGCGCAGTGGCTCACACCTGTAATCCTAGCATTCTGGGAGGCCAAGGTAAGTGGACTGCTTCAGCTCACGAGTTCAAGACCAGCCTAAGTAAGAGTGAGACTTCCGGCTCGGCGCCTGTGGCTCAAGCGGCTAAGGCGCCAGCAACGTACACCTAAGGTGGCGGGTTCAAATCCCCAGCCCGGACCCGCCAAACAACAATGACGGCTGCAACCAAAAAAAGGCCAGGCGTTGTGGCGGGCGCCTGTGGTCCCAGCTACTTGGGAGGCAGAGGCAGGAGACTCGCTTGAGCCCAGGAGTTGGAGGTTGCTGTGAGCGCGATGCCATGGCTCTCTACCCAGGGGGATAGCTTGAGGCTCCGTCTCTCAAAAAAAAAAAAAAAAAAAAAGAGTGAGACTTCCTCTCTAAAAAATAGCCAGGCGTTGTGGTGGGCACCTGTAGTCCCACCTACTTGGGAGGCTAAGGCAAGAGAATCACTTGAGCTCAGGAGTTTGAGGTTGCTGTGAACTATGACACCACAGCACTCTATCCAGGGTGACAAAGTGAAACTCTGTGTCAAAAAAAAAAGAAAAAAAGACTATTCCTAGTTTTAAATAAACTGTCAATTGCTCCTTCTCTAATTCTTTGCATAAGCCCTTCATTAGTCATTTTACAAGGTAAAAACAATATTGAACTAACCATACATGAAAAAAGTGAGTCAAACACAGTACCACCATAACTGGGCACAACTTATACATACATATTCATTCATTTATATATAAAGTACAACTTCCGGAAGTTAACCACTCAAGGCACTGCAACAAACTAGCTAACATACAGAGGTAGCCAACATAAAAAACTAGGCCTACTGTACTGATAACATTCAGGTATACATGTCTAGTCTATGAAAATTTAGGTCAATTTAAGGAGATGGTCAATGTAGGGAGGTGGTCAACTATGAAGATTCTACTGTGTGTGTGTACATATATTTACTTATTTATGTTTATTTATATTTGCTTTAAGTGCATATATTATACCTTGATATAGATAATGATGATAGGGCATCAATACAATTTATAATTATGTATTGTTTTTGACACAGTCTCACTTTGTTGCCCTCAGTAGAGTGCCAGGGAGTCATAGCTCATAGCAATCTCAAACTCTGGGGCTCAAGCAATCCTCTTGCCTCAGCCTCCCAAGTAGCTAGGACTACAGGTGCTTGTCACAACACCCAGGTATTTTTAGAGACAGGGTCTCACTCTTGCTCAGGCTGTTCTTGAATTCCTGAGCTCAGGCAATCCACCTGCCTTGGCCTCCCAGAGGACTAGGATTATAAGCATGAGCCACTGTGTCTGGCCTAAATTTATAATTTGTAAATTAAAAAATAAAAATACTTCAGGAAAGTATTGAAAAATTATTTCTGATGGGTTTAGGAAGCTATTGTTCTAGATAACTAATTTCTCCAATTTACTTTTAAAAGCACTTATCAAATTAAGGCACATGCCAACACTACCATTTTTGTAGTTTCTGAAGCTGCTCCTAATGAATGTGAAGGCCAAACTAAGAAAGCTGTAACCATGCTAAGAAATGAAGACATTTCCATTTGGTATTTGTCATTAACAACTGACTCAGGGACAATTTATTAACGTAAGACACAAAAACAAAGAGTTTTATTTGCAGACAGTACTATATTTTATAATAGTATCACAAACTCCATTTGCTGGTAAATTAGTTCTCTAGTACCAAAGATGAACAAACTTTATATATTCCAAATTAATAAATTTCAAAAAAGTATTTCTCCCACTTGAATATATTTCTTTGAGAATCCTTTTTTTCTAATTAAAAAAAGATGTTCTAAGGACTTTATATTTTCCAAGCCTAATATAACTCCTTAAGGGTTGTAATACATGAATCACAGCAGGAGTTGAGTTACTATATAGGATAAGTAGTAACCTGTACAAGTTGTTTTAAAAGACAATCAGATTGTCTTTTAAATCTGCCATATCAAGAAATCCTGATTAGATACAGCTTAGTTTCAAGAAAAGTTCTTTGGGCAAATTTCTTATAAAACTTTAATTATCAGGAGAAAAAATTCAAAATATGATAGAGAACCATTTTTTTTT
>NW_003852416.1:19309376-19312078 GCF_000181295.1 Otolemur garnettii
TGGAGGTTGCTGTGAGCTGTAATGCCACGGCACTCTACCCAGGGGGACAGCTTGAGGCTCTGTCTCAAAAAAAACAAACAAACAAAAAAAAAAACAATGAAGTTCAAAAGGAAGATAGTTTTAAATTTAGATTTTTTTTTTTTGTTATTGTTGAGACAAGAGTTCCACCCTAAGACTCTGGCTTGTGGGCATCCCACTGCCTCAGCCTTTGGAAGCCACTGGGATTATGGGCACTCGTGGCTGCACTCCAATGGGTTTTTCCATTTTTTTCATGAGTCAGGGTCTCTTTCTCGCTCAGGCAATTCTCAAACTCCTGAGCTCATGCAATTCTCCCTCCTCAGCCTCCCACAGTGCTGGGATTACAGGCGTGAGCCACCACACCCAGCTTAAATTTAGATTTTTCAAAGATCACTCTAAGCTATTGCATGGAGAGTTAATTTAAAGAAGAGAATAATTAGAAAATTACTATGTTTGTCCATAAAAGAAATTAAAACAGCCCCTAATAAGTTAATGGTAGTGGAGCCAGAGAGAAGTGGATGAATTTTAGATGTATTTAGAAGAACACATAAAATGTGATGATGGATTGACTATCAAGGTAAGGAAAAGTGAGGAGTCGAGGGATCTCAGGTTTAGAGCTTTAGTAACTGGGTAAATGGTGATACCATTTATTTGGATAGAAAGACCAGCAAAAAACCAAAATCATGACTATGTAAGGAAAAGTAAGGAGTCGAGGGATCTCAGGTTTAGAGCTTTAGTAACTGGGTAAATGGTGATACCATTTATTTGGATGGAAAGACCAGCAAAAAACCAAAATCATGACTATGTCAAGTGAATAATTGAATATATAGAGCTAGAGGTTACAGGATGAATTAGAGATTACTGGCATTTTAGGAGTCATCAGCACACAAATGGTATTTCAAAGAGAAGGGAAAATGATCACTGCAGAACAAAGTATAGATGGCCTGAGACAGAAGAGGGCCCAGGCACAAGAACTACAACATTAATAAAGATTTGTTTAAGGGCCAAATGCTTATTAAGTGATCTGGCTCAATGATATTTTCTCTAATTGTATACAGCTCCCTCTTAACTAAACAAAAGAAAGCTATCTTCCACAGCCAAAGGGTTCTCAAATGGTAGCATTTAACTTTTGAAATAACTCCATATTTTGGTTCTAGAAATAATTAACTTGAATCCTAACAGACTTATTATTTTATCTTTGGATACCTGTTAATAAATTTGTCAAGCTGTATGTAAAACTCCTATGAAGGTATAAAAAGCCATAAACAGGCTGATGGCAAAAATAGACCTGGTGGCTGAGCTCCTCTGGTCTGCTGGTGCTGCACACTGGGCTGAGGCTCTTCTGCAATGTTTTACCTGGCTGAAGCATTGTCAGATTTTTATATTCCTGTCTCTGAAATGCCTGAACACAAAATCCAGTCATCTGGGGGCCTACTGCAGATAACAATGAAGATGGTACCAAAAATACCTTCTTCTTTGGTTACAGACTTGGCTCCCAAAGTATTTATAATTTCCTTTAAGTTGGTAACGGACCCCTCCCCCCATTGTAATTGTGCTGACAACACTTTGGAAGTTTATCAACATCAAGTGGTGGTGGCTAATATCTTTGAGTCAGAAATCAACTTATTGCTATCAGATGACAAAGTAGAAAAAGGCATAGAGATAAAAGAGAAGATAGTGGATAGGGCAGCACCTGTGGCTCAAAGGAGTAGAACACCGGCCCCAAATACCAGAAGTGTCAGGTTCAAATCCAGCCCCAACCAAAAACTGCAAAAAAAAAAAAAAAAAAAAAAAGTAGTGGATTACCTGCAGTCTCAACACACAACTTTTATACGTAACAAAAACTGAAATAAAGCCCTTATAGGATCAAATATTGCTCAAGACTCTTACAGATGATGAGAACTGTAATAAATTCTTTGCTTTCATACGGACAGAAAAAAATGAAGGAAAGGGAAAAAGTAATGTGCAAGCAAATATAGTTTGGGATTTGTCTTTTACTGACCAAGGTACCTAATACACTAACCTGAATGTCATTTTGATTTTGAAATTGCACACTAGAACTGTTTCTCACAGGCAGTGCCTGTGGCTCAGTGAGTAGGGCACTGGCCTATCAAGGGTGGTGGGTTCCAACCTGGTCCTGGCCAAACTGCAAACAAAAAATAGCTGGGCATTGTGGCAGGCGCCTGTAGTCCCAGCTACTCAGGAGACTGAGGCAAGAGAATCGCCTAAGCCCAAGAGCTAGAGGTTGCTGTGAGCTATAACATCAAAGCACTCTACGGAGGGTGACAAGATGAAACTCTGTCTCTAGGAAAAAAAAAAAAGAAATTACTGGGAATTATATAATTCACAGTAATTATATAATTAATTATATATATATATAAAATACCTTTAACAAAAGAAATTATTGGGTATTATATATTCCTGAAATCTACATAGGGGCCTGAATATTAGCTTTCTTCATACTATGAAGAGAAGATTATGGATGCATGACTGGTCATGCTTTGAAGATCAAATATTTATTAAGGCTCAGTTCCTGTAGCTCAGTGGTTAGGGTGCCAGCCACATACACGGGAGCTGCTGAATTTAAACCCAGCCCTGGCCTGCCAAACAACAATGACAACTACAACCAAAAAATAGCCAGGCATTGTGGCAGGCACCTGTAGTCCCAGCTACTTGGGAGGCTG
>NW_003852416.1:19313673-19314942 GCF_000181295.1 Otolemur garnettii
CCCCCCCCCCAAAAAAAAAAATAACTGAACATGCTGACAGTGTTTTAAGGCTGACCTTGATGCAGAATAGAGTTTACTCTAAAAGTTCCTAAATGTAAACTGCACTTACTAGGGTTTACTGACCTTGCTGAGCATTTACTTAGTCATATTATTTCTTTAATAAAACCGATAAAAGTCTCAGCGCCTGTAGCACAGTGGTTATAGCACCAGTCATATATACCGAGGCTGGCGGTTTTGAACCTGGCCCAGGCCAGCAAAGCAACAATGACCATGGCAACAGAAAAATAGCCAGGCACTATGGCAGGTACCTGTAATCCCAGCTACTTGGGAGACTGAGACAAGAGAATCACTTAAGCCCAAGAGGCTGAGGTTGCTGCGAGCTGTGATGCCATGGGCACTCTACCGAGGGCGACATAGTGAAACTGTCTCAATAAAAAAAAAAAAATAAATAAATAAATAATAAAAGTAGCAAGATCCTGGAAATAATCAGGATAGTAATCAGAGGATTTAAGTGTATATATGCACATTTGCCTGACAAGTAAATTCCATCATCATGGACAGAAATAAACTGTGGCTGCTTGCCTGAGTAGCTAAGGGAATGAAAATATTAAGAACAGCATGTTCCAGTAGGATTTTTGATAACTACTAGCCAAATCATCTCTGCACCATTTTTCCTGATACTACCAAACAACATGATCAACATTTCATTAGCTTCTCAAAATGACATTTTATGAGGAAGCTCAGACCTTATAATCAGATCCATATTAAAATAATCACAACTGGTTATATTAAAATAATATTCCATCAACAACAAAGGCTTTGTAATAAAATCAAAAAATAAGTCTACATCAGAGTTCTGAATCTGAGGCTTAAGAGGTTCAGGAATCTCTGAACCTCCTGAAATTGTAACCAAAATGTATAAAGATGTACAAGTCTGGGAAGAGTATCCTGTAGCATACAAAAAATTTTCAGTGAAGTCCATAACCAAAAAAGGTCAAGGCTCTGCGCCTATGACTCAAGTGGCTAAGGCGTGAGCCACATACACCTGAGCTGGCGGGTTCAAATCCAGCCCAGGCCTGCCAAACAACAATGATGGCCAAACAACCAAAAAATAGCCAGGCATTGTGGCAGGTGCCTGTAGTCTCAGCTACTTGGGAGGCAGAGGCAGGAGAATTGCTTGAGCCCAGGAGTTGGAGGTTGCTGTGAGCTGTGATGCCATACGCCCTCTACTCAGGGCGACAGCTTGAGGTTCTGCTCAAAAAAAAAAAA
>NW_003852416.1:19316050-19324726 GCF_000181295.1 Otolemur garnettii
GGCGGGTGCCTGTAGTCCCCGCTACTCAGGAGGCTGAGGCAAGCAAATCACCTAAGCCCAGAAGTTGGAGGTTGCTGTGAGCTGTGACACCCAAGTACTCTACAGAGAGCAATAAAGTGAGCCTCTGTCTCTACAACAACAACAACAACAAAAAAAAAAAACAAAAAACCACAGAGGCTGGGTACAGTGGCTTACAACTGTAATCCTAACACTCCAGGAGGCCGAAGCAAGGGGATCACTTAAGCTCAAGAGTTTAAGACAATCCTAAACCAAGAGATGACCCTGTCTCTACAAAAAATAGAAATAAATAGCCTAGCATGGTGGAACCTGAGGCAGGAATTCTTGATCACTTGAATCCAGAAGTTTGAGGTTGCTGTGAGATAAGACAACACCGCATTCTTCTGAGGCTAATAGGGGAACAAAGTAAAACTGTCTTTAAAAAAAGAAAAACTGAACAGGCACCCTGCCTTGCACCTGTCGGCCCAGCTACTCAGGAGGTTGGGGCAAGAAGATCACTTTAACCTAAGAGTTTGGGGTGAGGTGAGGTATGATGACAATACTATACTCTAGCCTGCTAACAGAGAATCTATTTCAAAAAACAAAACAACGACGACAAAAAACTTAGTAAAGGAAATAGAACAGTTATTGTTATCCTCATTTTAGAGATTAGGAAACTAAGGAATAGAGTCAATACAGCATAGTGGTTAAGCGGGTTAAACACACTCACTCTGGAGCTACAATGTCTAAGTTAGGAATACCAGCTGTGCCACTTATAAACTGCATGATCTACTTCAGTTTTCACAATGGTAAATCAGGATGATAATAATACATACCTAATAAGTTAAGAGTTAATTTATATAGTGTCTGAGTTCCTACATGGTATATACCAGGGGTCCTCAAACTTTTTAAACAGGGGGCCAATTCACTGTCCCCAGACCACTGGGGGGCCAGACTGCAGCCCCAGGACGAATCGGCTGCTAAGTAGGACAGGCAGTGGCAGCAAAAACACCCAGTGGGCAGGATAAATGTCCTAGGCCGGCCACATGTGGCTGCAGGCCGTAGTTTGAGGACACCTGATATATACCAAGCCATTTGCTCAGTGTTTGCTGCCATTATTATTGGGTATTTTTTGTTTTTTGTTTTCTTGAGACAGAGTCTCATTCTATTACCCTAGAGGGCCAAGGCTTCAACCTAGCTCATAGCAACCTCAAACTCCTGGGTTCAAATGATCCTCCTGCTCAGCTTCCCTAGTAGCTGGGACTACAGGTTCCGGGACTACAGGTTCCTACAACACCCAGCTACTTTTTCTATTTTTAGTAGAGATAGGGTCACACTTCTGCTCAGGCTATTTTCTCTCAAGCAGGCTAGTTACAAACTCCTGAGCTCAAACAATCCTCCCCACCTTGGCCTCCCACAGTACTAGGATTACAGGAGCAAGCCACCTCGCCCAGTCTTACTGTTGTTATTTTAATATAACTTCCACCACTCAAGGTCAGAGAACAAGTATATGCAGTTATATGCCCCATAATAACATTTTGGTCCACATATACAAAGGTAGTCCCATAAGACTATAATGCCGTAATTTTACTATACCATTTCTACGTTTAGATACACCAATACCATTGTCTTAAAACTGCTTACAGGATTTGGCATACAGTAACAGGCCATACAGGTTGTAGCATAGGAGCAACAGATATACCATATATCCCATGAAAGGGTGTAGTGGGCTGTCCTATCCAGCTTTCCAAGTACATCCTATGATGTTTATACAAGAAAGTCACCTGTGGGGTGTATCCCAGTCATGAAGCAATGAATGACTGTTGTCAGAGACAGAACTTAAAACCAGCCTGGCTTCAACTCCTGTTTAATTTCTACTATGCCTCTAGTGTTTCAATCACTTGCAGTTATATGAGGAAATGGAAAAATAGTGATAAAAGGATGTGCAAATAGACATGACAGGATACGTGAAGAAGAAGTAAATTTGCAAGTTAAAAAAGATTGTTATATCTAGTTCATCTTTTTTTTTTTATTGTTGGGGATTTATTGAGGGTACAAGATATCTAGTTCATCTTTAAAAGAAACATACTCTGGATGCATACTTAAAGTTCTTTAAAATTACTAAAATACTTTCACTTTTGTAATTTTACTTACTCCTCATAACAGCTATCAGAAGTATAAAAGTAGGTATTATTATCTTTCCTTTTAGATGAGCAAAATGAGACTCAAAGAGGTTAAGCAACTTGCCTGGCATCTTATTGATTTCTAGAAAGTAGAACCAGAGAACCAGGCATTGTTTTCACTATACCACAATGTAAAGTTTATATTCCAAACTAAACTGATTACAAGGTGTTTCAAAGAAAACATACTAACAAGACAGGTATAAGTCCCATATTGTCAGTTATAAACAAAAGAAGTTATAACTAGTCCATTCAGCACAACAGATGTCACTTTGTAGAGCTTTGATATTTTTCTTAAATACCTTTGAAAACAAGGATCAAAAAATATGAACTCTTATAAAAAGGGCTTTATTGTATTTTTATAGCTTATTACATACCTTGTAACAATCATTTTGTTAAATGTGAATGTCAGTTTTATTTTCGGTCCCTTTTTTCCTGGCTATTTACAAGCTTTGTAAGAATCGTTCCTTAATTAAGTCTAAACATGGTTTTATATAAATGGATTCCTGGAAATAAAACGTTTAGACTTAAGAAATGATTGTTACAGAGACTGTAACAGGCTGTAAAAAAACAAATGCCACTTTAAACAAAGATTTCTCATTTTAATTAAAAAGATAATCATCAGCATTCCTACACTTAACAGAACCATTTAAAGAAGCATCTTTGGGGAAAAAAAATCTTATGCAAGCTCCACTGTATAATTTATAATATATTTAAATCAAAGTCACAATTGACCCTAAAGTATGAATTCTTATGCACTGTACCTATGTTTTAAGGATACATGGAGAGAGAATGGGTCCAAATGAGATAAACCCATTTCTAATTCTTTTTAACAAGAACACTTTCCAAAGATTATGAATATTTTTCTAAAAGATATTAGTATAACCCATTTAGAAATACTTAAGAAACACTTGTTAACATGACCACATATAAACATGAGGATTATATGCAATTTGTTGATGAGGTCAGATAAAGGGTCCATGTTCAGAAAACTACCACATGATCACAGGTGACACACACCTACATGAAGAGTTCCTATTCTTGGATGGCACCTGTGGTTCAGTAGGTAGGGCGCCAGCCCCACATACCGAGGGTGGCAGGTTTGAACCTGGCCCTGGCCAAACTGCAACAAAAAATAGCCAGGTGTGTGGCAGGCGCCTGTAGTCCTAGCTACTCTGGAGGCTGAGGCAAGAGAATCACTTAAGCCCAGGAGTTGGAGGTTGCTGTGAGCTGTGACACAACAGCACTCTACCAAGGGCAACAAAGTGATACTCTGTCTCCAAAAAAAAAAAAAAAAAAAGCTTCTATTCTCAAACTCTGATAAAAGTAGGCCAGGCACAGCGGCTCCCGCCTGTAATCCCAGCACTTGGGAGGCCGAGGTGGGTCAACTACCTGAGCTCACAAGTTCCAGACCAACCTGAGCAAGAGTGAGACCCCCGTCTCTAAAAAAGAAAATAGCTGGGTGGTGCCTGTGGCTCAGTGAGTAGGGCACCAGCCCCATATACTGAAGGTGGTGGGTTCAAACTCAGCCCCAGCCAAACTACAACAACAAAAAAATAGCCAGGCGTTGTGGCAGACATCAGTTATTTTAAAAAAAAAGAAAAAAAAAATAGGTGGCATTGTGGCCAGCGCCTGTAATCCCAGTTACTTGGGAGGCTGGAGCAAGAGAATCCCTTGAATTCAAGAGTTTGAGTTTGCTGTGAGTTGTGATGCCACGGCACTCTACCAAGAGTGACAAAGTGAGACTCTATCTCAAAACAACAAGAAAACAACAGCAACAAAAAACTAAGATAAAAGTTGAAATAATCCATTCTGATTTTCTTTCTTTTTTTTTTTTTGAGACAGTCTCAAGCTATCACCCTGGGTAGAGTGCCGTGGCATCACAGCTCTCAGCAACCTCCACCTTGGGCTCAAGCAAGCCTCTTCCTCAATTTTTATATTTTTAGTAGAGACAGGGTCTTGCTTTTTGCTCAAGCTGGTCTTGAACCCCTGAGCTGAACCTATACACCCGCCTCGGCCTCCCAAGGTGCTAAGATTACAGAGTAATCCATTCTGATTTTCAAAATATCATGCCTGAATACAGATAGAGGCATGATTTGATGAGAAGGATTCTTTTCAATTAATTCATTCCACTACCTTTAAATTATTTTTAACTCAAACAGTATGAAAATTGTGGGCGGCACCTGTGGCACAGTGAGTAGGGCAGGGGTCCCATATACCAAGGGTAGCGGGTTCAAACCTGGCCCTGCCAAATTGCAAAAACAACAAAAAAATAGCTGGGCATTGTAGTGGGCGCCTGTAGTCCCAGCTACTCGGAAGGCTGAGGCAAGAGAATCACCTAAGCCCAAAGAGCTGGAGGTTGCTGTGAGCTGTGATGCCACAGCACCCTACCAAGGGTGACAAAGTAAGACTGTCTCTAAAAAACAAAAAAAAGAAAGAAAATTGTAAAGTTAAAGTAATATTCCAAGAGAGAAAGAAGTTGATCTTCTAAACAGTCATTATAATTAACTACAATTTTAAAAACAGATACATCAATGTTCTTCTACTTGTCATCCTTTTTTTTTGAGACAGAGTCTCACTTGCTCACCCTAGGTAGAGTGCCATGGCGTCCACACACAGCAACCTCAAACTCTGGGGCTCAAGTAATTCTCTTGCTGAAGCCTCCCAAGTAGCTGCGACTACAGGAGCCAGCCACAACACCCAGCTATTTTTAGGGATGAGGTCTTGCTCTGCTCAGGCTGAGTCTCCACCTCGTGAGCTCAGGCAATCCACCCGCCTTGGCCTCCCAGAATGCTAGGATTACAGGCGTGAGCCACCTCACCCAGCCACCTTTTCTAAATTAACACTGAACACTAAACTGGTATCACTACTTAACAATCTATTTCTACAGCAACATATTTTTCTGAAAACTGCTTCGAAGTGGACTATATTTTCCCATGGAAAACAAGTTATAATCAAGAGACTATTTCCTAACTGAGAATGTGGTAGCAAAGAAAGTAATGACATAACTAACACCATCTAAACAAAGATTCAATAACTGTAAAACTCTACAATCATTAAAAAGAAGGAAATTATGTTCTAGCTTCATAAAATGGGAGTAACATACCAATGATCAGCAAGTATGCATTCAAAATGCAAAAAACATAACTCTTCCATATACACTCACTAAGCAAATTTAACCTCAAGCTAATAACCAACTAAAATAAACACTAAACATTTAATTAGCAATCATTTAGTTTGCTTCTTATAATACAGACTGCTGCTTGGGATGATTTACAAAGATGGGAGAAGGATGAGGCCAAATTAATGTATTACTCAAGGGAAAGCCTTCCTTGCTTCTATCTAAATTATTTCCCTGAATAAACATGTTATCCAAAACCACACCACTGATCTATGGCTGCCAGGAATAAGAGATAAGTAAATGTTGATCATGATCTTGAATTTGATAACAATCACTGTTATTTCTCACTTAGTTCTGCTTTATGAAAAAAATAAATTGACCAGATTTTAAAAAGTAAAGGCCAGATATTCTTCTTTTTCATTTACCTATCTCCTTCAGTGTTTTAAAAGCCACAAATGTTCATCACAAGATCAAAAGCCTCGACAAAATGCTCACAACCTACATAGCTCAGTAAGTAGGGAGCCGGCCACATACACCAAAGCTGGCGGGTTCGAGCCCAGCCCGGGCCTGCTAAACATCAATGACAACTGCAACCAAGAAATAGCTGGGTATTGCGGCAGGTGCCTGTAAGCTGAGCTACTTGGGAGGCTGAGGCAAGAGGATCACTTGAGCCCAAGAGTTTGAGATTGCTGTGAGCTATGATGTCACATCACCCTACCCAGGGCAACAAAAGGAAAACGGGGTTAAAAAAAAAAAAAAAAAAGGGACGGTGCCTGTCACTCAGTGAGTTGGGCGCTGGCCCCATATACTGAGGGTGGTGGGTTCAAACCCAGCCCCAGTCAAACTGCAACAAAAAAATAGCCAGGTGTTGTGGCAGACGCCTGTAGTCCCAGTTTCTCAGAAGGCTGAAGCAAGAAAATCGCCTAACCCAGGAGCTGGAGGTTGCTGTGAGCTGTGACGCCACAACACTCTACCGAGGGCGACAAAGTAAAACTCTGTCTCTGAAGAGAAAAAAAAAAAAAGCACCTACCACCACTGAAAAACCTCAATATTCAAAAGCATAAACTCCTTCCTGCAATATTCATAAAAGACTAAGCAAAGTAGCTTGTGCCTGTAATCCCAGAGACTTCGGAGGCTGTGCCAGGGGAATCACTTGAAACCAGGACTTCAATACTAGCCTGGGCAACATCAACAGATCCTGTCTCTTAAAAAAATGAAAAAAATTAGCAAGGCACCCTGTCATATGCCAATTGTCCAAGCACTATTTGGGTGGTTGAGACAGTAAGATCACTTGGGCCCAGGAGTTAAAGTATACAGTGAGTATATAGCTCACTGTATACTTTAGATGATACCACTGCACTCTAGCCCAGGCAACAGAAAGAGAACCTGTCTCAAAAATAAAATAAAATGCAAAGTCTAAGAAGGTCACAAACTTACCCTAGAAAAAGTGCTACATACCTTATTGCTGAATGTAACTACAGTCACCTTTGAAGTACACTCCTTGGGAAGCTATGTACCTTCAAAGCAATTTGGAACTCTTTTTCTGGAATGACCATCAGAGCTGTCATTGTATGAAGGTATGATGATTAAGTTCACAAACTTGCTACCATGCCCTTATGTTGACATCACTGAATAAACAACTTGGTAAGATTTCATAACCTTGGTATATCAGCATCTGTGTTCATGTCGATATGTGGCAGTATCTTGCTAAGTGGCATACATTATTGTTGTACATTTTTGTGTGCCATATGACAACAGCTCTGATGGTGATTCCAGAAAAAATAATTTCAAATGTTCTCTATTATCGCTCAATATTTCATTGCAGCAATCATCTGATTTCTTTTCCGAATGTATTTATCTTCATTCATTCTTTATGAGGTTTTTGTTTCTAGTCCTTACCTTAAACATTGTTACTGTTATTAAACTTTAAGCCTCTTTAATTTTCTGAAGGCAAAAAGTGGAAACCAAATAAACACATGTATGTGAATAGAGAAAATAAAAAATAAGATAGGGCGGCGACTGAGGCTCAAGGAGTAGGGCACCAGCCCCGTATACCAGGGATGGTGGGTTCAAACCCAGCTCTGGCCAAAAACTGCAAAAAAATAAAGAATAAGATAAATAAATAAATAAATAAAATTCCAAATGTTCCAAAAAATAATCCCAAGTGCCAGCAAGGATACAAATCAACTAGCACTCTCTCAGACACTGCTTGTGGAAATGCAAACTGGTATAGGCATTCTGGAAGATAGTTTGGCAGTTTCTTACAAAATTAAACATACCAGCCAGGCATGGAAGCTCACACCTGTAATCCTAGCACTCCGAGAGGCCAAAATGGATGGACTGCCTGAGCTCACAGGTTCAAGACCAGCCTGAGCAACAGTGAGACATTGTACTCTAAAAATAGCCAGGCATTGTGGTGGGTATCTGTAGTCCCAGCTACTTGGTAAGCTGAGGCAAGAGAATCAATTGAGCCCAAGAGTTTGAGGTTGCTGTGACCTATGCCACCATGGCACTCTAGCAGATGACAAAAAAAAGTCTTAAAAAAAAAAGTTAAACAGGGCAGTGCCTATGGCTCAGAGGACAGGGTGCCAGGCCCTGGCCAAACTGCAACAAAAAAATAGCTGGGCATTGTGGTGGGCACCTGTAGTCCCAGCTACTCAGGAGGCTAAGGCAAGAGAATTGCCTAAGCCCAGAGTTGGAGGTTGCTGTGAGCTGTGTGACACCACGGCACTCTACCGAGGGCGATAAAGTAAGACTCTGTCTCTACCAAAAAAACAGGAAAAAATAAATAAATAAGTTAGACATACTGGGCAGCACCTGTGGCTCAGTGAGTAGGGCACCGGCCCCATATACCAAGGGTGGTGGTTTCAAACCCAGCCCCAGCCAAACTGCAACAAAAAAGGAAAAAATAGCCAGGCCCTGTAACAGGCGCCTATAGTCCCAGCTACTTGGCAGGCTAAGGCAAGAGACTTGCCTAAGCCCAGGAATTGGAGGTTGCTGTGAGCTGTGACGCCACAGCATTCTACCGAGGGTTAATAAGTAAAACTGTCTCAAAAAAAAAAAAAAAAAAAGTTAAACATACCTTTTCCAATATGACCTAGCAAATCCCCTCCTGTTACCACAACATTAGCACTTGTTCCCAAAGCTAATACCGGAAGAATGGGCTCGGTGCCCATGGCTCAAGTGGCTAAGGTGTCAGCCACATACACCTAAGGTGGAGGGTTCGAATTCAGCCCGGGCCCACCAAACAACGATAGCTGCAACCAAAAAAATAGCCAGGCCTTGTGGCAGGCGCCTGTGGTCCCAGCTACTTGGGAGGCTGAGGCAGGAGACTCACTTGAGCCCAGGAGTTGGAGGTTGCTGTGAGCTGTGATGCCA
>NW_003852416.1:19325696-19328550 GCF_000181295.1 Otolemur garnettii
CATAGCTCACAGCAACCTCCAACTCCTGGGCTCAAGAGAGTCTCCTGCCTCAGCCTCCCAAGCAGCTGGGACCACAGGCGCCCGCCACAACGCCCAGCTATTTTTTGGTTGCAGCTGTCATTGTTTTTTGGTAGGCCCGGGCTAGATTCAAACCTGCCACCTTCGGTGTATGTCGCTGATGCCTTAGCCACTTGAGCCACAGGCGCCGAGCCCCAAGACAGAGTCTTATTTTGTCACTCTCAGTAGAGTGCTACTACGTCACAGCTCACAGCAACCTCCACAAACTCTTGAGCTTAAGCGATTATCTCCTGCCTCAGCTTCCCAAGTAGCTGGGACTACAGGTGCTTACTACAACACCCAGCTATTTTTAGAGACAAGGTCTCACTCTTGCTCAGGCTGATCTCAAACTTGTGAGCTCAGGGAGTCCACCCACCTCAGCCTCCCAGAGTGCTAGGATTACAATTGTGAGCCACTGCCCCCAGCCCCTAAATCATTCTTTTTTGTGACCGCTTATCAATACTTCATTTATTTATTTATTTATTTATTTGTTTGGCCAGGGCTGAGTTTGAACCCATCACCTCCGGCATATGGGGCCAGCACCCTACTCTTTTGAGCCACAAGGGCTGCCCTTTTCTTTCTTTTTTCTTTTTTGGCTCTTATCAATACTTTAAAACATACAAATAAGCACAGAATATGTAATAAATCACCCTCTACCCATCACCCAGCTTTCTATCTTATAAATCTCTAATATTCTATCACTTTATCTATCTTCACCAATGTGAATACATCTTATAGTCTCCTTATAGTTAAGGACTATCCCAGTATCTTTACCAACCAAATACTCATTTTCCCAAAACTACCCTCTGCTGTGGCAACCCTCTAACTGTCTTGAACATGACTGGTATGGGTCATATTTTATTCTTCTCTTTTTTTTTCTTCATTTGTTCTATCCTATGCCTAGTGAACTTTATTCACCCTACTTCCATATTTCTTAAATGTCTTTCCTCCTTTTCAAGTCCTCCATAACAAGTCCTCTAGCTCAAGCCACACAGTCTGTTACCTAGACTATTCTAAAACCCTTAAGTGGCCTCTCCAACTCATCTGTTTCCCCCCTACCCTACTCCACTTCTAACTTATACCACTATTTAATCTTTGTTGTTATTGCCTACACTGGGAATAAAATTCAAATTAAAGAGCGGCACCTGTGGCTCAGTGAGTAGGGTGCCGGCCCCATAAACCAACGGTGGTGGGTTCGAACCCGCCCTGGCCAAAACTGCAACAAAAAATAGCCAGGTGTTGTGGCGGGCACCTGTAGTCCCAACTACTCAGGAGGCTGAGGCAAGAGAATCGCCTAAGCCCAAGAGCTGGAGGTTGCTGTGAACTGTGACGCCATGGCACTCTCTGAGGGCGATAAAAGTGAGACTCTGTCTCAAAATAAATACCCTGTGAGAGCCATGAAACTTTTTAAAACTTTTGCAATATAAGCAAGAAAGAATGAACTTTTTTTTTTTAAAGACAGAGCCTTAAGCTGTCACCCTGGGTAGAGTGCCATGGGATCACAGCAATCTCAAACTCCTGGGGTCAAGCGATTCTCTTGCTACTGCCTCCCAAGTAGCTGGGACTGCAGGTGCCCGCCACAATGCCTGGCTATTTTTTGGTTGCAGCCATTATTGTTGTTTGGCAGGCCCAGGCTGGATTCGAACCCACCAGCTCAGGTGTATGTGGCTGGCGCCTTAGCTGCTTGAGCCACAGGCGCTGAGCCAAGAATAAACTTTTTAAAACAGCATCTAAAAACATCTAATATCCAGGAATAAATCTAACAAAATATGTACAAAAGACCTCAGTACAGAGGAAATTCAAACCTAAATAAAAAGGATATACCACTTTCATGGATTTTAACACTGCTGAGTGTTAAACTCAATAACTCAACAGTGTTAAAATCCCAGTTCTTCCAAAACTTCTATAGAGATTCAACATAATTCTAATAAAAATCATAGCAATATGTTCTGTGGAAACTGACAAGCTGATTCAACTATATATGAAAATGCAAAGGGCCAAGAATAGCCAATGCAATCCTGGGGGCAGGGGTTTAGGGGTTGAGGGTGGTGGGAAAGCTGAAGGGCATATACAATCAAATACCAATGAATTGCTTTTTGCATTCTAGGAGGCCGAGGCAGGTGAATTGCTTGAGCTAAGGACTTCAAGACAGCCTGAACAAAAGTGACAGCCTGTCTCTACTAAAATTAGAAAAATCAGCCCAGCATTATGATGGAGGCCTATAGTTCCAGCCACCTGGGAGCCTGAGGCAAGACGATCACTCCAGCCCAAGAGTTTGAGGCTGCTGTGAACTCTGTTAGGAGATGGGGCAATGAGATCAGCAGAAGATCTTGGCAAAGGGTCTCAGACCCCTAGCAGGATAAGGAAGACATCCATATAGGAATATGGCAGGCAGCATGGCAGCCCTGCACAGGGTGTTGGGAGTTCAAATGGGATAAAGAGAGCAACCTAGCACAGGGTATCAGACAGAACCTCAAGTGAGAAAGGTATTCATGCAGAGGAGTAGGGGCAGCAAGCTGACAGGGAGTTTTGGAGCCTATGTAAGGTAAGGAAAGCACCCACATCATGAATGTGGAAAACAGCAGCAAAAGGAGTCATCACATATAAGGGTATTGAATGACTAAGGAAAATATCTCAATTAAGACCAAGTTACTGTCATAAAAAGAAGATATTGGCTCGGCACCTATAGCTCAACCGGCTAAGGCGCCAGCCACGTATACCTAAGGTGGCGGGTTCGAATCCCCAGCCCGGACCCGCCAAACAACAATGACGGCTGCAACCAAAAAATAGCCGGGCG
>NW_003852416.1:19328675-19335812 GCF_000181295.1 Otolemur garnettii
AAAAAAAAAAAAAAGAAGATATTAGCCCAGCACTATGGTGGGCACCTATAGGCCTGGCTACCTGGGAGGCGGAGGCAAGAGAATCACTTTATTCCAAGAGTTTGAGGTTGCTGTGAGCTGTGACACCATGGCACCCTACCCAGGGTGACATAGTGAGATTCTGTCTCAAAAAAAAAAAAGTAGTTATAATTAAAGAGATTATGAAATGAACTCTTTGGTATCAGACCGGAATTACAGACATCAGTGTGAACTTATGGTTCTCAATACTATGTATAAAAATTAAAAATGATTACATTTTAGGTACAGGCAAAGAAAACAAACAAACAATTAAAATGATACAGGGCTAGGCAGGGTGGCTCACGCCTATAATCCCAGAACTTGGGAGGCCGAGGCAGGTGGATTGTTTGAGCTCACAGGTTTGAGACCAGCCTGAGCCAGAGCAAGACCCCATCTCTATTTTGCTTTTTTTTGAGACAGAGCCTCAAGCTGTCACCCTGGGTAGAGAGGTGCAGCATCATATCTCACAGCAACCTTCAACTCCTGGGCTCAAGCGAGTCTCCTGCCTCTGCCTCCCAAGTAGCTGGGACAACAGGCACCCACCACAACACCCAGCTATTTTTTGGTTGCAGCCGTCCTTATTGTTTGGTGGGCCCAGGCTGGATTCGAACCTGCCAGCTCAGGTATATGTGGCTGGCGCCTTAGCTGCTTGAGTCACAGGCACCGAGCCAACCCCCATCTCTATTTTTCATGATCTAATACAAAGCTTTCTTCTATAAAGTTTCTAAAGATATCGAGCAGTGAGTGTCTGTGGCTCAGTGGGTAGGGCACCCGCCCCATATACTGAGGGTGGCAGATTCAAACCCAGCCCCGGCCAGCTAAAACAGCAGTGGCAACTACAACAAAAAATAGCAGGTGTTGTGGCAGGCACCTGTAGTCCCAGTTACTCGGGAGGCTGAGGCAAGAGAACCACTTCAGCCCAAGAGTTGGAGGTTGCTGTGAGTTGTGACACCACAGCACTCTACTGAGGGTGAGAGTGAGACTCTGTCTCAAAAAGGAAAAAAAAAAGTTTCTAAAGATATCTGCAGTTAAAACTAATTTTCCCTCCCTTCAATTCTATAGCACCTTGTGTCTCTATTTTAGCACTTACCGAAGTGTGCCTTAAGAGATATTTATATTACATATATATATTTTTTTTTTCTTGAGACAGAGTTTCATTGTGTTGTCCTTGGTAGAATGCTGTGGCGTCACGGCTTGAGCTTAAGCGATTTTCTTGCCTCAAACTCCCAAGTAGCTGGGACTATAGGCTCCAGCCACAATACCTGCCTATTTTTTGTTGCAGTTGCTGTTTTTATTTATCTGGCCTGGGCCGAGTTCGAACCCACCAGCCTCAATGTATGTAGCTGGCATCATAACCACTGTGCTGAGTGCCAAGCCTTTTTTTTGAGGGGGGGACTACAGGCATCCACCACAATGCCCAGCTATTGTTTCTAGAGATAGGGTCTTGCTCTCGCTCAGGCTGGTCTCTAACCTGAGAGGCTCAGCAATCCACCCATCTCAGCCTCCCAAGTGCTGGAATTATAGGCATGAGACACAAGTGACTGTGCCCAGCAAGAGATATTTATAAATGCCTGTTTCATTAGACTGTGAAGTTCTAGAGAAGTTTTATTCAACTTTGTATCTTTATGCTCTTTTGCTCCATCATCTCTTCCCCAATGCAACAGAATGTTTTGCCTGTGATACTTTCACATTACATGTACATTATCCTGACCTCACTTTTAGTTTGTCAACCCACTGATTTTTTCCTTTATTACCAAGCACTACTTAACAGACAATTCAGTGCTTCAGCACAATTTAGGATCACATAGTCCTAGATTTGCTACGAAAACATGGATACGTAATACAGATTTTTATAGAATTAGCAATTAACATCTCACTTATACATGGCAATTTATAATTTAAAATGAACTGAAAGGAAAGAGAAAGACCTTTTTTTCTTTTTTCTCAGAGACAGAGTCTCACTTTGTCAACCTCGGTAGAGTGCTGTAGCGTCACAGCTCACAGCAACCTCTAGCTCTTGGGCTTAGGCGATTCTGTTGCCTCAACCTCCCGAGTAGCTGGGCCCACATTGCCTGTCACAACACCTGGCTATTTTTTTTGTTGCAGTTTGGCCACGACCGGGTTTGAACCCACCAACCTCAGTATACGGGGCCGTTGCCCTACTCAGTGAATCACAGGTGCCACCCTGAGAAAGATCCTTTTTAAGTAGGTAAGATTAACACCAAATGGCTGGACAAGGTGGCTCAAGCCTATGATCCTACTACTCTGGGAGGCCCAGGCAGGCAGATTGCCTGAGCTCAGGAATTCAAGACCAGCCTGAGCAAAGCAAGACCCCATCTCTACAAAACAGAAAAACTAGCTGGGTGTCGTGGCAGGCACCTGTAGTCCCAGCTACTCCAGAAGCTGAGAGAAGATTGCTTAAGCCCAAGAATTTGAGGTTACTGTGAGCTACAAACCCCATCTCACTCTACAGGGGGAGCTCTGTCTCAACAACAACCACCAAAAAAAATGTGGCCAGGCATGGTGACTCCCACTTATAATCCCAGCACTCTGGGAGGCCAAGATGGGTAGACTACTTGAGTTAAGGGGTTTGAGACCAGCCTGAGCAAGAATGAGACCCCAGTTTCTACTAAAAACAGAGAAACAGGCTAGGCAAGGTGGTTCATGCCTGTAATCCTAGCACTCTGGGAGGCCGAGGCCAGTAGACTGCCTGAGCTCATGAGTTCGAGACCAGCCTGAGCAACCTAAGACCCCATCTCTACTAAAAATGAAAAACTGAGGCAAGAGGTTTGCTTGAGCCCAAGAGTTTGAGGTTGCTGTGAACTATGACACCACAACACTCTACCAAGCACAAGAAAGTGAGACTCTATCTCAAAAAAGAAGAAAAACAAGTCAGGCATAGTGGTGCACACCTGTAATACCAGCTATTCAGGAGGCTGAGGCAAGAGGATCACTTGAGCCCCAGACGTTGCTATGAGCTAGGATGACACCATGGCACTCTACCCAGGGTGAGAGAGTGAGACTGTCTCAGGAAAAAATAAATAAATAAGAAAATCATCTTTTTTTTTTGAGACAGAGTCTTACTTTGTTGCTCTGGGTACAGTGTCATGGCATCAGGCCTCACAGCAACCTCAAACTCTTGGACTCAAGCCGTTTTCTTGCCTTAGCCTCCCAAGTAGCTGGGACTACGGCCCTGCCACAACACCCAACTTTTTTTTTTTTTTAGAGACAGAGTCTCACATTATCACCCCCGGCGTCACAGCTCACAGCAACCTCCAACTCCTGGGCTTACATGATTCTCTTGCCTCAGCCTCCTGAGTAGCTGGGACTACAGGCCGCAACACCCGGTTACTTTGTTGTTGTTGTTGCAGTTCAGCCGGGGCTGGGTTGAACTCTCCACCCTCAGTATATGGGGCCAGTGCCCTACTCACTGAGCCACAGGCACTGCCCCACCCAGCTATTTTTTTTTAGGGACGAGGTCTTCCTCTGGCTCAGGCTGGTCTCAAACCTGTGAGCTCAGGCTATGCACCAGCCTCAGACTCCCAAAGTGCTAGGATTAGAAGGTGAGCCACTGCACCCAACCTTATGAAATCATCATTAAAGAATTAAAGAAAATAATTCAGTAATGCTTTTTGTGTTTACTATTTTCAGAAAGTCATTAACTATTGTGAAATATTACCCACAATCCAACAATTCACAAATAACCACATTAACAGTTTAGAGTAGTCCTTTCTGAGTACAAGGATTTATGCATCTGTGCTACAAAAACATTTATCCACATTCTACAATTCCTGAATATCTCTATGACTTTTTAGTGAAAGCATGGAAGTTCCCCTGACACCTAAAAATACTGGCACCAAATCTTTGCAACTTTAAGTTTAGGCACAAAGAATGGACTTGAAAAACTCTAAACCTGGCCAGGCAAGTGACTCAAACCTATAATCCTAGCATTCTGGGAGGCCGAGGCCTCACTTCAGCTCAGGAGTTAAGACTAGCCTGAGCAAGAGCAAGACCCCATTTCTACAAAACGTAGAAAAAGTAGCCAGGCATGGAGGCAGGAGCCTGTAATCTCAGCCACTAGGAGGCTAAGGCAAGAGGATTGCTTGAATCTTCTAGTTTGAGCTTATGGTGAGTTATGACACCACGGTACTCCAGCCTGGGGGAAGAGAGTGAGACACTGTCTAAAAAAAATCTGAAAATATATTTTAAAACGTAATTTCTGGATGTCGCCTGTGGCTCAGTGGTTACAGCGCTGGCCCCATATACCAAGGGTGGCAGGTTTGAACCTGGCCCTGGCCAAACTGCAACAAAAAATAGCCAGGCATTGTGGCGGGCGCCTATAGTCCCAGCTACTCAGGAGGGTATAGCAAGAGAATTGCCTAAACCCAGGAGTTGGAGACTGCTGTGAGCTGAGATGCCACAGGACTCTACCAAGGGCAATAAAGACTGTGTCTCTGAAAAAAAAAATGTAATTTCTTCTTAGATACCTATGTTTCTCAAATAAATAAGAAAAGCTAATGAATCACATTAATTCAACTAGTATTATGTCTACAGTAACTCAAAACAGTATAATGTTCTAAGGTAACATTATTAAGGAAAGATCATATTTAGTTCCTTGAGAATCTCAAAAAAAAGATGCCTTGGCAAGACTGGTGCCTATAGCTCAAGCTGCTAGGGCGCCAGCCACATACACTGGAGCTGGCAGGTTCGAATCCAGCCTGGGCCTGCCAAACAATGACAACTACAACCAAAAAATAGCCAGGCATTGTGGCGGGCACCTGTAGTCCCAGCTACTTGGAGGCTAAGGCAAGAGAATCGCTTAAGCCTAAGAGTTTGAGGTTGCTGTGAGCTGTGACACGACAGTACTCTACCCAGGGTAACAGTTTTAGAGACTGTCTCATAAAGAAAAAAAAGAGCTACTAAATTCTGAGATGTTTTGTTATACAATAATTATCTTTTATTTAAAAATCTATATGTCCACGTCTCGGCGCCTGTGGCTCAAGCGGCTAAGGCGCCAGCCACATACACCTAAGGTGGCGGGTTCGAATCCCCAGCTCGGGCCCGCCAAACAACAATGACGGCTACAACCAAAAAATGGCCAGGCGTTGTGATGGGCGCCTGTAGTCTCAGCTACTTGGGAGGCTGAGGCAGGAGACTCGCTTGAGCCCAGGAGTTGGAGGTTGCTGTGAGCGTGATGCCATGGCACTCTACCTAGGGGGGCTAGCTTGAGGCTCCGTCTCAAAAAAAAAAAAAAAAAAAAAATCTATATGTCCTGAAATTATGTCATCCAAGTTTCAAGTTCCCCAACTCGATTCTGGGATTAGATGAACAAGAATATATTTGTCCCATCTGTTTTTAAAAATAACACTTAAATTCCTTCTCAGCTTATTTATCTTTCATAATATATATATATACATATATATATAAAAAAAATGGGGCCTATATTCAATCATTTTCATTTATCTTCTCAGGTCCTCTTCCATTTTCACTTATCTTTTCTGAGGTTTACACTTAATACTTTTGTTGACCAAATATCAGGGAAGGTCCTTGAGGACCTGCTAAAGCTGAATGTGAGGCATTAACACACAAGTTTTTTAATGTAAACTACTGCTTTCATATGTTTTTAGAAATTAAACATGATGCTTAAACTATTTTTTATACGTATCCAAGGGTAACTTGTCAACTCTGAATTTGCGGTCTCATTAACAAGATTTTATTGTTAAATTCCTAATAAAGGCACTACATTAATGTGGTAATGAGCAGCAAATTTGTAAGAGTATCCATTTCATGTTGGCATTTTAAACCAATTTTTTTTTTTGAGACAGAGCCTCAAGCTGTCCCCCCGGGTTAGAGTGCCGTGGGATCACAGCTCACAGCAACCTCCAACTCCTGGGCTCAAGTGCTCCTGCCTCCGCCTCCCAAATAGCTGGGACCACAGGCACCCGCCACAACACCTGGCTACTTTTTTCGGTTGCAGCCATCATTGTTGTTTGGCAGCCCGGGCTAGATTCGAACCCACCACCTTAGGTGTATGTGGCTGACGCCTTAGCCACTTGAGCCACAGGCGACGAGCCATTTTAAACCAATTTTACTTTTTTTTTTTAACTATGGAGATCAGGGCATCTCTATTAAAGCTGTCATTAACATATATTCCCAGCTACTTGGGAGGCTGAGGCAAGAGAATTGCTTAAGCTCAAGAATTTGAGGTTGCTGTGAGCTGTAACACCACAGCACTCTACCGAAGGGGACACAGGGTCTCAAAAAAAAAAAAAAGCTGCCATTAATAATTCACAATTGAGGCAAAGAGTAAGGCCAGACAAAGCCAAATACTAAACAAAATTTTCTAAGGATTTTAAAAGGATTGTCTTTCCATATGTACTGTGCACTAATTACTTGATGCAAGTTTAAATAAATATCTTCCTATCTCAAAATCGACTCTGAATAAAGAGACATGTTATAGCAAAGTAAATGGGACCAAAGGGAAGTTGTGACTTACTCAGATTCATAGTAAGACTGTTACTGAGCTGAAAGAGAATATCAAATCTATAACTCTCTGTTCTTTGCTTCTTTTTTTAAGGTGTCATTCTTGGTGACCCTCTTCCAGTTGACCTGTTCTCAAACAGCAGCCACAACAGCAGGCAAGGTCAAAAACGAAAGTAATGAAAATTAAAGAATTGTCTTCTTCCTATAGAAACTGATTCAAGATTTAATAATGTATGGTACCCTAAAAGCTGCAAACAACTACATGGTTATCTCCAAGTCCACCTTTACTCAATCAGGAGGCCATTATCGAAACATAACTCACTGGTACAAAGCAGAGATGAAGTAGGTGAGCATGCTCCTAGGCTGAGGTCTTAATGGGGAGTAAAAAGGATGATCTCATAATGTCTCTTTATGATCTGTAAATCACATTATTCCATAAATCTGACACAAGTGTCAGGATTAGGATTAAGAGTCAATCCTCTGAGTAGGAAACACAAATAAGCAACTTTTCTGATTTAAATCTAAAAACTGGCTACAGAGATAAAGCCAACTTACATTTACAAAAAAATTTCAGGAGTTCTTGGCTCGGCGCCTATA
>NW_003852416.1:19336068-19338353 GCF_000181295.1 Otolemur garnettii
AAAAAAAAAAAAAAAAAAAAAAAATTTCAGGAGTTCTTAATATATGAAGACTCTGAAAAAGTATTCTTATAAATGGGCAGTTTACAACCTAAATTCAATTAGATTAGTATTCATTTTTCGTTTTAGATTTGTTATAGTATTTTAGGCAAAGACACAAAATAACTATGTTTTTTAACAAAGGAGTAAGATTTGGAGAAACAGGTCACTATTACTTCTGGAAAAAGCAAAACTTGCATGTGAATATCGATTATCTTAAGGCCACCTGTTAAGCTAAAAGTCTATGATTAGTCTGTCATTAGTTGTAATCACAAAGTCTGGTTTTACACCTAGGATATACAAGAAGCATCAGATTAAAAGCATCTAACATCATACTATATAAAGATAAGCATAGCAAAAGAAATGCATGATACAGTTAAATAGGCTCCAAGGGGTTTAAACACACTCACAAAGTCCAATGCATGCACACACTGTGCTTCAACCAATAACTGATGGGTAACCACTAGTCGTGACTTACTCGCACATTCCCCACTACCTACATTCATCTTACCTCCTGAATATCTCCACTATCTCATCACTTTTTGTGGCCTTTGCAAGGTTAATCTTCATGGCCTTTCCTTCCCCAAAATATGATACTGCAAGTGGCCCCGTATTTTACTACCTCCACAATTTAGCTCTAAGTTTGATTTTTACCTATTAGACATTAATTTTGCCCACAATCTCCTGTACTCACGTTTCTCTGATCAACCAGCCTCTTTCTTTTTGTCAACTTGTCCTTATTACAATATCTACTTTCTTTCAAGGTAGAATATGTATCCCTTCCCCGACATTTGTAATTCTGGCTCATAGTCAACGCTCCCTTCCTCTCCCAGGTATCGTCCTCATAGCCCTAGGTCTCACTCCCAGTCCTTATCTTCCTAAGTAAGGCCTCCTCCCTTCCAGAGTTTGTCAACATTAGTTTGGCCAAGCAGAGATTCCACCCTCAAGGCAAAGCCTTTCGGCCCTCTTTATTTTCACAAAACTACAAGCCTCCCACCACCCTTGGCTTTCTCTCCTCCACCCTTAAATCCATCCGCACCCAGCCCTGCCTGTTCTCCCCCTACCCTCAGTATCTGTCTTCCCACTATCCCATGCTCCCCTTCCCTACTCCTCAATGCACCTCTTCTTGGGGGCCTTACCTACGGTAACCCTGACACCGGGAAGGCCCTACCAGCGGCCTCACGGCGTCTCTCCAACTGGGCTTCCTCCGCTCTTCAGTAACTGTCCCCACGCCCCTTTCCCTCCAGGGCCCCGCGCGCTGCCCGGTGCCCACTCCTCGATTAAGCTCCCGCTGTCACTTGGCCTCTCATCCACAAGATGGCGGAGCTGCTGCCCCCACCCCCGGGTTCGCTCAGCAACCCCCAGCCTCCTTCCAGGAGCTCCAATCCCGTTCCTCCGGTCGCCCTCGCCGCGAGCCTTAGCCCAAGGTCCCGGTTCCCAGTCCCTCAGTGGGCGGCCCAGGCCTGAGCTCAGAGACGCCACCAATGCCACCGCCTCCGCCATTCCCCGGCCTGCATCTTCTCCTCACCATAAACTTGAGTGCTTTCTCCTGCAGCACCGCCTCAGCCGGGTCCATAATCGCCGAGGCCACTAGGTCTGCTCTCGGCCGGGGCCGCCCCTTTCGTGCCAGGCCGCAGCCAACGCAGAGCCGGGATCCCGCCTCCTCTTCCTTCCCCCCGCCCTCTCTTACCTCTAAGGCACAGGCTGGGAGGCCAAGGATAACCAACTGTTCCGTGCGCATGCGTGAGCCCACAGGCTCTTGGGATTTGTAGTTCTGGACCTTCTCACAGCAAAAACCGAGGCCAGGCTGCGAACCGCAACTCCCGCAGTTCACTGCGACAGCATTGCAGCTGCCGAGGAGCCAAATCTACACAACTGGCCGTCAAGTAGAGAAATCTGCTGAAGGGAATTGTAGTTCACCTAGTCTACGGATGAGAAACGGGAGGGGCACGACTGTCTCCGTGGTTACCGAGAGACGCCAGTGGCGGTTTGCCTGGCATTTGATATCAAGATGGCGACCAGTACCTGTAGCCCAACTACTGGGGAAAACCGTGAAAGAAATCAACAGGGGGTCTTAGGGCCTCCCTAACTGTAGTTTTAAAAAGCTGGACATCGGGGCTTGGCGCCTGTGCTCAAGTGGCTAAGGCGCCAGCCATATACACCTAAGGTGGCGGGTTGGAATCCTGCCCGGGCCTGCCAAAACAACAATGCCGGCTGCAACCCAAAAATAGCCGGGCGTTGTGGCGGGC
>NW_003852416.1:19338377-19339710 GCF_000181295.1 Otolemur garnettii
GGGAGGCTGAGGCAGGAGATTCGCTTGAGCCCAGGAGTCGGAGGTTGCTGTGAGCTGTGATGTCACAGCATTCTACCCAGGTTGACAGCTTAAGGCTCTGTCTCAAAAAAAAAAAAAAAAAAGTTGGACATCTGAAAATTTCATATATCTGTCATCTGCAGGAGTTTTGCGACCCAGAGGCGTTGGGCCAATGGGCTCCAGGGAGCCTCTCAGAGCAATGCAGGACTTCAACCTACTCCTGAGATACTGCCTTTCACTTCTTCTAAGGAATCTTCCCTACGGGGAGTCAGAGCTGATAGAACTCAGCTCAGGTAGTTCTTGGCGTTTAGAGCTTAGAAACCTTAGCCTCCAATTGCTAACATTGGGATGTAAATTCTACTATAAGGATCACATAGATGCTTGAGTGGTGGAGTATAATTGCCATCCAACAAATAAAGCCTATAAATATTTTCTTTGGCCTTGAAAGGGGTATATGAGTTTATTTTAGAAATCAAATCTACCTTAGTCGGGAAAAAAATGCTAGGGTTGAGTTAAAAGCAAGGTACCGTATATACCTGGCACAGTGTCTCCCACCTGTAATCCTAATTGCTCAGGAGGCTAAGGCTGGAGGATCCTTCAAGGGGCAACAGAGCAAGACTACCATCTCTAAAAAATATATATAAAAAGTATGGGCAGCACCTGTGGCTCAGTGGGTAGGGTGCAGGCCCCATATACCGAGGGTGGCAGGTTCTAATCTGGCCCCAGCCAAACTGCAAAAGGGCGTTGTGGCAGGCGCCTATAGTCCCAACTACTCTGGAGGCTGAGGCAAGAGAATCGCCTAAGCCCAGGAGTTGGAGGTTGATGAGAGCTGTGATGCCACAGCACTCTACTGAGGGCGATAAAAAGTGAGACTCTGTCTCTATAAAATATATACAGATATAGATATAGTGAGTTAAATTATGATAGACTTGTACAAAATACCTGAATTTATAAAATAAGTGAATTAAAAAGTGCCTTTTTACTCATAGGAAAAATCTCCATTGTATATTATTTTAGTTCATTCAATAAATAATAAGCACATAACTGTGGGAAAGGAATTCTCAAAATCCTGACAGGAGTGCAGCCATTTTAGAAAATCAGGTCAGGCTCGGCATCTGTGGCTCAAGCGGCTAAGGCGCCAGCCACATAAACCTAAGGTGGCGGGTTCGAATCCAGCCCGGGCCCGCCAAACAACAATGATGGCTGCAACCAAAAAAAATAGCCAGGCGTTGTGGCGGGTGCCTGTGGTCCCAGCTACTTGGGAGACTGAGACAGGAGACTCACTTGAGCCCAGGAGTTGGAGGTTGCTGTGAGC
>NW_003852416.1:19339755-19341191 GCF_000181295.1 Otolemur garnettii
AAAAAAAAAAAAAAGAAAATCAGGTCAGAAAACAGTCAAACTCTCTCCAGACCCTAGGAGTGCCTCAAGATCAGAGTTCCTGGAAGCATCCTACCAAAATCCTGGCCCATAATCCTTGATCCTGACCTGAACTATAGAAGACAGAGCCCCAGGCAATACTCTGCGATCACTGCCCTTTTCCAACTATACTGGTGAGGCTAGTAAAAAGCCTTTTGCAACTGTGTGGGAGCTGTGCTGGCACCTAGTCAGTCTCCATTTTCCTTTTCACCTCTATTAAATTCTTTTCTTCTCCCTCGACTGGCCTCCTGTCCTTTCTTGAACCCCCCTCGCCCCGCAATCTATGCCAGAACCTCATAATAACCATGTGTAGACATCATCTCAAGAAAGAAAATTCAAGGGCCCGGGTTTGGTGGCTCACCCCTGTAATCCTAGCACTCTGAGAGGTATAGGTGGGTGAAATGCCTGAGCCCAGAAGTTTGAGACCAGCCTAAGCCAGAGCAAGACCCTGTTTCTAAAAATAGCTGGGCATTGTGGTGATACCAGAATTTCGCTCTTCAGTAGGTTCTTGGTCTCAGTGATTCGAAGAACGATACCGCGGACCACAGATCAGTGGTAAGACAGGATTTATTCACAGAAAAGAATACAGAAGGGTCAGAGCTCCTGGCAGAGAGAGAAAACCCAAGTTGGGAGAGAAAAGCTCTCTCTCTGTCTGTCTCTGGCTCTTTGTCTAGGGGTATATATAGTTATGTGGGGCCCTGGGTAGTTACATTTAGCTGGTCTTGGTAGTTACATTTAGCATGTCTGGGACATCATGTCTGGGACATGTCTGGCCCTTGGTAGTTACATTAGTTACATTTAGCTTGTCTAGGACATCTTGTCTGGGAGATGTCTGGGTTGTGTCTAGGTCCCAAATGAAGGGCTATAATCCCTTTCATTCCGGGGCCTAGGAAACTTACATGAAATTGATCAGGCCTAGAAAATGAGGGTTCCTTATGAAATTAATTTATACCTTTTATATGAAACCTATAACCTAATAACAGCCTAAGAATATGGGGAGGGGGGAGGGAGAGGGAAGGGGGAATGGGTGGAGGGAGGAGGATTGGGGGGATCATTTCTGTGGTTTATCTTATAAGGGTACAAGTGAATCTAAGAGTAGAATATGAACATTTTAACACAATAACTAAGAAAATGACATGAAGGCTATGTTAACCAGTTTGATGGAAGTGTTTCAGATTGTGTGTGAAAACACCACACTGTACCCCAGAAGTGCATTAATGTACATAGCTACCATTCAATAAAAATAAATAAATAAATATAAAAAAATAAAATTAAAAATTAAAAAAAAAAAGAAAATGAGGGTTCCCTGTTCAGACTAAGGTGCTGGTGTCTCCCCAGCAGTTGTCTGGCCCCTCTGGCTACTGGAGCCTCCTGCAGGG
>NW_003852416.1:19342368-19353951 GCF_000181295.1 Otolemur garnettii
TCACTGCTCACAGCAACCTCCAACTCCTGGGCTCAAGCGAATCTCCTGCCTCAGCCTCCCAAGTAGCTGGGACTACAGATGCCCGCCACAACACCTGGCTATTTTTTGGTTGCAGCCATCATTATTGTTTGGCGGGCCCGGGCTGGATTCAAACCTACCATCTTAGGTTTATGTGGCTGGCACCTTAGCCACTTGAGCCACAGGCACCAAGCCAGTTTTTTCTATTTTTTGTAGAGACAGAGTCTGCATTTTGTTCAGGCTGGTCTCTTATTTTTTTTTGAGACAGAGCCTCAAGCTGTCACCCTGGGTAGAGTGCTGTGGCATCACCGCTCACAGCAACCTCCAACTACTGGTCTCAAGCGAGTCTCTTGCCTCAGCCTCCCAAGTAGCTGGGACTACAGGTGCCCACCACAACACCCAGCTAATTTTTGGTTGCAACTGTCGTTGTTTGGTGGGCCCAGGCTGGATTTGAACCCACCTGCTCAGGTGTATGTGGCTGGTGCCTTAGCCACTTGAGCCACAGGTGCTGAGCCTCAGGCTGGTCTCAAACTCTTGAGCTCAAGCAATCCAACTGCTTTGGCCTCCCACAGTGCTAAGATTACAGGCATGAACCACTGAACCCAGCCCCTTGCACTCTTTCTTTCCACCTGAGCCAGGCAGAATAGCTCCTGTAAAGAAGGGTGGTGCCGTTCTGCCATCAACAAGTTGGTGACCTGAGAATACACCATCAACATTCACAAGCACATCCATGGAGTAGATTTCAAGAAGAATGCCCCTCGGGCACTGAAAGAGATCCTGAAATTTGCCGTGAAAGAGATGAGGACTCCAGATATGCACACTGATACCAGGCTCAACAAAGCTATCTGGGCCAAAGGCATGAATGTCCCACACTGTATCCCTGTGCAGTTGTCCAGAAAACTAAAAGAAGATTCACCAAACAAGCTCTATGCCTTGGTTACCCATGTACCTGTTACCACTTTCAAAAATCTACAGACAGTCAACGTGGATGAAAACTAACTCGTGATTGTCAGATACATCAGATAAAGTTATAAAACCTCAAAAAAGAAGAATTTTTTTAAAAAAGGTTTACTTCTCCATAGTAGAAAATGGAGAAGACTTAAAACTCACATGTATGTAACTACCTGGAAGTTTTCATAGAACTAAGGCAGTAATGTGACATGGTTACCAAAAAAAAAAGCTACAGAAATCCTAGGTAGCTTTAAGAGAAATAGTGTTTGGAGCAAAGTGCATATGGTATTACTGTTTTGAACCACCCAGGTCATTCCTGGAGTATTTGGTTCAGTATGGGCACCATGTTCTATAAACACCTATGCAGGAACATAGTCAAGGGCAGGAAGACCAAGAAAGAAAATACTGATGGATACTTCCCCTCTGAAAAAAAGAGAGGGGAAATAAAAATAACATGACACTGGCTCAGCACCTGTTGCTCAGTGGTTAGGGCCCTGGCCACTTGCACTGGGGCTGGTGGGTTTAAACCCGGCCTGGGCCTGCTAAACAAAAATAACTGGGCATTGCAGTGGGCGCTTGTAATCCCAGCTACTAGGGAAGCTGAGGCAAGAGAATCACTTGAGCTCAACAGTTTGAGGTTGCTGTGAGCTGTGACACCATATCACTTTACCAAGGGCAACATAGCAAGATTTTGTCTCAAAAAAGTAATAATAATAACATGACAGGTCAGTTGTGGTGGCTCCCACCTGTAATCCTAGCACTCTGGGAGGACAGGTGGGTGGATTGCTTGAGCTCAGGAGTTCAAGAGTAGCCTGAGCAAGAGTGAAGCCTGGTCTCTACTAACAATAGAAAAAAACTAACTGGGTGTGGTGGCACACACCTATAGTCTCAGCTACTCAGGAAGCAAGAGAATTGCTTCAACCCAGGAATTTGAAGTTGCTGTGAGCCATGCGCCACAGCCCTGTAGCCTAGGGAAACAGAGTGAGACTATCACAAAAAATAAAAATAAAAGATAAATAACATAACAAATAACTTTAAGTATTTGAAAGATTTTTTTTTTCCCGATTTTTGGCCGGGGCTGGGTTTGAACCCGCCACCTCCGGCATATGGGACTGGTGCCCTACTCCTTTGAGCCACGGGCACCGCCCTATTTGAAAGATTTTTGAAGGCATATGTGTGTAGCTCCATAGGGCAAACTAGGACCAATAGGTGGAATAAAAATAATTGTAATAGTAATAACAACAGCTATCACTTTATTAGCTCTTTGTGTCAGGCACTATACTAGCCATTTTGTGTTCATAATCTCTAATAGTTATAGTATTATCATTGCTAGTTTTTTTTTTTAGAGACAGAGTCTCACTTTTGTCACCTGCGGTAGAGTGCTATGGTGTCACAGCTCACAGCAACCTCTAGCTCTTAGGCTTAGGTGATTCTCTTGCCTCAGTCTCCTGAGTAGCTGGGACTACAGGTGCCCACCACAATGCCTGGCTATTTTTTGTTGCAGTTTGACCCGGGCCGGGTTCGAACCCTCTACTCTTAGTATATGTCTAAAAAAAAAAAAAAGATTCTCAAATCCAACATGGTTTAGGAAAGTTTATTATTGGTCTAGGAATTAAGAGGTGTTTCCAGCTCATCCTATTACCACTTCGTGGGTTGACTGGATAATTAACTGAACATTTTTGGCCCTCTCTTTTGTCATCTGGGAAACAAAGGTCTCTAGAAACTCTAAAATACATATACCTATGAACCAGACTATCATTACCTTTTTTGCTTGGTTTGCCATATTCACCACCAATCCAGTTTTGGGACTCCAGGGTCCCTCCTTCTGCCTCATCTGATAATCTCCTTTGACTGCGCTTTAATCACAGTTCTTCCTTGATCGATCCTTTTATGGTTCTCTTTTCTCCTTTTAGTTTCATTTAAATTTCTTTGCCTGGATTCAATGACCTTCATAATCTTACCCAATTCTTTCTCTCCAGTTTTTTTTTTTTTTTTTTTGAGATGGAATCTCACTATATTGCCCTTGGTAGAGTGCCACGGGTCACACCTCATAGCAACCTCAAACTCTTGGGGTTAAGTGATTCTCTTGCCTCAGCTTCCCAAGTAGCTGGGACTACAGATGCCTGCCACAACACCTGGCTATATTGAGAGATGAGGTCTTGCTCTGGCTCAGGCTGGTCTTAAACTCATTGGCTCAGGCAATCCACCCACCTTGACCTCCCAGAGTGCTAGGATTATAGGACATGAGCCACCTCACTGACCTCTTTCTCTCTACTCTTAATTCCCATTTTGCTTTAATATCTCCTCTGTTCCAAATGAAGCATTCTTCTCCCACCCACATCTGCTCAGCATACTCCTGCCTATTTGCCTTAGCATGTGTTAGACATTTTGCAGTTCTGGAAGGCTTCCCTTTTTCCCTCCTTATTCATCTTTCAAAGTTTGACTTAAACCTTACTTTTAAAAAATATTTACCTAATTATTTTTTACCTCTTATCACCATAGCCCAATCTTTTTTCCCTCCTTCCATAGGGAATGTTTATCTTTTTGTCTGTGTGGGTCTTGAAAAACAGATATCATTTTTGTATGCTACATTTTTAATTCACAAATGTAGTATTGTTTTATATACCTCATTATGTCTGATACTTTTTGCACCAGTAACTACAGTTTTAAGATCTATTCACATTGCTTTGTGTATGTCTAATTTGTTGCTTCTAACTACTACCTAGTAGTCTGATGATGTGTATCCCCATTTTTTTTTTTTTTTTGAGCCAAACCTCAAGCTGTTGCCCTGGGTAGAGTGCCGTAGCATCACAGCTCACAGCAACCTCCAACTCCTGGGCTTAAGCAATTCTCTTGTCTCAGCCTCCCAAGTAGCTGGGATAACAGGTGCCTGCCACAACACCCAGCTGTTTTTTTGGTTGTACTTGTCATTGTTGTTTGACAGGCCTGGGCTAGATTCAAACCGGTCATCTCTGGTGTATGTGGCTGGTGCCTTAGCCGCTTGAGCTACAGGCACTGAGCCGTATCTCCATGTTTTACCTACCCTCTCTCCCAGTGAAGCTGTCAGCTCCTAGTCACCCCCAATAATACTGTAATGATTAATCTCCTACATACCCCTGAAGGAGAATGCCTTTGGGAATATGTGCTTAAGGTCCTACTAGCTGCTTCATAGACTTTTTTTTTTTTTGGAGACAGAGTCTCACTTTATTGCCCTCAGTAGAGTGTGACGTCATAGCTCACAGCAACCTCAAATTCATGGGCTTAAGCAATTCTCTTGCCTCAGCTTCCCAAGTAGCTGGAATTACAGGTGCCAGCCAGAACACCTAGCTATTTTTAGAGAAGAGGTCTCACTCTGGCTCTGGCTGGTCTTGAACCTGTCAGCTCAGACAACACCTTGGCCTCACAAGTGCCAGGATTACTGGCATGAACCATGTCGCCCAGCCCCTGGTTCATAGACTATTAAATTTAATTGATTGAGTTATGTTGATTTGATTGAATTATAGTTCAGAAAGATCACAGCAGGCTGGGCCTGGTGACTCACAAGTATAATCCCAACACTCTGGGAGATCAAGATGGGAGGGTCTGGCTTGGCGCCGTAGCTCATTGAAGTTTGTGGGTTTGAGCCCAGCCCAGGCCTGTTAAACAACAGTGACAACCACAACCATAAAATAGCCGGGTGTTGTGGTAGGCACCTGTAGTCCCAGCTACTTGGAGGCTGAGGCAAGAGAATCGCTTAAGCCCAAGAGTTTGAGGTTGTTGTGAGCTGTGATGCCACAGCACTCTACTCAGGGCAACATAGTGAGACTATCTCAAAAAAAAAAAAAAAAAAAGAGAGAGAGAGAGAGATGGGAGGATCTGAGCTCAGAAGTTAGAGGCCAGACTGAGCAAGGGCTAGACCTCTCTCTACTAAAAAGAGAAAAATTACCCCAACATCTTGGCGGGCACCTGTAGACATAGCTATTCAGAAAGCTGAGGAGGAAATGGATTGAAACCAGGAGTATGAAGTTGATATGAGTTAGGATTACCTCATGGCACTCTAGCCTCAGGAGTTTGAAGTTGCTGCGAGTTAGGGTTACACCATGGCACTCTAGCCTGAGGTAGCAGAGTCAGACTATCTCAAAAAATTAATAAATGAATAAAATAAAATAATTTAAAAATAAAAAAATTGGCTGTCCACAGTGGCTTGCACCTGTAATCCTAGCACTCTGGTAGACTGAGGCAGGTGGATTGCCTGAGCAAGAGCAAAACACTGTCTCAAGGCTCAGCGCCAGTGGCTCAAGTGGCTAAGGCACCAACTACATATCCCTGAGCTGGCAGTTCGAATCCAGCCCGGGCCCACCAAACAACAACAGCTGCAACCAAAAAATAGCCAGGCGTTGTGGCGGGTGCCTGTAGTCCCAGCTATTCTGGAGGCTGAGGCAAAAGAATTGTTTGAAGTTGCTGTGAGCTATGATGCCATGGCACTCTACCAAGGGCAACAAAATAAGAGACTCTGTCTCAAAATAAATAAATTAATTTAAAAATTGAAAAAATTAAAAACAGAAAGATCACAATAGTCTATATTTCCACCACAGTACTGCACCACATTTTGCCAGTTTGTAAAGTTTACCTTTTCTTCTCTTCTTCTTCTTCTTTTTTTTTAGAGACGGAGTCTCATTTTATCACCCTCGGTAGAGTGTTATAGTGTCATCGCTCACAGCAACCTCCAAGTCCTAGGCTTAGGAGATTCTCATGCCTCAGCCTGCCAAGTAGTTGGGACTACAGGCACCTGCCACAACGCCTGGTTAGTTTTTGTTGTTGTTGTCATTGTTGTTTGGTGGGCCCACGCTGGATTCCAACCCGCCAGCTCAGGTGTATGTGGCTGGTGCCTTAGCAGCTTGAGCCACAGGCACTGAGCCCTAAGATTTGAAATTTTCCAAGAATAAAACCTTGAGGAATAGGGCAGCGCCTGTGGCTCAGTGAGTAGGGCGCCAGGCCCATATACCAAGGGTGGCAAGTTTGAACCCAGCCCCGGCCAAACTGCAACAAAAAAGAAGCCCAGCATTGTGACGGTCACCTGTAGTTCCAGCTACTCGGGAGGCTAAGGCAAGGGAATCGCCTAAACCCAGGAGTTGGAGGTTGCTGTGAGCTGTGTGATGCCATGGCACTCTACCGAGGGCGATAAAGTGAAACTCTGTCTCTACAAAAAAAATAATAATAATAATAAAATAAATAAATAAATAAAAAGAGAGGATAATGATGGAGCCAGATCTTGAGAAAAGAGCAGAATGGGATCTGGGGACGATGGAGGGATTAGTCTTCTCTGAGAGAATGGAGGAGGAGCATTTGGGTGAGAATACAAGTGGGGGTATAGAACTGGAGGAGAAAAGTTGAGTTGTTTCCCTTCTAATTGTTCCTTTCTTTTTTCTGTTTTTTCTTTCTTTCTTTCTTTCTTTCTTTCTTTTTTTTTTTTTTTTTGAGACAGAGCCTCAATCTGTCATGCTTGGTAGAGTGCTGTGGCATCACAGCTCATAGCAACCTCCAACTCCTGGGCTCAAGTGAGTCTCCTACCTCCACCTCCCAAGTAGCTGGGACCACAGGCACCCACCACAACGCCCAGCTATTTTTTGGTTGCAGCTGTCATTGTTGTTTGGCAGGCCCTGGGCTGGATTTGAACCCGCCAGCTCAGGTATATGTGGCTGGTGCCTTAGCCACTTGAGCCACAAGCTCCAAGCCTCCCATCTAATTGTTGTCTCAATAAGCAACTAGCATTTCTGCCACACAAAGAAATGAGAGTTTTGCATTTTCTTTTCTTCTAGATTATATTTATTTCCTTTCCTTTGTTAGCACAATCTAAAAATAGTGTTTGGTTTTTATTTAATATTATTTTTTCTTTGAGAAAAAGTCTCATTCTGTCACCCTGGGTAGAGTGCCATGGTGTCATAGCTCACAGCAACCTCAAACTCTAGGGCTCAAGCTATCCTCTTGCCCCAGCCTCCCAAGTTACCTGAGACTATAGGCACCCTCTCACCACGAAGCCCAATATTTTTAGTAGAGATGAGGTCTCGCTCTTGCTCAGGCTGGTCTCAAACTCCTGAGCTCAAGCAATCCACCCATCTCTACCTCCCAGAATGCTAGGATTACAGGCCTGAACCACTGCTTCCTGCCCGCTAATATTATTTTTAACTGACAAATCATATATGTTGATGTGGTACAGGGCAATAATTTGGTATTGTATACAATGTGGAATGATTAAATCAAGTTAATTAACATATCCATCACCTCACTTAACCTTTTCTGTCTGTGGTGAAACATTTGAAATTTACTCTTAGTTATTTTGAAATATACAACATATTATTACTTACTATAGTCACTTGGTATTTCTCTTGTGTAATGGAAACTTGGTATCCTTTTTTTGGAGACAGAATCTCACTTTGTCACCCTCTGTAGAGTGCTGAGGTGCCATAGCTCACAGCAACCTCAAACTCTTGGGCTCAAGTGATCCTCTTGCCTCAGCCTCCTGAGTAGGTGAGACTGTAGGTGCTGGCCACAATGCCAGACTATTTTTAGAGATGGAGTCTCGCTCTAGATGTTTTTGCTTATCACAACTAGGAGGTGCGGTGGTTGCTACTGGCATATGATGGGTAGAGTCTAGAGATTTTGCTAATCATCTTGTGATGCACAGGACAGCCCCCACAGCAAAGAATTACCCAGCACCAGATATCAATAATACCAAAGTTGAGAAATTCTGTTCTATACCAAGTCTTTCCAAATCATTGTAGGTCATATATTTAAACCCAAATGCTGTTCATGCCCCATGTGACTTCAAGTAACAAACTGAGTAATTATGATTTATCATTCATTCACTTATCTATTCATTCATCACAAACTTACTTTATTTTATTTATTTATTTATTTTGAGACAGAGTTTCACTTTGTTGCCCTTGGTAAAGTGCTGTGGCGTCACAGCTCACAGCAATCTGGAACTCCTGGGCTCAGTGATCCCCTTGCCTTAACCTCCCAAGTAGCTGGGACTACAGGCACCTGCCAAACACCTGGCTGTTTTTAGAGATGGGGTCTCACTCTTGCTCAGGCTGGTCTCAAACTCACGACCATAAGCAATCCACCCTCCTCGCCCTCCCAGAGTGCTAGGATTACAGGCATGAGCCGCCACACCTGGCCCCACAAATTTACTGGGTTAAAATCTGGCCTCTGTTACTATAACTGAATTGACAAATGTCAACTTAACTGATAAATTATATTTGGTAAAATAAAGGGGACGTTTATTTTAAAAAAGTTTTTTAAAAAGTGGCCTCTGGGCTCGGCACCTGTGGCTCAAGTGGCTAAGGTACTAGCCACATACACCTAAGGTGGTGGGTTCGAATCCAGGCCAGGCCTGCCAAACAATAATGATGGCTGCAACTAAAAAATAGCCGAGTGTTGTGGCGGGCACCTGTGGTCACAGCTATTTGGGAGACTGAGGCAGGAGACTCTCTTGAGCCCAGGAGTTGGAGGTTATTGTGAGCTGTGATGCCGCAGCACTCTACCCAGGGGGATAGCTTGAGGCTCTGTCTTAAAAAAAAAAAAAGTGGCCTCTGTTTCTTTTATATCATTTTCTTATTTACAAAATAATAATTTTAATTGTAACCTCATAGAGTGTTGCTCTAAGAATTATATCAATTAATACATATAAAACACTTAGAGCACTGGTACATGTTAAGAACTTAATGTTAACCATTATTATTGTGATGATTAATTCTGTCATGAAGGGTATACAGAGAAATAAAGGAACATTCCCTTCCTCATTGTCTGTGAGAAAACTGGGAAAAAAACAACCTAAAATAGCCAGGCACGGTGGCTCATGACGGTAGTCCTAGCACTCTGGGCAGCCAAGGTAGGTGGATTGCCCTGAACTTACAGGTTTAAGACCAGCCTGAGCCAGAGTGAAACCTCGTCTCTAAAAACAGCTGGGCATTGTGGTGGGTACCTGTGATCCCAGCTACTGGAGAGGCTGAGGCAAGAGAATCACTTGTGGCCTGGTGTGGTGGCTCACACATGTAATCCCAGCACTTGGGAGGCCAAGGCGGGTGGATTGCCTGAGCTTACAAGTTTGAGACCAGCCTGAGCCAGACTGAGACCCCCATCTCTAAAAATAGCCAAGCATTATAGCAAGTGCCTGGAGTGCCATGGCACTCTACCAAATGCGACAAAGTGAGACTCTGTCTCAAAAAAAAAAAAAAAAGCCAGTTATTTTTTAGAATATTCCTTAATTTGGATGTATGTGATATTCCTTTATGATTAGATACAGGTTATACATCTATATTGGTTATCTGTTGTTGCATAACAAATAATCCTGATATCTAACAGCTTAAAACAACAATAAACATTTGTTAACCAGGCATGGTGGCATGTACCTATGATTCTATCTACTTGGGAAATTAATACGGGATGATTGCTTGAGCCTAGGAGTTCAAATCCTGCCTGGGTGACATAGTAAGACCCTATCTCTTGGGGTGGGGGGGGAATGTTGTCTTTTGTTATTTTATATGGGTTAGAAATTTAGGAATAGATTAGCTGAATGTTCTATCCTAGTGTCTCACAAGACTGCAGTCTATTGGCTGGAGATGTAGTTATCTTAGGCTTAACTGGGCCAGATGATCAGATTCCAAAATGGTTCACTCACATGGTTGGCAATTTTGGGCAGAAGGCGTCTGTTTTTTGTGACGTGGGCTTCTCCACAGGGCTGCTTAAGAGTCCTTACAAAATGGTGGCCAAATTCCCCCAGAGCAAGCAATCCAACTGAGTAAGGCAGAAGCCATAATAATACTTTGTATGACCTAGCCTTGGGAGCCACCTTCCAACACTTTTGCAATATCATAGGAAGCCAGGATTCTCTTATAGGACCTAACTCCAGAGCTAAAGTGCAGTGACAGTGTCTCTTATTTATTAACAGTAGTATCCAAAGCAGACACCCTTGTCTAAACAAAGAAAAAGAATATTTACCTTAATTATAAAATACGTTTTATATGTTTGCTACATCTTTTTCCCAGTTTGGGAGATTAACCAATTTTGTGCTGACAGTGCTATTTTGCCCACAACTTCTGTCCTTGGATTTGTTAGACACTGTTTGACCAATAGTACTTACCATACTTTATTTTCTATATTTTAATTAAAGTTTGGACAGGATTTTTCTTTTTTTTTTTTTAAAGACAGAGCCTCAAGCTGTCTCCCTGGGTAGAGTGCTGTGGCATCACAGCTCACAGCAACCTCTAACTCCTGGGCTCAAGCGAGTCTCCTGCCTCAGCCTCCCAAGTAGCTGGGACCACAGGCGCCCGCCACAACACCCGGCTATTTTTTGGTTGCAGCCGTCATCGTTGTTTGGTGGGCCCGGGCTGGATTCAAATCTGCCACCTTAGGTGTATGTGGCTGGCACTAGGATTTTTCTTTAAATGGTCTTTGTGCAGACTCCTCCACTACCACTTATTCAAGTTGGCAGATTCTCTCATTTGGCTGCTATAATTTCCTAGACATTTACATCATCTGAACCTATTTTTTCATCTGATGCCCATTCCCTCTCAATAATACCATTTAAGGAAGATGTGATCAAGGCCAGGATTAGTTCTAAACAATGAATATTCAACACTCACTATGTGTTTATCACTCTGCAGATAGGTAAGAGATGAGTCCTGCCTTCCAGAAGCTATCTGTTTTGTAGAGAAAATAACATAAAAAATATACACTAACCAGGGTTCTCTTGGCAACACTTTGGGCCCGTAACAGTCAGAGTCCTGGCACATATAAGTTTCTTTAATTTGAGAAGAGTTTAATTAACTTTGCATTTGCAGGGTGGCACCTGTGGCTCAGTGAGTAGGGCACTGGCCCTATATACCAAGGGTGGAGGGTTCAAATCCAACCCCGGTCAAACTGCAACAAAAAAATAGCCGGGCGTTGTGGTGGGTGCCTGTAGTCCCAGCTACGCGGGAGGCTGGGGCAAGAGAATTGCTTAAGCTCAAGAGTTTGAGGTTGCTGTGAGCTGTGACACCATAGCACTCTACCAGGGGCAACATAGTGAAACTCTGTCTCAAAATAATAATAATAATGATAATGATAATAATAATAGGCTCAGCGCCTGTGGCTCAAGTGGCTAAGGCACCAGCCACATACACCTGAGTTGGTGCATTCGAATCCAGCCCAGGCCCACTAAACAACAATGATGGCTGCAACCAAATAATAATAATTTTGTATTTGCAAAGGTGTGGGCAGAATTTAGGGAGATCAACAAGATATAGTGCACCCCTGGACTAGCAGCAGCTGGGAGCCACACCACCCCTAGGCCGGAAGGGAATTGTTACCAAGACCCTGAGAAGGTAGTTATGGGTAGTGGGCCACTTGAACAATAGCTATGGCCTTCTAAAAGGGATGAAGCACTTCCACAGCAACCCAGCAGAGAGGGATCTGGAAGAATTACACACCAGCATCCTCCTGCCTCAATTTGTCTTATTTATTTATTGAGATAGAGTCTCACTCTATCGCCCTCGGTAGAGTGCTGTGGCATCACACAGCTCACAGCAACCTCCAACTCCTGGGCTTAGGTGATTCTCTTGCCTCAGCCTCCCAAGTAACTGGGACTACAGG
>NW_003852416.1:19354283-19372110 GCF_000181295.1 Otolemur garnettii
GCCACCTTAGGTGTATGTGGCTGGCGCCTTAGCCGGTTGAGCTATAGGCGCCGAGCCCTCAATTCTTCTTCTATATCCTCTTGGCTAAATATAAATAGAGGCCCTTTACATGTCCCTTTTGGTTTGTCTGTCAAGGTCCAGAGAGAGTTGGAAAAAGATGGAGAGTAGTATCTCTGGAAAGACACAAGGAAGATTTGAGCCTGGGTCCAGTTTAGGAATGGGTAAGATCTGGAAGCCGAACAGACCTACAGGGCAAGGTGGATTATTCAGGGAGGCCCCAGAAACAGAGACCAGGAAAAATTCCATGGGGACTTTCAGTGGGAAGGAGCTTTCATGACAGGTACATTAGCTGTAGACAAATAGAAATCAAGATAAGCAGGCTGTCAGCCTCACAAGGACTGGGAACAGATTGGGTTAGGAAGTAGAAGAAAGGCAGGACTTCAGAGATTATTCCTTTATTTAAATGCAATCTTCAGGCACCAAGAAACACTTTTTGAGAGGAACAGCTCAAAGAAGAGGCAGAAATGAGAAGGAGGGAGCCGGGACAATAGTCCAAAGAGGTGTGGATTCCCATCCCAGAATATTTGTCTTCTTGGGATTCTCCTAAGATTGTCCCTTTTCCCATCACTACATCTTCCATGACTGTCTTTTTCTCACTTGCCCAAATGAAAATAAAAATGATTTGATTTGGGCTCTGCGCTTGTGGCTGAAGCAGCTAAGGCGCCAGCCACATACATCTGAGCTGGCAGGTTGGAATCCAGCCCGGGCCCACCAAACAACAATGATGGCTGCAACCAAAAAATAGCCGGGTGTTGTGGCAGGCGCCTGTAGTCTCAGCTACCTGGGAGGAGGAGGCAGGAGAATTGCTTGAGCCCAGGAATTGGAGGTTGCTGTGAACTGTGATTCCATAGAACTCTACCCAGGGCAATAGCTTGAGGCTCTGTCTCAAAAAAAAAAGATTTGATTTGGTTTGTCCCTGCCACAGCTAAAACAGGCTGCTTTTTTTTTTTTAAAGCAGCTTAAGCCAGGAGCAGTCAGTGATTCACACCTGTAATCTTAGCACTTTGGGAAGCTGATGTGAGTTGATTGCTTGAGCTCAGGAGTTCAAAACCAATCTGAGCAAGAGCCAAATCTCTATTACAAATAGAGAAACCAGCCAGGCATTGTGGTGGGTGCCTGTAATCTCAACTACTTGAGAAGCTGAGGCAAGAGGATTGCCTGAGCCCAAGATTTGGGGGTTGCTGTGAGCTATGACACTTGTACACTCTAGCCTGGGTGATAGAGTGAGACTCTGTCTCAAAAGAAAAGAAAAAGCAACTTAATTCAGAAATAATAACAAAACAACCAAAAAAACACCTAGAATTAAAAACACACAGGGGCCAGTTTGTGGTGGCTCATGCCTGTAATCCTGGGAGGTGGAAGCGGGTGGATTGCCTGAGCTCACAGGTTCAAGACCAGCCTGAGTCAGAGCAAGACTCCGTCTCTAAAAATAGCTGGGTGTTTGGGGAGCGGGGGAGCTATAGTCCCAACTACTTGGCAAGCTGAAGCAAGAGAATCACTTGAGCCCAAGAGTTTGAGGTTGCTGTGAGCTATAATGCTATGGCACTTTACTGAGGGTTACAAAGTAAGACTCTGTCTCAAAAAACAAACAAATAAATAAAATAAAATAAAATAAAAAATAAAGACTGGGTGCCCATAGCTCAGTGGTTAGGGTGCTGGCCACATGCTCTGGGGCTGGTGGGTTTGAACCTGGCCCAGGCCTGCTAAACAAACAAACAACAACAAAAATAGCCAGATGTTGAGGCGGGCACCTGCAATTCCAGCTACTAGGGAGGCTGAAGCGAGAGAATTGCTTGAACCCAAGAGTTCGAGGTTGCTGTGACCTATGATGCCACAGCACTCTACCGAGGGCAACAAAGTAAAACTGTCTCAAATAATAATAATAAATAAATAAATAAATAAATAAAATAAAAATAAACACACACAAAGAAATGAGGGGGGAAAGCATAGAAGAATATTCATATGTATTTTAACTTTCAATTATATAAACTTTCAAACATATAAAAAGTAAAGAGAATAATACAATAAACCTCCTTTCACTCATTATCCAGCTTCAAAAATAATTGATTTATGATCACTTGTGTTTCATGTATACCCCACCCACTTCTTTCCCCTCCTCTGGATTATATTGCTACAAATGTTAGGCATCATATCATTTGAGCCATAAACATATCAGTAGTACAGGTCATAAAGCTCTGTACTGGCCGGGTGTGGTGGCGCACGCCTGTAGTCCCAGCGCTATGGGAGGCCGAGGCGGGTGGATCACCTGAGCTCAGAGGTTCGAGACCAGCCAAGACCCCCCTGAGCCAAACGAGCCAGAGTGAGACCCCGTCTCTACAACAACAACAGGACAACGAGACAGCCGGACCTTGTGATTCCAGCCAATGGGGGGCACGAAAACACTACAGGAGGAAGAAGTAATAAAAAAAAAAAAACGTTCTAAGTAATAAAGTTGAAATAAAAAAAAAAAATTAAAAAAAAATAAAAAAAAAATAAAGCTCTGTACTGATTTCTGATCTCAACACTTTCCTGAGTGTAGAATTCCCTTATCTTAAGCGAGCTCCTTTCAAATAGCCACATGACTGAATGCTACCCACCCGTTTCTATCAGAGTACAGTCCCACATGTACCCCACTGTCAGAAAACAACCTATCCAAACTTTGTGCCCTGTGCCTGGGTTCTCTCTGCATGTTCCAGTGCTGGCCTGAGGCTCTGCTTCATTCACAGAAGAGCCCTGGAGACTGAGCAGAGGGTTCAGGCTCAGGAGTCCAGATTTAGCTGGGCCAGGGAGATGATCCATGTAAAGTAGCTTGCCGGGGCCCCTGCTCATGGTAAGGACTTAGAAAACAGTAGATGGTTATGTTGATGTTGATGATGATCATGACAACAAGGACCTGACAGAGAATCCTGTCAAGGATTCAGCCCAGAGAGGGTACAACAAAGATTAATTTACCAGAATTCCGCCTTGAGGCCTTAGCTTGAATCAAAGTGTGGCAGAGTAATTTTTGTTTGGTTGAATTCACCTTCTCCAGACATAAAGTAATTTAACAGGAAGACACCATGGAGATGTGTAAGGACTGTACAGTAGGGCTTTTGAAAGAATTAATTATTGTCTTATGAGGGCTCACCTGCAAATACTCTCCCCATATCAGTGTCAGGGAATCTGATTCAGGTTGAGCTTCAGGGAAGGGGTCAGACCAGGGGCAACAGGAATAAGAGGGCCTGAGGCTAGATAGGAGTACAAGGGGAAAGAGAGAGAAGAGGCTAGTGGAAGAGCACCCTTGGCCTCCCAGTAAGGCTGGAGCACGCAGGTCTCATGCTGACTGGGGAGAAGGAGAAGACAGACTACAGAGCCAAGGAGCCCCTTCTGAATGTTCAGGTCTTCTTGGGGTTATAACAGGTAAAATGTTCGTATTCAATTCCTCAGTACTACGTGGGAATTGGAATGACGTACCCCAAACCCTTTGGGGTACAGACTGCACTGACCTTCCCTTCAACACCAGGGAGTCTGTGCCAGTGTTCCCTCAGAAACAATACCGTGTGGCTGCTAAAACTGCCAATGAGACTCTTCATTCTAGACCTCTGAGCTCCTGAACAGAGCTCCTTTGTAATTCTCCCACTGTTAACTGAGAAACTAGGGAAAGGAAGCAGCTTAGAGACTTCCTATAGATTTAGTGCAGGGACAACTCCACTGAGGACAGACTGAGGGTTGATTTCAAAGAGTAGGTCGAATAAATCCTACTCCACTGTTTCTTTTTTTTTTTTTCTTTGAGACAGAGTCTATGTTGCTTTTAGTAGAGAGAGCTATGGTGTCATAGCTCACAGCAACCTCAAACTCCTGGGCTTAAGCGATTCTCTTGCCTCAGCCTCCCAAGTAGCTGGGATTATGGGCGCCCACAACAATGCCCAGCTATTTTTTTCTTTTTCGTTGCAGTTGTCATTGTTGTTTAGCTGGCCCAGGCTGAGTTCGAAACCACTGGCCTTGGCACATGTGGTTTTGTCACCCTCTATAGAGTGCAGTGACGTCACAGATCACAGCAACCTCAACTTCTTGGATGTAAGTGATTCTCTTGCCTCAGTCTCCCAAGTAGCTGGGACTACAGGTGCCTGCCACAATGTCTGGCTAATTTTTAGAGACAGGGGTCTCATGCTTTCTCAGGCTGGTCTTGAACTCCTGAGCTCAAGCAATTCACCCTCCTTGGCTTCCCAAGGGCTGGGATTACGGGCAGGCGTGAGCCACCATGCTTGGACTTTTTTTTTTTTTTTGAGACAAAGTCTCACGCTTTTGCCCTGGGTAGTGCAGTGGCTTCATAGTTCAGAGCAACTGCAAATTCTTGGGTTCAAATGATCCTTTTGCCTCAGCCTTCCAAGTAGATGGGACTATAGGCACCTGTCAGGATGCCCAGCTAATTTTTTCCATTTTTAGTAGAAACATCTCATTCTTGTTCAGGCTGGTCTAGAACTCCTGAGTTCAAGCAATCTACTCACCTGGACCAAAATGTGTTGATTTTAATGAAAACTAAATGTAGTATCAAAATAAGCATAAATCCTGTTTCTAGCTTAATGTGGAATTTAGATCTTGTTATAGAAAGATACTTTTTTTTTTTAGGCCGGTTAGGTGAAGCAGTGGGAATAGAAAAGGAACAAAGGAATCTGTAACTGATTGTGATCAATTAGTTGTAAACACCACTGTACTTGGACCAACCTAGAAAGGCACTTTTTATACTTAAAATCATTTGGCAGTTTTCACTGATTTTGTGGTTAAGAGCACAGGCTCTAGAATCAAAATCTATGTTAAAACAAACAAACAAACAAACAAAAAAACACCAAACAAAAAAAAGCCCCACTTATGTTCAATTCCTGGTTCAGTTGAACTTCTCTAAGTCACTTTCTTCTGTAATCTGTAAAATGGAGATAGTAAGGGAGTCTACTTTGTGGGATTACTGTAAGGATTAAATAAATTAATGGGTGAAAACACTTATCACAGTGCCTGGCTCAAGGTAACTCTGAATGAACCATGACAATCATTAATTTTTTTATTACAATCATTAATTTTTGTTTTTGCCTTTGTGATCCTCTCCCAGCCCTTCCTCCCACTGGCTTCTTCTCCAACACTGAGTAATAGAAGTAACTAGAGAGGCTGGTGCAGTGGTTCATGCCTGTAATCCTAGCACCCTGGGAGGCTGAGGTGGGTGGATTGCTTGAGCTCAGGAGTTCAAGATCAGACTGAGCAAAATCAAGACCCCGTCTCTAGTAAAAATAGAAAAACTGAGGCAAGAGGATCGCTTGAGCCCAAGAGTTGGAGGTGTTGTGAGCTATGACGCCATGGCACTCTACCAGGGGAAACAGCTTGAGACTGTCTCAAACAAACAAACAAACAAAAAACCTAGAGAAGTAATTGGGCCCTTGCAGACAGGGCTAAAAACTTCTTTCAGCCTCCAGAAACCCTTTTCCTATTACAAAATCTTCCTTCCTCCAGCCCTGCCTGTGCTGCCCAGTGCCCAGGCAGAATTCTTGCCTCCATAGACCTCTATCAGCAGGCCTATGGAAGAGGGTTTCTGCTGAGATTCTTGGTCTTGTCTGCCCTGAATTTTTTTTTTTTTTGAGACAGTGCCTCAAGCTGTCCCCCTAGGCAGAGTGCTGTGGCATTACAGCTCACAGCAACCTCCAACTCCTGGGCTCAAGCGAGTCTCCTGCCTCCGCCTCCCAAGCAGCTGAGACCACAGGCGCCCGCCACAACGCCCGGCTATTTTTTGGTTGCAGCCATCATTGTTGTTTGGCGGGTCGGGGCTGGGGATTCGAACCCGCCACCTTAGGTGTATGTGGCTGGCGCCTTAGCCGGTTGAGCTATAGGCGCCGAGCCGTCTGCCCTGAATTTTGATAGTGCTGGGTCTAATTTATTTTAGGCCTTGGATTTGTGACTTCAAATTAATTAATAAGTTGATACAGTTGTGTCTGAGAATACAAGTCTCCCTACATAGAATTGTCTCTAGAAGGAAATTGAAAAATTGGTAGAGGCTCGACGCCTGTGGCTCAAATGGCTAAGGCGCCAGCCACATACACCTAAGGTGACGGGTTTGAATCTGGACCCGCCAAACAACAATGACAGCTGCAACCAAAAAAAAAAAAAATAGCCGGCATTGTAGCGGGCGCCTGTGGTCCCAGCTACTTGGGAGGCTGAGGCAGGAGACTCACTTGAGCCCAGGCGAGAAAAAGAAAAAAACAAAAGAAAAATTGGTAGAAACCAGGAAAATTCTTCACAGGTAGCAGGGAGGGAGGAGTCAAGATTGTTATCTTTTTAAAATTCTTTTTCTTTTTTCTTTTTTTTTTTTGAGACAGAGTCTCACTATGTCATCCTCAGTAGAGTACCTGTAGAGTGCTGTGGTGTCACAGCTCACAGCAACATCAAACTCTTAGGCTTAAGAGATTCTCTTGCCTCAGCCTCCCAAACGGCTGGGACTACAGGTGCCTGCCACAGCGCCCAGCTATTTTTTTTTGTTGCAGTTGTTTAGCTGGCCCAGGCCAGGTTTAAACCTGCCACCCTCAGTGTATGTAGCTGGCGCCGTAACCACTGTGTTACAGGCACCAAGCCTTAAAATTCTTTATTTAGGAACATAATCAACAACCATTCCTCATCAGACATCCACCCAATTGGCTTGAGTGCCAGTGCCCCAGTGTGAAACTTGCAGGCTGGACCTTATGAGTAGGAAATGGACAGACCTGCAGAACCGCCCTCTCTTCTCATGGCAGGGCTTCAGCTAGTCAATCTGGCAGTTTATGTCGATATTATTTGTTGTTAGCTTAATTGTAGGAAAATTGAAAAGTGTGATGCATAGCTGTGAAACCCTTAAGGCTGGTTAATCTTTTTGGATTGTAACCAATGTAATTTTTATTAGCTTATCCCATCCTGATTATAATATGCAGAGCCCCAGAAAAGTTGCTGAAGGTTCCGAGTCACAGTATGCAGAGGGAACAGACAGGCTCTAGCATCTGCATTTTTTACCAGGGAGAAAAAAAGGGCAGAGCAGTCTCCAGGATGGACACAGAAAGTGATCCTAGCAACCCAATAAGGGTAGGGGCTGGGCTAAGCCAGGTTAGGACTTGTGCTTTATATGGTGGGGGTGCTCAGACTCAGCAGTGTACTGAAATGAGACTACTTGAGTAAGAACCATAAGCTCAGAATTAGGGTTCAGAAGAAACCAAGACAAATCCAAAAGGTCAAAGAAAACACATTTCCTTTCCATCTGCATAGGTTTACTTATAATTGTTTGGAGAGGCCCTTTTGTTCAGTTCTATAGTCCAAGCACAGTGGCATCCAAAATCAGAACTATGTTTACAATTGAGAATTTGGAATTTGGCTGGGCTGTGTGGCTCACACCTGTAATCTTAGCACTCTGGGAGGCCCATGCAGGTGAGATTGCCTGAGCTCACACGTTTGAGACCAGCCTGAGCAAGAGCAAGACTCTGTCTCTAAAAATAACCAGGTGTTGGCTTGGCGCCTGTGGCTCAAGCGGCTAAGGCGCCAGCCACATACACCTAAGGTGGTGGGTTCGAATCCAGCCCGGACCTGCCAAACAACAATAATGGCTGCAACCAAAAAATAGCCGGACGTTGTGGTGGGCGCCTGTGGTCCCAGCTACTTGGGAAGCTGGGGCAGGAGACTCGCTTGAGCCCAGGAGTTGGAGGTTGCTGTGAGCAGTGAAGCCATGGCACTCTACCCAGGGTGACAGCTTGAGGCTCTGTCTCAAAAAAAAAAAAACCAAAAAAACCCCAGGTGTTATAGCAGGCACCTATAGTCCCAGCAACTTGGGAGGCTGAGGCAAGAGAATAACTTGAGCCCAAGAGTTTGAGGTTGCTATGAGCTATGACTCCATGGCAGTCTACTGAGGGCAACCAAGTAAGACTCTGTCTCAAAAAAAAAAAAAGAGAATTTGGAATTTGTAAAGGATGACCATAACCATCTCAGGTCTTTCTCTGGACTTTAATTTTTCTGTCCCAAAGAATGAGGAACTGAAGTTCTCCTCCACCTACAGCCCTTTTCTTTCTTTCTTTTTATTATTATTATTTTTAGAGACAGAATCTCACTTTGTTGCCTTCAGTAGAGTGCCATGGTATCACAGCTCACAGCAACTTCCAGCTCTTGGGCTTAGGTGGTTCTCTTGCCTCAGCCTCCTGAATAGCTGGGACTACAGGTGCCCGCCATAACACCTGGCTATTTTTTTGTTGCAGTTCGGCAGAGGCCAGGTTCAAACCTGCCACACTCAGTATATGGGGCCAGCACCCTACTCACTGAGCCACAGGTGCCACCTTATTTTCACTTTTTTTGAGACAGGGTCTCACTCTGTTGCCAAATCCATCACAGGGCAACAGAGTGAGACCCTGGACTCAAGCAATCCTCCTACCTCTGCTTCCCTTGTAGCTAGGACTACAGGCATAGGATACTTACCATATCCTTACTACCCCTTTTTTGACCTTGACATGTGAATGGGCCTCCTTTTCTGCTTTGGCATCTCTAGAGAAGGAAGGGAAATTTGCCTTCTTTTGGACTCATTTAGCAATGAGTCACCTTTTAAAAGGTGAAGTTGGGGGCCAGGAACACTGGATTCTACTGATACTTGACTCATGCCCTACACCCCCAAACACAGACCCCAACAAATGAGCTAGCAGACTATTCTAGATAAATAAGAAGCCTGGAGGTAGCATGTGGGCATTTTTTTTCTTAGCACTTTTATGAATATAAATATTTAGTGCGTGGTGTTTTGCAGAATTAAATCTCTGAGCCTAGATTAGCCTGGTAATATCATTATGTAGATGCCAGGGATGAGATACCTGTGACTGCTGTGTGTCTTCTCATTCAACGATGCCTGTGATGACTTGATGCACTTTAATTTGCCAGGGCAATCATTAATTGCATATGAAACAGTTGGTGTTTGGCTTTAAGGGAAGCTGATTGGGTCAGTCACCGAGTGTTTGGCTCAATGATCTACAGCTGGCTCTTTGCTCCTGCACTCCTGCTTTCTTTTCAAAAGCGTTTCACTCACTGTTTTGGGGACCCCCTGAGGAAAAGGCTGTGAAACATTGGGGGTTTTAATCTGTGTTTTCCTTTGGGCATTATAGCTTTAATTTTAATATTTTGGATAATAAAGAATGATTTTAAATTAAATTTGCGAGTCTGCCATCTGTGATTGTTTGGACTTTTTCCTCCTCTCTGGCAGTTCTTTGCCTTAATTTTTTCTGAATATTAGCAAAAGTGAATTGAGGGCCAGAGGAGTGAGAAGCTGCAGAACAACAGGTAAACCCACAGAACTCAGAAAAATGGGGGAAAGGCTTTGATCCTTGGCCTTTGGCCCTAGAAGTTGGTGGGAAAAGCCTGATGCCCTGAGTTAAAATCACAAGTCAGCTCAGCAGTAATTGCGGCTTCCTGTCATCACTCCTTGATCTGACTTTGAGAAAATAATTGACCAAGATTACTTTTATTTGCCAATCTATTAAATGGAGAAATGATTTTGAATGGAGATGTCACCCATTGCGGTGCTGGTACAGTTTTAATACTGTTTTTCATCTGAGGACAGCTACTCAAACCCAAGGCATTGTCATTATCCACCAAAGGCAAAAAGGGTCTGAAGGCTCACGTGTGTTTCCAGATCTAGAGCTAAATCCAAGAAATACTTACCTAGAAATACGTTCCTCATGTTGTCAACAAAGTCTAGGAAGAAAAATTTTCTACCCTTTCAAGGGAAGTGAGGGCACATCATCATCACTACTGCAGACCATGGCATTAATGAGTTAGACAGACAGCGCCACTGAATGCACAGACAAATGCTGAGCAAATGCCAGAATAAAATGAAAAAGGACCTGCCAGCAGAGGGGTTGGTGTGATGAGTGAGTTAGCTAAGGAAGGCAGGAAGGTGGGGCTTGCACAGCAAAACAAGTAACTCTCCCTCCTCTATATAGTGGAAGAAGGCTTCTTGGAGAGGCACATTTTGCATTTGGGGGCTGGGAGAGTTTGAGGAGCTGTCCAGGGGTGGTATCACCTGGCAGAGCACATTGGCTGGCTGAGGAGAAGCCTAGAGAGAACAGAGCGCAGTGATGAGGGCCTGGGGTGCTAAGAGGGAGAGTGGAAGGAGACAGACCAGGGGAGGGAGATAAAGCAGAGAACAAGGAAAGCCACATCAAATGTGTTCTGAAGTAAGAATGGGACATACTTATAAGGAATACTGGGAAGCTGCTAGAGGCCTTAAATTATGTGTAGATAGAAAGATTTGTTAGCATCTGAGTGGTTTTCTTTGCGTATGCTAATTTGCCATCTCCCCCACCCATCCCAAATTTTGCTTTTATCAAACCCAGCTGGGGCTCCTAGCCACCTCCCTACACAGAGAAAGGCCAAATTCATTGTTCCAAAGGTCAGAGGGCAAAGGTTCAAGAAATGACCTTGATGTTCTGAAAGGCAATATTCATGGCTCTGAGCAGGGTGGAAGCTCCAGGTAAACAAGTATTTATCATGTTTTTAAGACCTCACATAAGCATCCTTTGTGCCATATGACTCCTAGACTAAGCTTGGAATCTCAATCAATCTCTCTCTCTCTCTCTCTCCTTTCTCTTTTAAACACACACACACACACAGATTTCCTCTCTCCTTCCTCTTCTATCTAAAATCCCTATTCTCCTAAACACAACCTTGGTATCCCCAATAGTAGAAAACAACCCCAACAAGTGCCTATGAAAAAAGCCTTTAAGACTCATGAATATTTAGCTCGTCCTCATGTAAAATATATGACTTTGTGTAAGGATCAGGCGAACGAGGTGCATGATTTTTTTCTGATTTATGGGCCTGGAGACGGATTATTCATAGCAGAGCAGCTGTGTGGAAAGATTCATCCGCTGCAAAATGTGATTGTACATCAGGCAGTGTGTGGGAACGGAGCTATGACTAATGGCTGCTTTACATATAAATGAGAAGGTTTGTGCTAGGAACTGTAAAAAAATACAATCACTCAGCTGATGGGCAAGCTCCTTATCATGGGTGAGGGAGAGAGACCCCAGGAAAGGTAGGCAAATGAATGCCTCGACCCACTCCTAAAAGCCAAGCCAGGTGGGGGTGAGAGTCAGAGAGCCGGAGGGCGTGTAGGGAAGTGTGGTGAAGCAGCCAGCTCTCCTGATCTGGCCGTGCTCAGACTCTGTACTGGTAACTCTGTCTTTCAGGCCCAGCTGTGACTTCTGAGAGCCTGTTGGGGACAGAGATGTGGCCCAACATAAGTGGTTGTATTGCCAACACATCCAGGGGTGATGACCAGGCCTCGAACTCTCCAGAGCAATGCATTGGGCTGCTGACCATTTAGGTCCATTCCAGAAGTCAGCACAGCATGCATCTGGGTAAACCTTTGAAGAAGAAAAATTGTTTGAATCTGAGACTTCCCTGTGCCAGTCCTCATGTCTCCCTCACTTTCCCTCCTTCGTTTCTCTTCTCTCTTATAGCTGAGACAGGCTGTCTAGACATTGCAGATGTGGACAGATGTTGGGTCTGTAATTTATAACAACGGCCTCCAGAAGGCAATTCCAATTTGTTTCGGTAAGGCTTTGAGTTACAGGCAGAAAAGATATCCTGTAAATACCGTTGACTTACATGATAACTACACCGAGGGTTTACTTAGTGAACAATCACTAACTACAGTGTAATTATACATCTCTGCAGATTACCAGAGAATTTAGTGGCACTGAGCAGGCAGTGACCTGAGTTTCTGGCTTTGGGAAAGCATGAAAAGCGAGGGGGTTGATTCACATTTAACAGGAATTTATGTCTATTTCTTCACATCATCAATTAGTGTCCATTTCGTGGGGCCTTTCGGTTTTATCTAGATGCTAGATGTCCCCCATCATAATCAGCAAGTTGGATACTGGATGTTGCTTTCTGCTGGTGTGGTTTTAAACCTGCAGTATCTGTAGATTCTCACAAAACCCTCAGAAAAGCCAGGAGGCTGGAAAATTATCTTTGCTGTTATAATGGGTCATGCACTCAGCAGTAGGATTGAGCTGTACTGATCCATCTTCCCTCTCTCCTGGTGACCAATGGCTAAACAGCTGTCCAGGCCAGCAGTAAAGCCGACTAGCCCACCCAAGATCAAGCTAATCCTTCTGAGGACTATATTCTGCTCTAGTAATAGCAATGGGAAATGGAAAGGTGATGGCCTAAAGTTGTTTTTCAAGAAATTCATGATGCTTCTTACTATCATCTGGGGTGATGTGTGTGGAGAGGGAGCAGGAGGCTAATATTAAAGCCAATACACAGAGGAATCAAGTGATCTGACCATGATCAGAGACTGTTGGTAGCAGAAGCCAAATTTGTACTTGGGATCTGCCATCCTTGAGAACTCTGGCCAGCTGGTCTCTTTGGGATTAGGAGATCAGAGTTGGCTGGCAGCTGGGGAGCTCAGGCTTCCCTGGATATATAGAGCTGCAGCTGAAATAGCCATCAAGGTATCATTTATGTCAGTCTAGGAGTAGTGGAAAGGGGAGTGGAGGAATGAAGAGTGTAGGAAAATGTGGAAAGCAAATGAACACACTGACAGGGTTGGATTCCAATTTTTAATCCATTGCCAACCTCTTCCAGCTTATTTGTTCCATATAATCTTCCCTTCCCTCTCTTGTCTGTCCAAAGACAATCAAATAAAACTAAATCTTAATATACCTCTAGGCACAGACCCTTGGGTTTATATAGACCCTGAAAAAAATGCCTTATGCCAATTTGAGGACAGATATTGTCTGGAGAATCCTGATTGATTCTCTGATTGTTTGTGTTCTCTCACTCTCTCATACCCCCTTCCCCTTTACCTGCCTACTGAATGCTTTGTATCTGTCCAACTTGAATGATACCTTGCTTCACTTGAAGAAGTGGGTCTGGTTTGGAATGTCAGTTCCTGGCAGAGCTAGACGGGTAGTCCTGCTGGGCCAAAGGAAAGGAGTTAGGATTATCAAGTATCATGACTGAAACTACACTTCTCTGGCGGGCGTGAGCCAGTAGGTCTGGCCTACGAAAAAAGATGTCAGCTGCAGAAGGATGAGTTTTGGAAACAATGTGTGTCTTAGAAGTCTAAGGTTTTGGATGCAATGTATACAGAGACTCCTGAGACTTATTTTATAGAGACTTCAAAAAATACGAATGATGGTGGTGCCTGTATCTCAGTGGGTAGGGTGCCGGCCATATGCACCAAGGCTGGCGGGTTTGAACCAGGCCCAGCCAGCTAAAACAACAATGACAACCGCAAGAACAACAACAAAATAGCCAGGTATTGTGGCAGACGCCTATAGTCCCAGCTACTTGGGAGGCTGAGATAAGAGAATCGCTTAAGCCCAAGAGTTTGAAGTTGCTGTGAGCTGTGACACCATGGCACTCTACCCAGGGTAACAGCTTGAGACTCTGTCTCAAAAAAAAAAAAAAAAAAAAAAAAAGAGTGTCTTGCCTGTCAGGGATGTATGAGACTTTTGTTCTGCTTAGAGGTACGGATGACAGTGGCGAGGAGCCCTCTAACCCCAGGAGATCCTTCCAAGTGTTCCAAGCCTCACACAGCTCCCTGTGAGGAGTGGATATAGAGAATTGTACTTCGGCCCTGGGAGGGCTGTGGTAGAAGGAGGGAGGCCCTCTAGTCAGGGAGGACAAATGAGCTATAATAATGTTAATAGCTAACAGGAATTGAGAAGTTATCTCTCAATAACATCAGATGTTATCTCTCTGATGATACATATTTGTATTAGTGCTTTGACGAAAAGAAGAGTTACCCACTACCAGGGAGTAGAACGTTCCTCAAAATAAGAGGCCCGTGAGCATTAGCTGGAAGGTCACATGCAGTTTCCAGGAGAGGAGGATAGAAGCAAATGGAAAAGGCAGCTACTGGAACATATATCCATAGATGTCTGTGGGGAGGGAAATTCAAGGTACAGACTCAGGTGTCTGCATACATAAAGTACATATCATTGGACTATAATAGAGCTATTGAAAGGATGGATTTACTAATACATATGTCTACATACACCATGCACACATAGCTATGTACCAGCTGGTGAGTAAACATTTCTAAATTCATCAAAGAGTCACAAAAGGGGTGGCACCTGTGGCTCAAAGGAGTAGGGCGCCAGCTCCACATGCCGGAGGTGGCAAGTTCAGACCCAGCCCCAGCCAAAAAAGGCACAAAAGGTTATATTACAAGATATGATTGACTCTATGTATGTAGGAGTGATATTCTATATCACACATAAAACCCTTTCTAAGACATTTTGATAAGTTACGTCAAATCTAGGGTATTGAAGGAAAATTGGGCAAGATGAGGAAAAGTTCAGCTTATACTATATAGGCATCTCCCAGAGGGCTTAAGTTTTCTCTAGACTGGCTTGGCGCCTGTAGCTCAAGTGGCTAAGGCGCCAGCCACATACACCCAAGGTGGTGAGTTCGATTCCAGCCCGGGCCTGCCAAACAACAATGATGGTGGCAACCAAATATAGTCGGGCGTTGTGGCGGGCGCCTGCGGTCCCAGCTACTCAGGAGGCGGAGGTAGGAGACTCGCTTGAGCCCAGGAGTTGGAGGTTGCTATGAGCTGTGATGCTATGGCACTCTACCCAGGGGAAAAGCTTGAGGCTCCTGTCTCAAAAAAAAAAAAAAGTTTTCTCTAGACCTAATCTTCCAGCCCTGACTAGCCTTGGTATCTGAGGTGGCATGTGTATCTGTGGGAATACCATCAGTCAGCAGTTCTCAACCTGTGGGTTGTGACCCCACAGGAACTGTACTAAAGGGCCGCAGCACTAGGAAGATTGAGAACCACTGCCATAGGTGGATAGATGAGGGCCCAGATCAATGGAAATATGAACCCAGAACCAAACATCAGGTTATTATTCCAATACTGACCCTGAGAGTCCAAAACTAATTACTTGGAATAAAGAGTAGAAAGACCAGAAGCTTTGGAGCTAGAAAGTCTAGGTTTGTGTCCTGTCTTTTCTACTTAGCTTCTCATTCATTCATTTACTCAGTGAATATTGGTGAGTACCCATTGTATGTTAGGTGTGTGACATTTTCCTGGGCAAGCTATTTGAACTCAGCTTCAGTTTCCACATCTCTAAAAACAAGGATAATACACCTAGATGTCACAGTTGGGAAGATTATATGAGATGAAGTGCTTGGCACATAGTTGATACTCAAGAGATGCTTCTGACTATTGTTATCACTAGTAAGAGAATTCCAGTTATGACCCTTTAATATAATTTCTCTTTCATTTACTGGTACAAATGTGGCTGAGCTGTATCTGGAGGAAGTTTGGGGAGAATTTTATATGACCCTCGAGGATCAGCCACTGTAGGTGACTCTGCCAGTGGGTGAGGATGTGGCTCTTCTCCAGAGTGAAGCAGTGCAGGACAGGTTTATCACCATGGTTGTCTTATTTGTGTCTCCCTCCCTAAATGAGCTCCTTATGGACAAGGATGGTGTCTGCATTTACTTAGTGTTATGGCCACAGTGCCTCTGACAGTGCCTGACACACAAAAAGTATTCAGTAGATGTTTCCTCAAGAAGGCTGGGAGGGGGCTCAGCGCCTGTGGCTCAAGGGGCTAAGGCGCCAGCCACATACACCTAAGGTGGCAGGTTTGAATCCCCAGCCGGGACCCGCCAAACAACAATGATGACTGCAACCAAAAAATGGCCAGGCGTTGTGGTGGGCGCCTATAGTCCCAGCTACTTGGGAGGCTGAGGCAGGAGACTCGCTTGAGCCCAGGAGTTGGAGGTTGCTGTGAGCGTGATGCCATGGCACTCTACCCAGGGGGGATAGCTTGAGGCTCCGTCTCAAAAAAAAAAAAAAAAAAAAAAAAAGAAGTCTGGGAGGGAAGGAGGAAAAAAGGGAGGAAGGAAGGAAAGAGCACCTAGCTTTATCGTGACTGTGCAGGTCCCTCATTCCTTCATTCAATAGCTATTTATCAAGATCTATAACATTGGCTGGGTGTAGTGGCTCACACCTGTAATCCTAGCATTCTGAGAGGCCAAGGAGTGTGGATTGCTTGAGCTCTAGAGTTTGAAACCAGTCTGAGAAAGAGCAAGACCCCCATCTCTTTAGAAGAGGATAGAAAAAGTAGCTGGGCATAGTGGCATATGCCTGTAGTCCTAGCTACTTGGGACGCTGAAGCAAGAGGATTACTCAAGCCCAAGAGTTTGAGGCTGCTATGAGCTGTGATGCCATAGCACTTTATCTAGGGCATGGAGGGCATGGAGTGAGACTCTGTCTCAAAAAAAAAAAAAAAAAGCAAAGAAAGACCTGAGGCCAGCCAGTGGCTCATGCCTGCAATCCTAGCACTCTGGGAGGCCAAGGCAGGTGGATTTCCTGAACTCACGGGTTTGAGAACAGCCTGAGCCAGAGCAAGACCCTGTCTATAAAAATAGCCAGGCCTTGCACTGGGTGTCTGTAGTCCAGGCTACTTGGGATAGTTTGAGGTTGCTGGGAGCTGTGACGCCCTGGCCCTCTACTGAGGGCCATAAAGTGAGACTCTGTCTCAAAAAAAAGAAAGACCTGGTTCAGTGCCTGTGGCTCAAGCAGCTAAGGCGCCAGCCACATATATCTGAGCTGGTGGGTTCGAATCCAGCCCGGGCCCACCAAACAACAATGACTGTTGCAACCAAAAATTAGCCGGGCATTGGGGCGGGCACCTATAGTCCCAGCTACTTGGGAGGCGGAGGTAGGAGAATCGCTTGAGCCAAGGAGTTGGAGGTTACTGTGAGCTGTGATGTCACCGTACTCTACCCAGGGGGATAGCTTAAGGCTCTGTCTCAAAAAAAAAAAAAAAAAAAAAAGACCTATAATCTCACCAGGTGCTGGAGATATAATGGTGAGTAAAATAGGCATGATCCCTGCCCTCAAGGAGCTCAGAGTTCAGAATATAGGTTGTAATTTATCATAAAAGGAAGTAAATAATGCCAAGAAAGCATATAAAAGAAGAGACAGCTAGACCAGGTGCAGTGGCTCATATCTGCAATCCTAGCACTCTGAAAGGCTGAGGTGGGTAGATTGTTTGGCTCATGAGTTTGAGACCAGCCTGAGCAAGAGTGAGACCCTGTCTCTACTAAAAATAGAAAAACTGAGGCTGGGTGCAGTGGCTTACACCTCCAATCCCAGCACTTGGGAGGCCGTGGCAGGTGGAATGCTTCAGCTTACAGGTTCAAGACCAACCTGAATGAGAGTGAGCTCCTCACTTCTAAAAATAGCCAGGCATTGTGGTGGGCACCTGCAGTCCCAGCTACTTGGGAGGCTGAGGCAAGAGAATTGCTTAAGCCCAGGAGTTTGAGGTTGCTATGAGCTGTGATGCCACGGTACTCTACCAAGGGCAACAAAGTAAGACTCTGTCTCAAAAAAGAAAAGAAAAGAAAACGGAGGCAAGAGGATCTCTTGAGCCCAAGAGTTGGAGGTTGCTGTGAGCTATGATGACACCATGCACTCTACCCAGGGCAACAGCTTGAGACTCTGTCTCAAAAAAAAAAAAGGAGAGCTACCTATGTCTGGAGTAGTCACAGAAGGCTTTCCCCCAGGATGTAGTATTTCAGATAGCATCTGATGTGGGAATAGGAGTTAAGACTTACTGGGGGCAGCTCGGCGCCTGTGGCTCAAGCGGCTAAGGTGCCAGCCACATACACCTAAGGTGGCGGCTCGAATCCCCAGCCCGGGCCTGCCAAACAACAATGATGGCTGCAACCAAAAAATGGCCAGGCGTTGTGGCGGGCGCCTGTGGTCCCAGCTACTTGGGAG
>NW_003852416.1:19372197-19379556 GCF_000181295.1 Otolemur garnettii
AAAAAAAAAAAAAAAGACTTACTGGGGGCAGCAGTTAGGGGGTGGCGGTGGTATTGCTACTACTGAGGGTTGTCTTCCAAAGACAAGGACTGGCATGTGCCCAGACACTGGGGGCTGCTTAGAACATGGGACATTAAGACCACAGGAAAAGGCCAATGTGGCTAGAGCACAGTTTGTAACTGGGAGCAGGAGCAAAGAAGCTGGGGAGAGATAGGGGGTCTGGCGTTTATCCTTAGAGCAAGGGGGTACCATTGCAGGGTTTAAAGTTGAGAGATGGTAGTGGTAGCATGATCCTACCTGGACGAGTTGAGGGGTAATAGGGTTCATGGGGAGAGCAGTTAGGAGGGGGTTGAGGCATCCAGGCTACAGATGGCAATGACCTTGAGCTGGGGTAGGGGCAGTGTGCTGATGGCAATGGAGAAAAGTGTAGATGAGAAAAATTTTGGAGCCTGCAGTTAAAGGAATTCACTGATGATTGGTTGAGTTCTGCAATTGCAGATGAGGGTGAGGGAGGACTCCTAGGTTTGTAAAACTTGCTCCTACCATTTGTCTGCAACTTCTTCACTTTTATAAAGGGTCTCCTTTCTGGCTCAGTTTTGTTGTGGTCTTCTGAAGTGGATGGGTTTCCACTTCCAGAGAATAAAAGAGACTACCAGGGGCCTTGCAGTATCTTGGGAGGCACCCAGAGGGACATTTTCCCAACCAACCTCTTGGCACTTAGGAACTTACATTCATCCTCCCAAACTCACCCAAACCCAAGCATGCACACTCTCACACTTCCTGGCTCAGTAGACTCACACAGGCTTCGAAACGCTCCCTGCAGACCACTTCATCCTCCCCTTATTTATCCTCGCCTTCCCAACCCCTTAGTGCCCCTCCCTTCCCCTCTTTTCTCTAGACCCCCGTCCAGCCCCTACCTCCTCCTGCCTCCACTTCACCCTATTAAGAAACAACAACCCCACAGAAACCCCTGCCCCCGGCTGCCGCTCCCTGAGCCCCGCCCGCCTTCCCTCCTCCTGCTCCTCTCCCTGACAGATGCCTCAGAGCCCCGGGCCGCAGTTAAGGTGACGAGATGCAGCAATTCTTTATGAACATTTCATTCCTGCTCGCTACACGACGTAAATTAGATGGTGTGTTACATTCGGGCAATAAGAGAGATATGTCACCACGACGCTGGCCCATTGGATGGAGAGGGTAATCCTGCCGTGAATTTCATTACTGCTTTTATATAGACAGAATTAGCTCGGTGACAGCGAGCCTGATTGTCTTTCACTAGGGGTTTGGCGAAGAGCTGAAAGGATTTCACCCTGATGTGCACACTACTGAGTGACCCCGCTCACCAGCGGCTCCGCTGATTGCTTTGCACCTTGCAGACCCGCAATTGGCTCAGCCTCTCCGCCTGCCTCACTTCCCTCCCGGTCCCTAGCCCTCCCCACTTGACTTTTTCTTGAAGCAAGAAGAATAAAGACCTAATGGAAGAGTCACAAGGTCATGAAGGGAAATGTGGGGGTGGGGGAGGGGAAGAGTGGCAGAGCTAAAAATAAATAATCTGATAAAAACAATCCCTTTCTGATCAGGGGCCTTGACAGAGGCTGTGGCCACTCACTCTTGCTCCCCAGGAAAAGGGCAAGAAGGACCATGACTCTGTGGGAAGGAGCTGGTAGATTCTTGTGAACTTCCCAGCAAAGACTCTGGAGCTGTCATCAGGTTCCTGTCCCTTTGCCTCTTGCATCTCTGGGAATTTCCCCTGTGACAGCCCAGGCTCCCTTTCTTACCTCCTAGTCAGGGAGAGTTGAGAGCATGACTGTTGCTCCCAGCAATTTCAGTGTGAAGGTGAGAACAGGTGGGGAGTGGATTCCCTTACCTTGACTGTGTCACTGCCCCCACCACAGTCCCCTCCCCCCCACATAAGCCTTCAGTGATTTCCCTAATTCTTTTTTTTTTGAGACAGAGTCTCAAGCTGTTGCCCTGGGTATAGTGCTGTGGCTTCACTGCTCACAGCAACCTCAAACTCCTAGGCTTAAGTGATTCTCTTGCCTCAGCCTCCCAAGTAGCTGGGACTACAGGCACCCACCACAACGCCCAGCTATTTTTGGTTTAGTTGTCATTGTTATTTGGCAGGCCTGGGTTTGAACCCGCCACCTCTGGTGTATGAGGCCGGCGCCCTACTCCTTGAGCCACAGGCGCCGCGCAACTTCCCTAATACTTACTAAGACTGCATGGCCTGGTCTCAATGGCCTGCAAACAAGCCCAGACTTTTTTTGTTTTTTGCAGTTTTTGGCCGGGGCTGGGTTTGAACCCACCACCTCTGGCATATGGGGCTGGTGCCCTACTCCTTTGACCCACAGGCACTGCCTAAGTCCGGTCTCTTTTCCCCTGGTCAGTTTCTGTGGGGGTAGCCAGTACCAAGGGAGCCAGGCCCCTCCCTATTCTCTGGCTTCTACCTGCCTGTCCCTTACTTTCTGTCACTCACCTCTCTTGATGCTCAGCAAACACCTTCCTGAGGCAGCTGGTTGCTCCTCCAGCTGGCCAGGGAGGTTTATGATTACTGGACTCCTGCTAAACACTCTGGCCCTTTCTAAAGCCACTAAAGAGACCCTGGGAGCTTCCATTTCTTGGAGGCTTATGGGCCAAGCACTGAGCAGACAGCCTAATCTCCTGAAAGCTCCTTGTCTTTTGGTCAATCCGACACATCTGTCAGGAAAGCTTCTCTTGTGGCCTGGAGCAGTCAGCACTGTGGCCTCTGAGCTGGGAGGGATTAAGGTCACAGTCTCCACTTTCCAGAGGAGGAGGAGGCTCCTTGGACCTCAGCAGAGCTGAGCAGCCCCTCTGGAGGCCTGGCATGGGGCCTTTTCACCCTGACTCATCTACTAGGGGGACAGCACGCTGAGCTTCCCCACCTAAGACACCCTTAGCTCCAACCACCAGTCCTGCTTTGGGGTCAAGGGAGACGGTCCTCCAATGATTGACTCCTGTGATTACACTGGAGGAGTTTTATACCGAAAGTCTTCCTCCATGCTATAATTACTCTAACCCTGCCTGTATGATAGCTGTGTAATGAGGCTAGTCATCACCTCTCTCTAAACTTTAGTTTCCACACCTCTAAAACGGGAGTGGTAGGTCGGGTACAATGGCTCGCAGGTGTAATCCTAGCACTCTGGGAGGCCTAGGTGGGTGGATCGCCTGAGCTCCTGAGTTCGAGACCCTGTCTTTACTAAAAAAAAATAGAAAAACTGAGGCAAGAAGATAGCTCAAGCTGAGGAGTTGAAGGTTGCTGTGAGCTATGATGCTGTGGCACTCTACCCAGGGCGATAGCTTGAGACTCTGTTTTAAAAGAAAAGAAAAAAAATGGGAGTGCTAATTACTATAGTGGGTGCCATGGTGAAATGCAGCCATCCTTCAGTACTGGATGGGTCCTCCCAGTTGCTCCTTTGCCTATCAGACTTCCTTGGATTCGCCTCTGCTAGGGAGTGCTGCCCTGTCTGAGGTCAAGTCCCTTTCCCCAGGCAGCCTGCATCCAATGACTGGTCATCATGGGCATATGAAGGTCCAGCCACCTCTCCTCACCTCTCCTCTCCTAATTTTGAAGGGCCATGCTGGCTTCAGAGTCTCCCTGTGTTCAGCTAAGGCTTTTTTTGAGATTGGAGTATAGCCTAGCTTTGTCCCCTGCCCAGTCCCACACTTTTCTTTCTTTTTTTTCTTTTTTAGAGACAGAGTCTCACTTTGTTGCCCTTGGTAGAGGGCTGTGGTGTCACAGCTCACAGCAACCTCCAGCTCTTGGGTTTAGGTGATTCTCTTGCCTCAGCCTCCTGAGTAGCTGGGACTACAGGCACAGGCCACAACACCCTGCTATTCTTTGTTGCAGTTTGGCCAGGGCCAGGTTCAAACCTATCACCCTCGGTATATGGGGCTGGTGCCCTACTTACTAAGCCACAGGCACTGCTGCCAGTCCCACACTTTTCAGCACCTTCCCAGAGCCCTTGCCAGTAAAGTTCCTGACCAGTAATCATGGAGTCTGCTTCCCAGACCACACCTACAGACAATTCCTGCCCTACTTATCAATGTGGCTACTTACAAGAATAAAAGTGTTTACTTGTATAATGCCATAAAAAATATAGCTACTGTTGTTTATCACCATAATCATCATTGTTATCATCTTCAGAGGAAGGCCTACCCAGCTGGTGCAATGGGTTAGCATACTTTGCCTAGGAAGTCCAATAAATAAATGTAAGTCTTCTTTTTTTTACTCTAAAGACAAGGTCTGTTGCATCCTACTTTGTATCTTTTGATTAGAATGTCCTTCCTTAATTGTCAGACTTGTTCATCAGGAGTCTATCCATGGTCCCAAGGATCTACAGGCTCGAACTGCTGCAGTTCTGTTATCTACATCTCATTCTCTTATCTAAAAAACAATCAGTAAACCACGCAACCACTGGATTCTCCCTCCAAATTTGTTCCTAGTTGGTATCTTACTCTTTTGTCTAAAGCGTACACCATTCTCTCATAAATCAAAATATCCATCTTCCCATGGTGGCAGACAGACAGGTCTCAAATGAGGCCTGAGAGCAGGGTCTCCTCCCCTTTGAGCTAAGACCTCTTTTATTCTGGGCCTTGGTTGTAGGTCTACCAAATAAAGAAAATCTAACATCTCTTCCTTAGGGTGTGGAGGTGGCATGGGCAATGGTCTCAGACTATTCCTACACTCCTAAGTGTGCCACATGGTCTCAGTACTGGGCCTACGACCTCATCAGTATTTTGGAAGGGGTGGCAGGTGAGTACACTGCCGGGTGGGGTGTATCAGGAGTGTCCCTACTCCTGGAACTGTCCTCCCCAGGAGGGTACAGGCCTGCATCTCTTCTTTTGGAGCTCTCCCTTCAAGGCTGCAGACACTGAGCTGGGAGCCAGGAATATGGGGGATGGAGTTTCTCACCCCACCCCGCATCCTCACCTGACGTCACAGCCCTCACTTCCTGACACTAATTGGTTGCCTTGGAAACAAGTTCCTTAAAGTGCATGATGACTTGAAGTGTAGGAGGGAGAGCCAAGGAGCCAGCCCTGCCACAAAGAAGACCCAGGGCTCCTCAGAATCAAGCAAAGCTCTTTGAGTCTATATCTTCTGCTGGAACACATGCCTAGCACATAAAGAGAAAGGTTTACCAGTTCAGGAAAATGTCCTAGGCCAGTGGTTCTCAACCTTCCTAATGCCGCAGCCCTTTAATACAGTTCCTGTGGGTCGCGACACACAGGTTGAGAACCCCTGTCCTAGGCTTTGGCTCCCAGATTTCTTAGCTTGCAAAGTCCATAGAACTACGCAAAGGTAATCCTAGTCTACCATTTCGTACTTTATTTGAGAGTTTTTCTTGTCTGGGAGTGGAGAAATCTTGCTGCAAAATCAGAGGTGGTCTAAGGCAAAAAGGAAAAAAAAAGAAGTCAGTCACTTAACCTGGAACATGTGGATATCAGGTATATTATGAGTCTCTTTCAGTGGCAAATAAGAAGTCATCTTTTCTAAGAAACTGTCCTTAACTGGCAAATCTCCCACACCCATCTCCCTCTCTCTCTCCCTCTCTCTCTCTTTCACACACACACACACACACACACACACACACCCTTTACTTACTCTACAGCTTACACATTCTTTCAGTCATTCATTCAACAAATGACCTCTGCCATGTTGAAGACCTTGTGTCAGGCTCGGCGCCTGTGGCTCAAGTGGCTAAGGCTCCAGCCACATACACCTAAGGTGGTGGGTTCGAATCCAGCCCAGGCCCGCCAAACAATAATGGCTGCAACCAAAAAATAGCCAGGCGTGTCGGGTGCCTGTGGTCCCAGCTACTTGGGAGGCTGAGGCAGGAGACTCGCTTGAGCCCAGGAGTTAGAGGTTGCTGTGAGCTATGCCAGGGCACTCTACCCAGGGAGACAGCTTGAGGCTCTGTCCCCCCCCCCCCAAAAAAAAGAAGACCTTGTGTCAGACCCTAGGGATTGATCTTGGAGCTGAGAAGGCCCTGCCCTTCTGAAGCTTACAATCAATGTATCCATGTTCTTCCATGCTCACATGTTTGCCTCTTTACTAAGTATCTCTAGGTTTTCTTTCTTCATTCTGGTTCTCCAAACATGGAGGGCTGGATGTTGGTAGGGTAAGGTCCAACTTGCTGGTTATCCCTTCTACTCATGGATTTTCCAAGAATGGAGAATCTTGAGCCAGCTAATGCACATCCTTGCTTGACACTAAATCTCAAGATTTGGGGCCCCTCAGACTGGCATGTCACCCCATTGGTTTCTAAGTCCAAATATAGCTTCCAACATCAGCCTTCCAAGGACCCTGGATTTTTCCTTTCCATTTCACAGCCAGAGAACAGAGGAATGGATGGAACTTAAGGATGATAGCAGAAAGGTATCCTTGTGTTTTGTCCACTAGAATTTGTGCATGGGCCAGATACACAGCCTTGCTTCCATGCATCTATGTCCTGCCATCATACATGTGCACTTTCTTGGCCAGAACCAGTACCTGTAACTTCTCTCAAATTGGCTGGTGCAAGGGTGTGAACATGTGTATGATTCTATTTCTGAGCATGAGTGAGCATGTGTTCAAGGGAAGAGGAATTTAGGGGTATATCTCTATGTGTGTTTTTTTTCCAAATGCTTGGCTCTTTTCAAAATGGCTTAGAGCACTACTGTCATTTATGGGGTTTAAAATGTCAGAACAGGGCCTGCGGGGAGGCAGGGGAGATTAAACTGCAAACAGTGAAGGTTATAGATGACGTTTCTGATAGGCTGACAGGCAGACTCAAATGATGCCACACTTTAGCAATCATTTAAACACACACACACCCTTCAGATCATCTTTCCATATTTTAATGGCGTATTCTGAAGGCTAAAAACATAAAATTGTATGTCTAAAAAACTGCAGTTCTGCTTTCAAAATATAACTAGCAACTCTCTGTGGTGTGTGTGTGTGTCTATAAAGGTTAATTCCACTTTACTTTTATATAGTACCCTACCTAATTAACAAAATACATCAACATCCAACAGTCTTCCTAAGCATCATAACGATTTGTATAAGGGTAGGTAGGGTGGAGATTACTATCCCCAGTTTGCAGATATAAGGGACATGAGAGACTCAAAGAGGTCTGATGAGTTGCCCAAGACCACCCAGCTAGAAGTGAGAAAGCTAGGGTTTAGAATAGTGTCTTTTTGTACTTATCTAGAGCTCTTTTCTTGATGCTGTGGTTCTCAGTGCTGATTGCACATTAGAATCAGTTGGGAAGCTCTTAAATCCCATCAATGCCTGGGTACCACTCATGATCCAATTGTTCTGGAGGTGGAACTTGTGGTAATTTTTTTTTTTTTTTTTTTTTT